>NC_135761.1:50714942-51186310 GCF_052425735.1 Oculina patagonica
ATTTTACAGTACTGCCGGTCATTTCAGACGTACGACAGCTTTATTAGTAGTTACTAATTTCACTAGGTTAGTACAAACGCTAAATAATGGAGCAGTTGCATTGGTTAAAAATGGCGTTAAACACACAAGGGAAATCAGCAAGTGTAATAAGGTACATTATATGATAATTAGTTAATTATGTATAGATAGTTAGTAAGTTCTGAAGTCAGTTAGTAGGTTAGTTAGCGAGTTCACTGAGTTAGTTAGTTAGTTAGTTAGTTAGTTAGTTAGTTAGTTAGTTAGTTAGTTAGCTGGTCAGATAGTTGGTTAGTTAGTTAGTTAGTATAGATTAGTTGGTTATTTATGTTAGAGATATTAGTTGGGGAAAAGTCAGCTCAGCAGCAAAGTAGCTAATTTGTTAAAGGCACGGATTCATTATTTAAGTTAGTTAGTAGGTTAGTTAATAAGTTAATTGATTAATTAATTAATTAATTAATTAATTAGTGTTGTTAGTTGGTTGTTTTGTTAGTAAGTAAGTGTTAGTAAGTTTATAAGATAATTAGTTGTTTTTTTTATTGAACGAGTGAGCATGTTTGGCACTTAAGCTCCTCAAATCGTTGGAAGATTTCTTCAGGTCGGCTTCTCGTTATCCTGTTTTCACGTGTGGCGTGATTCTTATACGAACCACAACCCTCTTTTTTGTTTTCATGGAGGACTAACTCAGAGAATTTTGCTACTTAGGGCGTTACATGTATTCTAATAAGTTTTGGTGAGTTACTTCGTTAGCAGTTAGTAAGTTAGTCAGGTTATTTTTAAGTTAATTAATCATTTACTATTTAGTTAGTTGGTTAGTAAGAAAATTAGTTACAATTAGTTATCTAGTTAGTTTGTTAGTTAGTAAATTATCAGATTAGTAAGTAAGTGAGTTAGAGATTTAGTAATTTAGAAGTTAGTTAGTAAGTTAGTAAGTTAGTTAGTTAGTACGTTAGCTTGCTAGTTAGTGGGTTGCTTTATTAAAAACGTTGCATGGATTGGTTAATTAGTTAATAATAAAGTGAGTTGATTAGAACATTAGTTGGTTAGTTACGGAGGTGATAAAATTAATCTAGATATGAAAGTTGTTAGTAACTGATTCGTTAGTTAACGAGTGAGTGAGTGAGTGAGTGAGTGATCTTTAGTTGTTAGTAACTTTGTTATATAAGTCAGTGACTTAGTTACATATCAATTGTCATTAGTTGTTAAGTGAGGGTTATTATGATAAGTTATTTAATGAATTTATTTAGCTGTCAGTTGGTTAGTAGCAAGTGAGGAAGTAAGCGAGTTAGCTTGATTAACGTCATGGTTAGTCAGTAAGCATCTGATACGCCATGGCTTACATTGCTATAATTAGAGTGTTAGTTATATGAAATACAATAAATAAAAAAGTATTGGTTGCAGTTCAGTTATGTTAACAATATAATAACTTGTTAGTAGTGGACAATTCGATAGGCTCGGAGACATTAATAAGTTCATGCATATTGTTAATTTGTTAGTAAATTATATTAGATGGATAAATATGTGATCTGTTAGCAACGATATATAAGTCTTTGTTTCTTGGTGAATTCAGCAGTAGTATTAATTTAGTGAATTAGATAAATTTCGTTTCGTCAAACAACAATGGTTCTCTAAATAACTGTTACAATAGGTTTGTGTTTGCCATGTTCATGTCGTTTTTGGTGGCTATTATTTTTTTTTTTCGTGGAAAAACTTCGGAAGATGGTCAGACTGACTAAGATGGCAAAATAAATGGGCCACCATGCAAATTTGCTATTATGCATGCTAAATTACTGCCATTATACGAAATTATATCTATCTACTGAGCTTGTCCAACACTGGTTAGTTAGTACATTAGTTTTTGGATTAGTAAACTAATTATCTAGTATGTAAGAGTTAGATGGGAGTTAGTATATATATGATATTAAGTGTAAGGAAAAAAAAACTTTCACTCCAAGGGCAACAGAGAAATAGATCTTATACAATACCCAATTGCCATCAGTGCAAATTGTTACAAATACATGAATGTTGATTACATAATTACAGCGTAACATGTAGCGTATATAAATCCGGCCATTTAAAACATAGCAACTGTTGAGATTATGCCGATGTCTTATATGAAATCGTCTCTATGGGCTATCCATCAGATTTCCAGCAAAATTGCCTGTTGTCTTCCCTGATCAAATCAACCAATGCCGTCGACTCGTTCAGTCCAATGAGGTGGCATATCAATTCATCTCAGGATCCCCGGATCATTCGCAGTTGGACGGGAATGTTTGTGGAACCCAGGTTTATGAAATACCGCTATAAACGTCCATCAGAAACGGTTCAGCTAAGAGGTGTTGCTCTCCATGGCCAGTAGTTGTAGGCCTCTGCGGATGAGGTGCTCTCCAGATTTCTCGCCAGCAATGATGAGCATAGGCTGGACCGTCAATCGGGTAAATAAGGCTTTGTGATGGCTGTTACGTTGAATGGTTAATCAGTGCAAAGCTGAAAGAAAATTAAAGACGAATTGAAAAAAATATACTACATGTACACGGAAGATTTCACAGCCGCGAGTACCATTTTATAATGCGAGAAACGGGCTTTGTATTGGAATGTGACTAAAAAATAATTTCTCTAAGATTAGATACCCTTCTTAAATGTATTTAGGTCTATGCTAAACTAGGGTTAATACAGGACTCAGTGATCCACAGAAGGGGGTGATCATGAGTTAAAATTGCGCCGGCTGCATTTAGATGTGCTGTTACATGTGTGACATTCGATAAAGTTTCAGGTGTGTGATACAGTCACACGTGTACCGAAGAGAAAATAACGGGAAACTTGTAAAGATTGGATGGTAAAAAAAATCTTGGTACTGTTACTACTTTTCACCGCGGTTTAAGACTTAAACATCCGAGCATCCTGGTTTTTGCGCAAGTTTTCAAAGGTTTTCCCATCATGCTTTGCCGGATGATGTCTTATGGCGATCGCTCAAGCAAGACAGTTAAAACTTTTTTTTAGCAAGTTTGACACTAATGGTCAGAATCAAGATCCTAAACCTTGATAAAATAATTTCAATTTTCCAAAAGTATCTTTGTTTTAGCGACTCTAATTGTTTTTTGGGTCACGACAAGACATTGCGATCATGAAATATTAACGGCCTTCTTAAAGGCAAGCCGGTGAAGTCTAATGGATGTTTTTGTATAACGTGATAAATCACTGATCATGCGTTTTTGTTAGTTCTTCTACCCCACCTGCTGAGTACAGCATTCACACAGCGGGATCTTATGATTAAAATCGGGCTCTTAGTTTAAGCAAATAAATTTAAAGCTTGAGGCCATTAAATTGTGTGTAACTCAAAGAAACGTCAAGGGATATATCACAGTGGAATGGATAGAGACATTCAGCAGAGACTTAAACTGCAAATTTCACTCATCTATCAGTTTTCAGTAAGCCCGATAGGAAAACAGCTATAGCATGACCGTGAATAAAAGATAATAGCACCAACAGGGATTAAAAGCTTTGAATAAAACTCATTGTTTGAAGAAATCACGAATGTTAGAGGTGTTTCGTGTGGGGGTGTTTATAACTTTAGCGGGTCCCTTTCATATGCGTTCATCCGTTACTTCAAAACAACTCGTAGAACTGTTTAAAGATATTCAAAACGCACTTATTTTTCGTCCGTTATCCAAACTAAATAGTGCCGTTTTCGTTTTTTGCTTCGTACTACGTTTAGCCGCTTGTCGCTCCATGATATAAGATTTCGTGAGAGTGTAAATTTTCCTTCAACTATTTGTAACAATAGCTCATTCTTCTAATACTCAGCGTGGCTGAATAAAACTCGCTGTGAAGTTGAATGGTTTAATTATTTTCATTCATCCGAAAGAATGTCAAACGAAAATTGAAAACGCTAGTTTACGACGCATCTAAAGTTGTCGCCGCTAGAACAAATCTTTATTTCGAGCAAGAACGTAAACTCGAAATCATGAATCTTAACAGTCTTCAAGCAGCAAGAATTTACATATCGTTTGCTTGTGATATTTTATCAAGTCAGATTATCAGTTCCTTTGGACAATCAGTTTTAAAAACAAAAGCGGGTTTTTGTCAGTTTTAAAGCGTGATGTTTTACCGGGAAACTAAACATAACCTGTTGGACCATCTTACCATATTTCATTATTCCTGCGTACTTTAACTTATTGAAAACTCTCAGTAGATCGAAATCAAAACAATGTTAAATCTCTGCGAGTCGAGAAACGAAAAAATATGTCGAATTCGGTCTTTAAGGCGTATCAGTATTTCCCAATTGTTTGATGCGCATAAATATTTTAGTTGTTTCACGGAAAGTGAAGATACGTTTCTTGCTGGGTTGTAATTTTCGTATTTTCTTGCCGTCACATTCAAATATGGTCTCTAAGATCTTAAGTTTTACTTTGAATGAGTTTAAAGCATAGAATGTAGCTTAAAATTGCGATAATTATTTTTCATTGCCGTGTTGTCGTGATTTTAGCGTCGGTTTTGATATTTTCGGATTTGTCTAGCTTTGTAGTAATATTTGAGGCAGCTGTATCTAGAACATAAAAGCTTTAAGAACACGTAAATGGAAAGTGCAAAATAATATAAAGTGCTACTCACCAAAGTTTGCAGTCATCGTTATTTCCCTTGCGTGTAATTATTAGTACAATTAGTAAGTGCTTGTTACAGGCGTACAAGCCCGCTAGGGCTGATACGCGAGGTGTTACGGGTATATGAAAGCTTGCTGTGAGGCTAACTGCAGCATGTGTAAAAAGGAACGATTTCACCTGTTGTATTCCGTATAAAGAGGGCGACAAGTTTTCCTTTCATTTCATTGGCTGTTATTGTTAACGCCTCTTGGCGCCCACATTTTTTTTAAGTCAGCGGTGGTTTGTTTTGGGGGCTGCATTGATTGTAATGTTTACACTCAGTAAATAAAATATTTATACGGCTGTTAGAGTAAACGTGTCTGATCGATGTTTTTCAATATGGGAGATTCTAACAGTGAAAGATTGCGAGATGCAGTTTTCTTTGGTTAAAAGGGATTTAAAAATAGAAATTTTCAAAACTCATGGCAACTTTTCAGTCAGTTCTTACTCGCAAAATCGCATCAAGATATCAGAAATTAACATGATAGATGTCAACCTAATTGGTATTGGTGTAATCAAAGTTTGCTATCAACTGTAAACATAATAAAAAACACGACGGCATCACGCTGAACAAACATAAACATATCTTAAATTGCAAACGAAGCATGCTATAAATAATCAACACTGATCAGATTTTGGGCTTGACTCGGTTGCGTTAGGAAAAAAAATTCAGTTCTATAGCGTGCATGTTTGCAAAAAAATAAAAGATCGGAGTGAATTATGAGATAATAAGTGATGAGTTTATCTTGGGAATCTAAATGATAAGATCGGTAATCAAAAACTCTTACATGTAAAAAGCTTTGATACATAAATCAAAATGAATGCAACGAATCGGAGCATCACGCAAAACCACTGGGCTTGTATTTTCGCTCCTCGTGCCTAGGCCCTGCCGGCTAAGAGAAACGAAAAGGGCTATGGGGACGAGAATGGTATTTTCGCCGTAATGCCATTTTTTTACAAACTTTTCTACTGTTTTGAGCACGAAACAGCGGATGTTTTTTTTTTTTTTTTGGAGTTGTTTTTCATTGCCGCTATTTCTAGAACTTTGTTGCAGGCCGCGTTGTGTTGATTTTCCGAGCTAGAAACCGGCAGACGAATTTACCGGTATGCCTGCCGGTCGCCGAGCCGTCTGTCCTTCGTTTTTTAATCGGGAATGTTCGTGAAATAATCGGAGAAGTTCGGTATTTGTAGCCTCGTTATCGCCCGCTTGCCTCGATACCATGCTAAACATGGCCGCCGCGTGAAGGAAACGAATTTAGTTAAAACGTTCTGATTTGAGAAGTTTTGAGAGCAACATGCCGGCGATTGGAGTTATTTACCCTCCACCGGAGGTGAGAAGTATCTTCTCAAATCCATGATACGTTTGTGTCGTCAATCAGTGCAGAGTTTGTGGTGAGATGAATGAACTTTATTCACATCAGGAGAGTGAAGTCTTTGCTCCTTAGCTCCACAATTGCAAAGTACTTTGTAGATTACAAATCGAAAAGGAACAGTAAAGTGCTTTTAGAAAAAAGTGGAACTACTAGCAGAAACACTTTGTTTGTAGAGGCAACATGACTCTGAAAGATTGTGGTAATCGGATATTTAAACAGATCAGTTTATACTTGACTTGAAGTTGCACATGTGTTTATAAGACTTCGTCGTGGCGAATCATTGCAATCCAACAAACATACATTGGCCATTCGTTGGATAGAACACTTCTCAATTGTTTTCTTCTATAAACTTAAGTCTGTTAGATTGATTTTATATGCAAATATTTATGGATGAGTGAAACACATTTTGTTATCAGTATAATAATAATAATAATAATAAGAACTTTATTTAAGTGTCTAGTCTTCTAGCTAGCCTTAAGCTTACTAATCGGGGACACTGTTTAAACTAAAATATAATATAAGTACAAAAACTACAGAACTACTGATCTGTTTAAATATCCGATTACCACAATCTTTCAGTACAGAACAGATCCTAAGAATTTATTTATTGTATTTGTGAGCAGCATTTTATGTGCCCTTAACCGTATAATCAGATATTGTTGACAAGACTGCAAGCTTTGTTGCCAGAAATGGTGAGTGAATTTTGTTGCATTTAACAAAATAGAAAATTGCATTATGTACTTGCGCTTGTTGATGTTCAGTTGTAGTTTAAAATGAATTTTGGGTCAAGTTTTGGAACTTGTTTGATTTGTATTTATCTTTGTGATTATAGTAAAAATTCTGGAACAAAAGAAAAATCAATTCAAACTTGAAACTACATGTACCCTAATGATTCGATTTAGCGCCCGGGGCGCTTATTTACTTTTGGCACCTCAAGAGAGGGCGCTTATTTGGGACAGGGTGCTTATTTAATTTTTTGAGAAACAACCAAATGTTCAAAACAAAACTTTAATAAATATTAAAATAACTAACAATTACAGAAACTGTAACAGTAACGAAGTGTTGAAAGCTCAGTTACTTTTAAAAGAATTGTTCATTTTAGCGGTAAATATAATATTATACATGTAAGGTACAGTGAATGTTCATGAGTTTATCTATTTGATGTCGATGACTTCAGTAGGGGCAGTTATCCACAATAGGGGCACTCATAAGAATAGGGGCACTTATAAGAATGGAGACACTTATTAGAATGGGGGCGCTTATTAGAATAGGGGGGTTATTAACAAAAACACATACGAAGGGGGCGCTTATTTGGAAGGGGATGCCGGCTTATTGGAAGGAGGGCACTAAATTGAATTGTTACGGTAGATTGAAATCATTTTTACCTGAAATTCATTTTAAATTACAACACATACATGTACATGTATAGCCTGATGCAAAAACACCAATAGCACTTTCAAATTCTCCCATGTAGAGTGTAGGTGAACAGGAAAACCCTTTTTTAGATATAAAATGCATGTTAAGACGACAAAATGTACATGCATGTTATTACTTTGCCTATAAGCCTTATGAAAATGACTGTGATCAACTGGAACACACATACATGTAAAATGCACTAAAAAGTTTGTCACTTGGTGTGGCATTGCAAATACTTATCAAAAAGCAAGGAATAGCAGTTCCTTGGGTTCGCTTCAGACTACATGTGTACATGTACATGTAAACTGGTGAACCTTTTCACCATGCATGGATGAAAAGTCGCATTTTAGTACACACATAAAAGTATTGTCAATATTGTCATGTGCGTAACGTGCACCTGTAAACATTTCATCTGTGTTTATAACATAGGTCCTGAGTTTGAATCAAGAATCAGACAGAATGAAATTAATAATCCCAAGTTTAACTTCCTGAATCCTGGAGATCCCTACCATGCATACTTCCAGCAAAAAGTTTTAGATATAAAAGAGCAAGATGGAAGAGGTGAGTTAGCTGTAATTTACCTGTGTGCTTACATAAATTATAATGTTGCCTCTATCAGGTATGGAAAGATAAGTAGGTGGATTGTTAAGGCAATGTGGAGAGAAAGTCTAGAAATCTCTTTGATAGATTTTTAACAGTCGTGACCTGATTGTCCCACTAAGTGTAATAGTTCAAGGCCGGGGCTATCCCGTTTTAAACTGAAATTTTTACACAGATTATCAGATGTTTAATTTTGTAATCTGTTTGTTAATTAATGTATAAATAAACTTATAACTTGTCATTATTTTATTTTCGTCAGAGCAAGAGCTCATTCCAGCTGCCCCTGTTCCCCAGAAGGTAAGAAATAAGTTATTGTTGATGCATGCATCAATCATTGTGTAAATCTCAAGTTCTCTTTGTCTGGAGCAAATGTGTATGCAAATTGTAAGTAACTATAGTTTACATTATGTAGAATATGTTGATAATTTATATATACAGGAATATGCATGCAATCTAAGGTATCTTTTGAAAAATTTGACATCCATTAAACCTTCATTACAAATTAACTACATGTCATTTAGTATGAGAAAGAACAGGCTCACTAGTTGTGAAAATCTTAACAGTCATGCATGTGGCTGAATGAGAAGTCCTGTACAATGATACTTGTACCTGTAGATACAGTGTAACATATTTTACATTTCCATCACACTGTACATATGCTGTACATACATTCTACATTTTCATTTAATTTAGTTGGTGAAGTCATGTTATAACTTGAAGTGCAAAATTTCTCAGGGGTTTTTGGTTAGACCAGTACTGTCTGTATTGTTCTAGATATGCTTATAGAGCGGCTAAAGTTGTCACTGTCATGGTCTAAATAAATGTTCATGAACTGTAGAAATGTGTGTACTTCTGTTTTAGTTCTTTAAATTGGATCCATGGCAGGATAATGACCAGTACAGTGCCATAATAAAGTGATAGATTATTATTTAGTTATTGATTTCTTTATTTTTGGTAGATGACTACCTTTCTGCTTGAAGATTTATTAATACTGAGTAAGAGGAAATTACTAGTAGATGCTGTTTATTCTTATTCATTCAAAACAATTATTTTGTTTTCAGCCAAAGCCTCTTATGCAAACCCCAGTGACTATTGCTGAACCAATAGTGCCCAAGGAACCACCACCTGAGTTTGAATTCCTGGCTGATCCACCGACTATATCTGCACTAGATCTGTATGTAAATCCATTTTTGATGTAAATTACAGTTAAAACTCTTCATAGAGACATCTCCCTAACTCTTTCTCCTCCGCAGAGGCTCCTTTAGTGGGGGAAGGCAAATAACTTGGGGGACTATATACAGACTTAACTCTGCCCTGTTAAAGTCTGTATTAAAGAGTTAACTGCAGTCATATTATGTTGTGTGAACAATAATTTTATTGCAGCAGTTATTTCTATTCAGCCATCTTATTTCATTGTATAACTGTTTATTTCAAGGGCAGGCCCATAGAGATGAATCAAAAAAAGCATGATGGATAAATAAAATTAATACAGTTGAATCCCAATAACACAAACCTTCAAGGAAAATCGAAAAATGTTCAAGATATTGGGAGTTCGAGTTATTGAGGGTAAAATAAGAAACAAAATGACCTGGAGGGGAATCAGAAGAGAATGGAGTTAGCAGGAGGTTCAAGTTACTGAGGGTTCGAGTTATCGAGATTCAATTACTGTATAAATTTTTGTTCACTGTTTAGGAGATAAACAATTCTTTGTAACCAGATGGTTGCATTATTTTTTCCCGTAAATTAAGCTAGGGGTCCCACGTCTCTCTTTATGAGACTAAACAGAACAATGTACATCGACTTACTAAAAGTGAACTTTTTGTAGCAAAATTCATGGTGATTTTATTTGCTAAAAGTGACTTTTTCCCTTTTGGTACATAAAGGAACATTGTAAAGCTGACTGCACAGTTTGTGGCAAGAAATGGACGTCAGTTTCTAACCAATCTTATGAATAGAGAACAAGTAAGTGTTGGAGTTGGCTAATTCTGAATCTTAAATACCACTTCATTCAGGAAAAACACTTTTGTCCAGGATTTTGCTCAGCTTAAAAAAATACAAGAGTTACAATTTTTTCCTATGGTCTTACAAGATCTGCAAAGATTACAAAAATTGTTCAATTTGCAAATTTTTTCATGTTTACTTTTTGTTTCTGTTCAGCCTTTCACTGTATGTGCTCTTTGTGTGTGATTTTAGAGGAACTATCAGTTTGATTTCTTACGACCACAACACAGTTTGTTCAACTATTTCACCAAGCTTGTGGAGCAGTATACAAAGGTGAGATGATTCATGTAAAAATGGCAAAATACTTATTTTACAGAACTGATTCAGGTTTTATGGATTGAAAATTTGCAGTTTGTTTATTCTATCAAGAGTGTGTGCTTTTGTCAGAAGTTTTGGGGTAATGAAATTAATCATTGGTTTGTTTGCATGGTCTTTCGTGCAGTCCACTGACATGAAAAAGTTTGTGGTTGTGAGTGCTGCATGTGCAAAAGTTATGAAATAACATTAATTTTTTTCTCTTGTCAGGTGTTGATTCCACCAAGTGATGTCAAAGAAAAGTTACAAAAGGATGCAAACAAACCAAAAGAGGTACAAGGGAATTAGTGTACTGACTTTAACTTTACAACAAATTTTTTTTTTTTTTTTTTTTTTTTTAATGAATTTGCCAACCCTACTTACAACACTGAGGCTAAATACAGTTCATTACAACACACTACTTATAATACAAATGTTATACAACACAGCTACTTGCACTACAATACAGTCACCTTACTTAAATTACAATACTAAAATCGCTACTTACATCATTTACAACACGACTACAATTACATCTACAATCACTTCCACTTCTATACGATTTCGTTTTGTGCTGCTGATAATAATACAATTAACACAGGATTACATAACTTACAATAACCATTACTTACAATTTATATGGCTTAATTTATATACTTTGTTTTAAAGAATACTATTTGGCTACAAAGGAGTTACCCACTAAGAAATCTATAAACTCTCGGTATATTTTTTCCATTTAAGATTAACATTTTGGCTGTCTTCCTGATTTTGTGATTTCATTGCATATAATTCCAGTTGGTATGTATAGTTAACAATTTTAATGAATACTCGAAGAGATGGACGGTTGTTGTTCTTCCGGCATTCATAAATGTGATATTTAGCTAGAATTAAAAGATGATTAAGTAGTAAGAAATCTTCTTTTCTTTTCCAAACTCCAAAGAGCTTATCTATATCAGAAAGTTCCTCCAAAACAATGTTTGTATTTCTGCACCAGTCAATGAAGTCTAGCCAAAAATCACTGGTAAATGAACATGTGATAAGTAAATGCTCGAGGGACTCGCTCTCTAATCCACAAAAAGTACATAATGGTGAGGCAATCAAACCAATTTTGTGAAGAAATGAGTTGGTTGTTAAGTATCTGTTTAAGATTTTATACTGAAATTCTCTCGACTTTGTGTCTATGAGTACCTTAGAGGATAGACTGTAAATTTCTCGCCATTCTAAGCACGCACTAGAATACTGCTCCGAATATTTCATTTGCGCAGTTGGAGGGGTTTCATACTTGGATCGAACTTCACGATAAACGTTTTTTGAAACAGCCTTGTTAATCAACACTTCTTGATTATTCAAACGCAATTTAATGTGATCATTTAGAACAAATGCTTTATTGCACTTGTGCCCACAGGCGGTTAAGGAATTTCGCCATTGTATTGGCAGCGCATCAATGACTTGCATCAGAGAAAACACTTCTACCGGTGTAAAAATTGAGCTACGAGGATTCTTAATGATTAAATCATTGTTGTCATTTATAAGATTTTCAAGCGTAATTATTCCTTTCTCAAACAATGTGTGACGGAAAATTGATTTATCATCGACACAAATATGTTTATTGTTCCATATGATTATATCCGCCCTAGAAATGTTATTCAAGCATTGAACGTTTACTGCAGTCGCTACAGAATGCTCAGAAAAAATTTGAAAACATTCCTCATAAAATTTTGGCAATTTTATCGGAAGTTTCTTTATATCAAATCCACATCCTAAAACAAGTTTACCCCCAACTGGTTTTAAATAGTGTAAGAGCAATATTTTCCAACTACTTTGTTGCGAATCAACAAATTTCTTGCAACACATGATTCGCTGTGTCTTTATGGCTGATTCTAAGTGCGGTGCCCTCAGGCCTCCATTTTCGACGTCACTTACAAGAGAAGATCGTTTTACTTTATCCTTTCCTTTCCAAATAAAATTAAATAAAATCTTGTTTGTTTCTTTGATGATGTCCTTATGCATGCATACTAAGCCAGCTCTGTACATAAAGATTGGAACCACAAAAGTTTTGACAATTTGAATTCGCCCTAAAATCGTTAAGTTCCTCCAATTCCAAAAGTGAAGCTTCTCGCTAATAGATTTTAAAACCTCATCGAAGTTTAACTTTTTCCAAAGGATTTGATTATAGGTAAAGTGAATCCCTAAAATTTTAACCACCTTCTTGACTGTTATATTTCTATCGGAGCAGCTTGCTAGCGTAGGCGGGTTTGGGTTGTGATTCCCCAACCACATTGCTTCAGTCTTTTCGTAATTGACCTTCAGGCCAGAACATGACGAAAAACAGTCGATGGTTTCAAATAGAGCGTTAAGTGAAGTACGGTCTCTTAGGAAAGATATTAAGTCGTCTGCAAAAATCTCTAGTTTTATCTCTTCTTTATCTACTATAATGCCTTTGATGTTTTCATTTAGGCGTACATTAATAGCTAAAATTTCCAAGCAAATGATAAATAAATATGGCGATAATGGATCACCTTGTCTTACCCCTCTAAGAACTTGAAAGGGAGTGGTTGTGTAACCATTGTTCATAACTGTACTTGAGATGTTTTTATAAAATGTTTGTACCCAATGAATAAGAGAAGGACCAAAATTAAAGGCAGAAAGTGCCTCAACCATGAAATTCCGATTTACCGAATCAAACGCCTTTTGGAAGTCTATTCCTACTAACAATCCATTAATCTTTTTCCTTTCTGTGTACTCTAAGATGTCATCTATGGTTCTCACGGCGTCTAGTATAGTTCTGCCTTTTACGTAGGCATTTTGGTTAAAATGAATTATCTCAGCTAGAACTTTTTGAAGTCTTAGAGCAATGGCTTTTGAACCGATTTTTGGGTCGACATTAATCAAGGAGATAGGTCTCCAGTTACCTATATTTCGTTTGTCTTTACCTTTCTTTTCTATTAATGTGATAATAGCTTGCTTTTGAGTATTAGATAATTCACCACATTCGTAAGAATAATTAAGACAATCGACTACTAAATTTCCAATAGAATTCCAAAATGTTTTGTAAAATTCCACCGTGAGGCCATCGTTTCCAGGTGACTTGTTATTTTGGAATGACTGAAGGCAATCGAAGCACTTTTTGAGCGACAACCTTCCTTCACAAATTCTTCTCATTTCATCGGACAGTTTTGGAATTTCTGCTCTTTGCAGGAATGGATGATTTCTATTCACTGATTCATCATTTGATGCATACAAATCAGAGTAAAACTTTTCAATTTCCTTCATAATTTTCGTAGGGTTTGTGGTAAGTCTGCCGTCGCTACTAAAGAGTCTTCTAATACAGCTCTTGGTTCCCCTATGGGATTCTAATCCTAAAAAATATTTATTGCTTTTCTCACCTTTTTCATACCAAGTTGCTCTTGAGCGGATTATTGCACCTTTGGCTAAATAATCAAAAAGCGAGTCGTATTTCATTTTAAGGTCTGCCAACTTCTCATGATTTGTTTCTGATGGATCAGTTGCTAGCATCTCCTCCGCTTGTTTTAAGGATGCTTCAACCTGTAATAGTTCTTGCCTTTACAACAAATTGCCTGCTGGTATGATTCTGAAAACAACATGGCTCAAAAGTTTGAATTTTCATCAGTTATGGATGCGCTTACTTGAAAAAAAAAAAAAACTCATCACTGAAAGGCACCTAAAAATGTTTGTATTTGAGAAATTTGCAGCACAAAAAAAACGGCATGGTGAAACTTATGGCAAGATTAATGGCAAGAATACAGAAGTACAACTGTATTTAACATGCAACAAATGCAGACTAATTAAGGAAAGCACTTATCTATTAAGTTTCCCATATAAGCAATTACCTGTACTTTCTTATAGTATTATAGCAGATAAGTTGCTCGCCCAATTTCAAAGAAAAATTATATTAGGTAAACAGCTGTTTTATAGCAGTTGCTCTACAGTGTAAGTAAGAAACTTTTTCAACTTTACAGATCCTGGATCGAGTCATGTATCGTGTGGAGTGGATCAGACACCAAGAAAGAGAGAAGAAGAAATTGGAAGATGAAAAAGAAAAGGAAAGAGGTTGGTTCAGTTGTTTAGTTTAAACCTAGATAATTTATGATTGAGAAATAAAGAAATCAAAACTTTGTTTTTAAATTACTGTACATGTATGTATTTAATATAAAAGTGCGGTTTTCAAAGACATGTAAACTCTGAAATTTCAAACCTCAGCTAATGGTTTATGCTTTTTGCTGCCATCAATCATCTGAGCGGACCTCTCGGGAAACACGTTCGCTTCAACCAGATCAAAAGGTCACATCTGTCAGTTGTGATTGGTTGATTTTGATCCATTTTGTTGGTTTCTGTTTTTCAAGGTTTGTTGGCTGTTGTCATAATTATGATTGACGGCAGTGAAAAGCCCAGTTGTTGGTTGGGTTTTGGATATCAGAGTTTGCATGTCTTTGAAAACAGCAATAACGAGTTTGAGAAAATTACCCGTAATGTATACCAGCCTGCATGTTTACATGTTATGAAGCTATAGAAAACATTTATTAGGTACAGGAACATGAATGATGCCAATTGGTTTGATTGATAAATAATTAATCTTATTTTGTGTTGATTTCTTCAAACACAGTTGCATTTGCGCAAGTGGACTGGCATGACTTTGTTGTGGTGGAAACCGTGGATTTTAAAGATCATGAAACAGGTTAGCTAATTTTATATGTCATGCACTACAGTTTTGTCAGGGAAGTTTCATAATAGCTTGAAGTCTAGCCTGCCAACACAGACGCATTTCCAGCTGTCTACACAGTCAAGCAACAGCCAGAAATGTGTCCGCATTCGCAGGCAGAAAAATGGATTAGAATAACAATCCATTCCAATGCCTCACAAATTTGTGTCTTCTTTCATCTGTGAAATTGTTAAAACCAGTTATCCAGCATCTGCCTGGATATACGTGTATGTCATTGCAAGCAATACAGAAAGAGCTGATTTTGATGATAGCTTTCTCATAATGTTTTGATATCTTAAAAAACACTCACAAATAAACAAAAAAAAAATAGAAAAAAAAAAATTGGTAATCATGAAGTCCGTTTAGTTGTTGTAAACAATGTTTTAGCATGGTTTTATTGTTAATATATTGTTTTTTAGCCAACTTGCCTCCTCCGGTGAGTAGAGAACAACTTGGAGCCAGGATATTGGCACAGGAACGATATGAACAAACACAGGTATAAAATATTCAGTTTTAGAGTTAAATCAGTCAACAGTATGCTGAGGGTGCAGCTTGATGTGCTCCTTTGCCTGCCAGTGTGCCATCTGCTTTCCATTCACTTTCCAACTAAAAAGAGTCCTCACCCATCCTCAAACAAACAACACGAACATTAACAGAAACCACGAACAAAGTCTTCTCTGGGGACCTGTTATGTTCTGTTTCAAGCACTTAGAATATTCGTATTTTTGCATTAGTTTTTTCATTGAGAATGACTCAACGTAGACGAAACTCAAATGAAAAAAAAACATTCAAAGGTAAATGAAGTGAAATTGTTACATTATTGAATATTTATTTAGGAAATAGTTGCTACGGACGGCACTTCATTGAATTACCACGAGGTTGCTTCAAGAGCCTTTGATTATTAAAAATTGCTATATTAGAGCACTGAAACTGTTAACAAGCATCTTTGGCTGTGAATGGCTCAAAACGGAACCGGATTGCAACTTGAAAAAAAGGCTTACTTTTTCTCAAAAAATAGATATTAATTTTATAGCCGTAGCTTGATTTTTATCCGCAAAGTAGGGTTATATCTTCCTTTAGATGTTTAAAGATAATTTTTTTATGGGTTAAGTTGCCTATCACTAATTTCAGAACAGCTTAGACCAAAAATCTGCAACATCCCCGTGACAAAGCTCATTTAATAAAACAAGTCAACAATTAAGTTACTTATTTCATAGGATGAAGGAGCTCCTCCTGATGATATGGAAGTTAACATGGATGTGGAGATGGAAGTCGATGAACCTGAACCACCGGTCTTACAACCTCCACCTCCTCCACCTCCCCCTAAGGATGCAAGTGCGGTAAGTCCAGTGTACAGATGTAGTTTGTTGACGTTCAGTCTCTTCACTGATTAAGCTAGTGCAGAGACTGCGTGTTTCATTGGTTTCTTGCGTCAAGAAATCTATTTACTATATACACCTTTTTTGATGGTTTTACATGTACATATAATACACGTGGATATTTTGTGAGTTGTGTAGTATTTTTACGAGCCTTGTGAAAGGATTTGTTATTCCACTATTATTTCAAGCCTTAAGGACGTAAACAAGTCAAAGTTCGGAACGTTTAGTCCACTCCGCTTTCCATCCATATTATTTTTTGCCTTGTCCTTCAGTGTATTACCGGCTCATATTTTGCATGTTCTCTTGACCTTATATGGTAAAAATTAATGGGGTAATAGTAAAACAATAAATGTATGTATAATTGTAGCATCTTTACCTTTGGCAGTTAACATGTAGAAAAGAATGGGGAATGAAAAATCTAGTTTATTCCTTTATTTTGTAAAAGAGTGTTCTGTTATTTTCATCTTTCAGAAGAATGCAGACTCAAATGAGGTACCTCTTCCACCAATCCCCTCTGAGCCCGGCCCCAAACCACCCCTTCCTCCCACAGCCCCTGGCGCAAACATCCAAATCCGACGAGGCTACGATCCCAAGGCTCCTAAAGCAGCTGCACCTCAAGTTCTGCCTGATAAGTTCTTAATCTCCCCCATCACTGGTGAGCGGGTGCCTGCAGAGAGCATGGCGGAGCATATGAAGATCAGTCTGTTGGATCCACGCTGGAGAGAGCAGCGTGATCGAGTGTTACAGGAGAGGAAGGAACAAGAACAAGTCTTTGCTGAAGGTAATTCAAAAAAATTGTAATTTTCTTGGAGTGCCAGTTGATGGGGACATCACTTTTCCGAGAAGTGACTGAGACCGCAGGTTTCGTCCCAACATGACCTATTTATACGCGCGATTGCTGCCAGAGTACTCTGAAATTCTTCTAGTGCTTCAACGAAGATTTGCCAAACTTGGCACTTATTCCCCCCGACTGCTTTTGAGTTAAACAGCTAAAGGAACAGAATGAAGACGGCCATCATAAAGTCAAATAATATTGATTTTAGTTGGACAAAAATCGAATACCACAATAATTTAAATCCTTTTGCGTTTTTCTACGCTTTTTAAAATAATATTTAAGATGTGAGTAGTTATCCGTGATAACACCAACAGCAGTTTCTTATCATAGCCTTAGAAAATGAATTTCAAAGTTCACAAGTACCAAGTACATGTAAGCTATAGGTAAAATCTCACGTGTAGCTGTTTGTAAAATCGTCTTTAAAGCGATTCAGTGGATTTCAGTGGAACTTCGAAGTTTGTTTTCGATGTTTGGTGTTGTTAGAAATGATCTCTTTTGATAAGATATTTGAAACAGTAACACAGAAGTTTGCAATAAGATGTAAATAATTTTGGTACATAATTTTGGCCAACTTATACTCGAAGTCCTGGCGGATTCTGTCTTAATGACTATGTAACAATTAGACAACGAGTCCGTGTTTTCTATGAGCGAATAGTCAACAAGGCGTAGTCGAGTGGACTATCGCTCATAGAAAGCGAGGGCGAGTAGTCTAATTGCTTTAGTAGAAACTCTTAAAGGACTGCAGTCCAAAAACCTACTTACCTACTTACGAGCCAAAAATGAAGAAAAATTAATCTTTAAATGAGCAACGAATGCGCGATCGTTTTCTATCAGCGATTATAGTTCACCACTAAATTTTCTCCGATTCTGATTGGTTAAAATTGAACACGTGACGCGATAGTGCCCGTCCGCCGGAGGGCACTATCAGCCCATAGTGCCCTCCCGTGAAAAATGCCCGGATCGATAGTGCCCGCCCGTGACTGTTTTTTGTAAACAAGCTGCCTGCAGACAAAAAAAACCCAACCAAATTCACTGCATTTAGTGGGTTTCTCGTCTGGTTTTGTTTCGTTTGTTAAATTTCGGCTTTCAATTGAGTTTTTTATCCTCAAAAGTAAAAATAATTCACGATGCTTGTTTTTGTATGTGCGCGAGGAAAAAAATTTAGTCGTGAACAATAAAGACAATAGAGTGTTTCTGTCTCGGAACTATCGGTCTGATAGTTGCCCCTTGGAAATTTGATGTTCTTAAAACTAGCATATTTGCCCTCGAAGCTTCGCTTCTCGGGCTAATATTTGTTTTAAGAACATCAAATTTCCGTGGGCAACTATCAGCCGATAGTTCCTCGACAGATACACTCTATTGTTAAAATAGAAAACAGTGGGAGAACCAATTAGATTCGCGGATTTTCAATAGAACACGGCTGAGTTTCTACTAAATTTAGAGAGGAAGTAAGACCTGAAGTCTTAGGAATGAATCACAGCTTATGACTTGACCCTTAGGTATGTCCATTGGAAGCAGTCTGAAGCAGTTGGCCGAGCGCCGTACGGATATCTTTGGAGCTGGAGACGAAGAAACAATAATCGGTAAAAAGATCGGCGAAGAAGACACTCGGAAACCAGAGAAGGTCACGTGGGATGGTCACACTGCGTCCATGGCGGCCACGTCACGCTTGGCTCAACAAGGCGTGACAATAGAACAACAGATCGAGGCCATACACAAGTCTAAAGGACTCACGTGAGTAATACACCGCTACGTAACAAGCTACGTATAAACCAGTGAATAAACAGTGCGTACGAATCGCGGACTTGTATTTTTCTTTGTTGTTTTCCAGGCCATCGGAAGAGAGAGAAAGAATCGGACCAAAAGTTCCACAACAAGGGAAACCTCCTGAAGCACATCGACCACCGACCACGGCCATCCCGCCCCCTCCCTCCATGAGTACGATGTCTACCTCACGCGCGCCCCCTCCACCCCCTATGTCAACGATGATGAATTTACCACCACCTCCCCCCATGCTCCCGCCTGGTGGACCGCCGCAGTTTTTGGGTACGTTTGATGAAAGTTTGAAATACTGATTGAAGTTAGAGCGTTAAGTATCTGATTGCATTTTTAGAGTCTGAGCAAATTTATCGGCAAATCAGTTTACTGTGTACAAGGCGCTAGCCGCCTCCCGTAAATCGTACGTGCAGACTGACTACACGTATGATTCACGGAAAATGTAGACTAAATAATCTAAGTCTGTCATTTGCCATTTGTTTTAATATTGCCCTATCTTAGCCAATTCGTTCCCTGTTGGCTTATTGTTTCCCCTCGTTTTTTCCATTTAGTAAAACACCATTTCAAGTTTCCTCTAGTTCAAATTGAAGGTATTTTTGAACATCGCAAAGAATGAATTAATCTATACAATCAAGCGACTGGGAGTATCAATTGCCCCCTCGCTCTACCTCAACATCATATAATTTCATTTCAATTTATCTGTAGTGCTTGTCACTACAAATGGATAGATCACAAGGTATACCTCGCCCACCAGCCCCGGGTTGGCCCCCACAGATTTCGCCCCACCATTTTTTTTTAACCCCAATCCGCCATGTCAAGCAAACATATACATGTACCAAAAACCCCAATTCTTTACGCTTTTATCTCTAGGTATACCGCCTCCTCCGCCCCCGGGTGGGCTACCACGGATGCCACCCCCACCATTTGTTAACCCCAACCCGCCAGTTGCTCCTCCCATGTCAAGCAAGAGAGATGCAGAAGGGGACGATATGGCAGGGAAGAAGTCCAGAACTGAGCCGGCTGAAGCGAATCTTATCCCTGAAGATGAATTCCTCTCCTCCCATCCGAATCCAGTCACATTTGGTGTCCAGATTCCTCACATGCCAGACAAGACCGAGTGGAAACTGGACGGCAATACCGTCCGTCTTACATTACCGCTTACAGATCAGGTAGGTATAGTACTGTAGCGAGAGTGCAACTTCTTCGCGTAAATCAAACTGAATTATCAACTAACACGAAATCGATTTCGCTGCGCAGCACTCAAATTAATTGACAAAAATGGTTATCCGTATGTGAGTAGTGCTAACATTAATGTTAAAACATTCAACAGTTTCGGGATAACCCTTTGTCAGTGTTTTGTAGTTGCCTTTCATGTTTTGTGGATATAGACATCTGCAAAATGCTGATGAACGGGTTATCCCCGTAAAGTTTGACTGTTTTAACACTTTTTTATAAGCACTTCTAACGTACGTTTCACCATTTTGTCAACTAAAACCAAATTGAACCAATCATGTTAAGTCCCGCTCGAAAATGACCAGATTTCGCGAGTTTACATGTATTGTTGTATGGATTAAAAGTGACCAGAATACCTGACGTGTATTTAGAGCAATTTTTATTAAAGTGTTGTACAAGCAAACGCGAGCGCGGGAAAATGCACGTGATTAAGTCGTGATCGGTTTTTGGTTTTGCATCTGATTGGTTAAGATAGTGGCGCGAGTTTTTCAAACCAATCACAGAGCGTAGTAAAACAAAACCAGGGCAAGTCCGAATAACGTTCGGCCTTCGAATAAAAAGTGATGTTATTGTCATTCATGGGCTGCTGCATTGGGTAAAATATTGACCATACGACATGTAATGGACTGAAAAATTCTGCAAGGAAGTCTGTAAGTTCCGAGGATGATGTTATGACCTGATCATTTGTTTGTGTGTTAGGTGTCAGTGATCAAGGCAAAGCTTCACGAGATTACCGGCATGCCAGCTGGCAAACAGAAGCTTCAGCTTGGGGTAAGAACGTTTACTTTGTTTAACTGATAGTTTGTGTCTAAATTTACATCCACGCGGATAGGAGAACGACTTTATCTGTTGTCTCGAAGCAGAAGGAGATTTTTATTTACAAACGCATGGCCCAAAGGGATTGTGGGATTCCCCTACTCACAACCTCGTTCCCAGGGTCTCTCTCTCCTCAACCCCAGAGCCTGCGTAGCTGGCGGTATTTTGGGGTTTTCAAGCGCGTTCAAGCAAGCGGCATCGCCAGCTACGCCAGGCTAGGAGCGGGGAGAGAGGAACTCTAGGAACGAGGTTGCTCCACTCAGACCTCCAGTTGGTTTTGATACCGATGGATTATCCGATTTATCGTGAAAATCCGTTTTCGGATTTATATGCGGATTATCCTTCGGATGGATAAACGGCTTCGGTCTAGACGGCAGTTGGTGACTGTAAAAATATTGGTTTAGCTGTTCACAAAGCTAAGCCTAGACCTTTAATACCTGTGTCGATTAGCTGGGACACTCGCTCACCTAAAAATCGTGCATGTTTGTTTGTACCTTCCTCTACGCTCTCAATATTGAAGTCGTCGTTTTTGTCGTCATTGGAGGGAAAGCGAGTGAGTGTAAGATGGCGGCTAAGTTTGAACCACGATCCCGTTTTGCGCGTTATTTTTTGATTTGCATTCAGTTTGTTTGAGCTCCAGTTCACGCCGCGCAAATCGACAGTAGTTTTTCACCATTTGACCACCCGATGCAAGTCCACGCATTTAGATTTTGTTGTCTATTTTAGTATGGCCTGGTCAGTTGGACTAATCCCATCGGAAATATTATTTTTTTTGCAACTTGGGGGTCCGTTTTGCCACCCAACGCAAAGATTGTGTTCGAATCCTGTAGATCAAAACTTTTCTCAACCAGCGACACCGTGTGTGTTGTTGCGTCAACAACCCTAGTTTAATGGTTTTGTCTATTCTCGTCACTTGTCAGCTTCATTGTGTATTGTCATTGTCAGGAGAAATCTTATGTTGATCATTGTGGCTATGAAGAATTCAAACGGAAGGATGTCTTTACTGTAGTGATGACCGATCTTTCAATCCTTAGTTTTCACAGTTTTTTACCCTTTCATCTAAAACATTGCTTCTCTGAGCTGCTAAGTTTTCAAAGTAATTTAAGAAAAGAAAAATAAATGATTGTGTTGTTTTGCTAATCTCTTCTGTTTATTTTTCGTTCCTTCACAGGGAATTTTCATCAAAGATTCCAACTCGCTGGCTTATTATAACGTTACTCCTACAAGCATAGTGCAGCTACAGCTCAAAGAACGTGGAGGAAGAAAGAAATAGGAGGCTACCTTTTTGTTTTGTCGTTGTTTTGTTCTTTAATATTTGTACGTCTGAGTGTTAAGTGCAGTGTGAGGCAAATACTCCAAGTCACTTACGTTTTAAATAGTTTCTGCCCTTAGAAATCAGTTTGTCAGTTTTTGTTATACCTCTCAATAAAACTTGCAACATTAAAATATGGCAAGACTTATAGCTTTTTGTCTCTTTCTTCCTGTTCCAATTTAAGCGCGTGATTGAACACTTGTCCACATTTCGGTTCAACATAGACCTTTCCTGCGAGTTCAAGTCTCTCTTGTTATAATTGACCAGGTTTGCGTAATGCATGTCAGTTGCATAGAGACATGACGTCGTTACAATACCTTGCAACCAATGCTGACGTTTCAGCTTTCGAAGTACCCTTGTTTCTTTCTCAAAGGTTGTAAAAGAATGAGACTTCTGCCACATAAGATGCCTAGCCACATAAGATTCCTGCGAGTTTCATTCTCTCTTGTGATAATTGACCACGATTTGCGTCATGCAAGTAAAGATAGCAACATGACGTCATTACAATGCCTTGCTGACGTTGCAGCTTTCGGATTACCCTTGTTTCTCCTTCAAAGGTTGCAAGAAAAAAAGACCTTTGAAAAATCATGCCTAACCACATTTGATTCCTGCGAGTTTCATTCTTTCTTGTGATAATTGACCATGATTTGCGTCATGCAAGTAAAGATAGCAACATGACGTCATTACAATGCTATGCTGACGTTGCAGCTTTCAAAGTACCCTTGTTTCTCCTTCAAAGGTTGCTAAAGAAAAAGTCGTTGGATGTCATCAAAATGTTGCACCCAACAAGATAAACAAAGCTTGTCCTTTTGCATTTTCTGTAGACCAATATAATATTTATTTCAACTGATAGAATTTCCTAGCTACACAATACAGTACGTTTCTTTGGCGATAAACTTGGGACAGCTCGGCGATACAGGATGCATATGTTTGTCAAGAGAAACAACATTTATAATGATTTTCAAAATATTGAATGGATGAGCAACAGACGACAGTAGCTCATGATATTGTTGGGAAATCTGTTTTACCCGGAGACCGTAACCTGGTTTTTTTGGTATTTATTTATTTATTTTTATGGGCTGCATATTGTTGTGCTCAAATGGTACAACACTTTACCGTACCCAAATTCGCAAGTAGCCAATCAGAAGCGCGATCTACTGTCCTGATATCCTACGATATCAAGTCACTGACCTGATATGCCCCCATATCACGATCACTTTGAAGTAAAGTAGTGTTACTGTGTGATGAATTGAAAAGACGTTTTACCAATAGAACAGAACTTCGTAATTTAAATTTAGCGGTGTTAAGCGGTCGTAAAAAGAGAAAACCTTTCCCGCCAAAACTAAACTTGAGCGCGCTCGCCAATTGCGCGATGTTTGCCGACGAGTACTGAGACATTCAGAGTGAAAAAATTGGAGTCGGAATTTCCAAGTTTTTCGCTAAATTTTAATTTTGAAAATGTAGAGAATGAAACTCTAAACAAACGAGTGGAAAAGGCAGAAGAGGAACTTGGTAAAAGTGTCGAAGACCAAGTCATTACAATTTACAGTACGTACCTTGCAAGCAGGGTTGTCCTAAAACCCAGAATGCCGGAAACCCGGAAAACCGGAATGCCGGAAATCCGGATAAGAAAGCCCGGAATCCTAAAACCCGGAATGACCTTTTTTGTGTACGTCTTTTCAAGATAAATACGTGGAAATATGTTATTTTTTTGGGAAAATGGAAGTTTCGAGTTAGCGAATCAAATTGTCAATTTCGATACCTGAAGCTCCCAACTTCGGCCCGATTTAGCTAGCTGAGGAGAAACAAAACATGTTGTTTCAAAGTCATGGGCAGGAGCCCATTACTAGTAATGGGCTCCTGGTCATGGCGATATCCGAACTCAGTGATTTTAAAGGATAAGTTGCAGCGGGAATATTCCAGCGATTCTTGCGGCTCAAGTTGCAAAACACTTGTTTGAACAAATAGCCGACGTCAATAAAAACATTACATTGTTTTTAACTTGTGCAGATTAAAACCTTCTGTAGTTATGTTTTCAACAAGGGCTTTGCTACACTTAATCATTGGGAAAAAGCCGTAAAAATAAAAATATAAAAGGCTCACAAACTTTAAATCAATGTTTAGCGAGCCGCAAACATGCATGTTGGCGTGACAAATTAGTCGTCCCTGTCGTTTCGCTTCGGCTTCGATTAAAATCAACTTTATGTAAAGATGGGCCGGGTAAACCATACATCCAGTAGCACCCGGCTATCAAACGCAAAAGACTTAAAAATTTAGATTATACCTCGCAAAAAGCGTAAAAAATATATTTTTGTACAAAAACGGAAAATTTGACCAAATATCTGCCTGCATAAAATTCATTAATCGGCAAATTACTTGCGTGATCGCTGGTGCGAAACGTTGTCTGACACTTCAACTGAATTATTGCTTCCATCATCAAGCGACGAATATCGACGGTGTTTGATTGATACCCATTTTCGAAAGGACGCGTTCATGCTTAGATGCAATAGACGGTATGTGAATGTAATGCTTCCACTCACTATCAGTCAGAACATTGATCAGAAGGTTGTTATTGCTTGTTCGTCAAACAAATATTGTGCATCTTGAGCCACAAGAATCACTGGAATATTCCTAACCCGCCGCGAGAAAAATAACGCCTGATCGCAGGTTAGAATATTCCCGCCGCAACTTGTTTCCTTGTTCCTTTAAAATCATTGAGTTCAGATATCGCCATGACTTTGAAACAATTGTTTCTCTTTGACTACATGTAGCTAAATTGCGAAGTTCAGCCGGGCCGAAGTTGGGAACCGGAACTTTGTATCGAAATTGACAATTTGAGTCGCTAACTCGCAACGTAATTGAAAACTCGTAACAAACTTCCAATTTCCCAAAAAATAACATATTTCCACGTATTTATCTTGAAAAGACGTACACAAAAAAGGTCATTCCGGGTTTTAGGATTCCGGGCTTTCTTATCCGGATTTCCGGCATTCCGGTTTTCCGGGTTTCCGGCATTCCGGGTTTTAGGACAACCCTGCAAGCATGGCTTCAACAGAGCGATAAATATAACCGGATTTTTTGCTGAATTTGGGTACGGTAAATACCTAATCGTACCTTTTGGTACGCTTCGGCTGCATATCAGGCTCGTTTGGTCTCGCCATGGGTATTTTGGCTCGACTGCGTCTCGCCAAAATACGAACCATGGCTCTACCAAACTCGCCTGATATGCAGCCGAAGCGTACCATAAAGGTACGATTAGGTATAAATATAGCGATTCACCGATGACTTAAATTTTACTTAAAAAGCACTTGGGTATAAAAGAACGCAAGCTGTGTAAAATTCAGTCGTGACGAGGGGCATTTTACTTGAGAGCTGACTATGTGGAGGAAATCCTGTTTGCGTAAAGCTCAGACAAATCCATTAGCAAAGCGTGCCGAATAGTTTACTGCTCCTGGTTTACAGTCACCAGAAGTCACTCAATTCTGCACCGCTGGCCAATTGAAGCGCGGGCTCGGCAGATTAAGCGCGCGCGACACGAGGTGAATCAGTAGTTCAAAATTCAGCAAATGCTGTTCCTTTGGAGCTGTTAAGATGTGAGGACAGGCCATTAATGGGTAAGTCAGTACTTAGTATAATATAATATAGTTTAAAAATAAGAGTGTAATCGATCATGCAGAATGTTGGCCCACACGTAATAATAAGTCACTGATTACCGAATGTGCCCTCGGGCAGCATTCGATGACGAACAATCGTTTTGAGTTTTTACCGACATCGTTTAACAAAATATACAATCGGCTTAGCGTTTGTTTCCTAAAGCGCAAAAGTTAAAGAAACAAGGAATCAAGGGCAATAAGGAAAAAAATCTCACGCTCTTTATACAATCAGTGATACAATGTTTATAAACATGGTGGAAAGGTTCGGTGGGAACATGAATACATCAATGAGTTTTGTAAACACGAAAAGCCGCCTTCTTCTTTCAAGCTATTCTTGGTAATTTGTTCGATTCGATTCTTTTTTTCTCAAAGAAATCAGGAATCAAATAAACTAGGCTCTATATCGGTTAGTGATTAGATGGTTTAGAAAGAAAAGACTTCCGGCGAGACTTGTCAAAATGGCACCAACACTTTTCATTCACTTCCGTTCGCTCAATTAGCATGAAAAGTTGAGCGAGTGTTACGGGTTCATTTACACCTAACAGGCTTAATATCTTCTCTTGTAACGTTCAAGATTCGTTTGCCTTTGAGTTTATGCAAGCGTTCGCGCTTGAACGACGAAATTTTAAACAAGAAGTAGGCGGGAAGGAGCTCACTCAAATCAGTCCAAGCGTGACAAGTTTGCCATGCGTGACATTAACAGTCTGTTATTGTTTACCAGTGATGCATTGTTTTCCTGAGGGGGAGACCATAAGGAGTCTTTCGCGTATGAGCTCGTTTCTTGGGTTACTCAAGCTCTACAGAAACTTTTATTGGTTCTGGAAGGAATATAGCTTAGTGTGACGAGTACATTGTAATATTTTGTTGTTCTCGTTTTTTCCTTACGAGAATTCGTACAAGGATATTGAGCGCTCCTCTCCCCTCCCCTGACCAGTGTGCTAATTGCCCACGTATTCCTAGAGCGTGCGAGGCAGGCGATTGAATATTCTTTGTTCACGCGCCAGTCAAGTCATCGTCACTTTCATCAAGCTTTGATTCATTTCAATGTCGCCGAGGGATTTGCAATGAGTCTCGCGAGAATTGTAAATGCCGGTAAGTTAGCGGGAATGTTTAAACCAGTGGGTTTTTCTTTTAGCAAGCGAGTTGATAGTAAAAATGACAAAATCTCGCCACCTGCCAGCGAACGTTTCGGGGTCTCTTTGAAAGATTCGGCGGGCCGCCTTCGAAATGTTGTTTCACGTGTGTAAACTGGCCTTTTGACTGAAATTGTTGTCTCACATTTTGTTTCAACAGATGTCCATGGTTTACTGGTGCTTATAGTTTCAGTTCTTCTGTGTGTCGCCTGTTTTTGCTTACTCGTTCGAGCATACAAACGAAAGCATCAGTACAGAGGGAAACAAAAAGAACGCCAGCGACCTTTTATCAAGAGAAAACGTGACAATTTATCACCGAGGACAAGTCTGTTATTTGGAAATCTGGTGAGTTCTGAATTTAACATTGTTATTTTCTACTGACGCAGTTCGCTATCGCTGGATTACTGAACCGTTGAAAGCATTAGATAAATTCGGGTTTCAAGTGTTTTTATTAAATTCATGGCGTCAAGAATCATAAGCGAAGTCAAGTCAGAATTATTGTTGAATCAACTGAATGGAGACCAGTGTCTGATATTTTTAATTTACTGTGTTAAAGACAGGAGCTACTTAAGAACTTTTAAGCCTTTCTTGTTTATGAAGTTTAAAAGCAAACAACCAAAAACGACATCTTAATATTCATATGTACTAGTTTGCCTACATCCGTATTTTTGTATTGAGATGAGTCCATTTAGATCATATCTTTTATGGAAGAAATCAGATATTTTGATCCCCTTACTTTTACAAGACATGTTTTCATTGCTGATTAATTTTGTCAGAGAAAATAAGAAAGTTGAAATTTCCGTTTTGCGGTTTTTTGAATTAGCATTTTCTCGTCTTATACACACGTCGGTGAATACATGTTTAAAAATAAATTGAGCGCGGAGCTATTCAAGAAGTGACGAAATATTTACCACAAAATTAATCGCTATTCGCGCTTACACTGTAGCTCAACATTTATCTGCTCAAGCGAAATTGTTGGCATTTTTCAGGAAGCCGTTTTCACTTTCTACACATGGAGTCCCTCATTGTCCTATTTTACTCTCGTTTTTGGCACCAACAGTAAATTTCTAAAATCACCTGCTGATTTCTTTCTAAACATTTACAAGAAAATTATTAAAGTTAAGTGAAGCGTATTTTCTTTGCAGTGTTCAATTGTCATGCAACCCTCTTAAAGACAGCGTGCTTAATTCTAAACAGCGAGATTTGACTTCAATGAGCTTTCTGAGAATGACTCAACATCTTGTAAAGTAGTGCCAACGTGTGTATATATTTTTAAAAAAATAGAATTAAATTTTGATTGTATCATGATAATTTAGCTCTTTTTGCCCCTGTCTAATATTTTAATATTTTGTGACAATTCTTCTAGTAGAAGAAAAGAAAAACAATTGAGGTGAAAAAGTCACTAGAAATTTCTTTTATTATTCTCTAGTATAAATATAATTTGCATAATATTTTTCCTTTGGCTTCTACATAAAATTATGCTAATAAAATATGCATATTTTGCATTCTATATTTTATCTCTTTAAAGAAATGCTTTGATTTTTATGTTCAATTCAGTGAAGATCACATAATTGCCCTTGACATTGTCAGAATTACTGTACTTTTATGCAAGGTGTTTTGACGTGAGTTTAACCACTGAAAAAATAACCCATGCATGAATAAACATTAACTAAGTACATACTGTAGTATGGCAAACTATGCATTCAATATCACATGCATATTATAATACATGTATTTTCCTGTAGCCTTGCTTAATGCAGATATAGGTCTACACGGTATGCGGCCATCTTTACCAATTACCACTAAAAATTTTGTACTTTAATTTCTGTGGAGTTGACAGCATATTTATCAATATTCGAACTTTGCTACACAGTAGGAAACCAAGACATGCCAAATCTTTTATTTTTCTAAATTCAAGTAATCCATTAATGGTATAAGGAATGCATTAATTAGGGATATTTAATTGAATTTCTGTGTTGTGTACAAATTGAACATGGATTTGAGCAAGTAAGAAGCTCAAAATGCTGACATGTACGTAGATCCTAAATAAGTGAATAAGATTATTTTGTGTTACACTTAAACTTTTCTTAACTGGTTAAATTAAGTCCAGCTTGCTCGAAGTTGAATCAGTGGCTTTCTAAATTATTAAAATTAAAAGCCAGTCTAGGATATAAATATTTGTATCATATTTGATTGATTGTAATCCTACTTAATCTAGATGCCAAATTGCTTTATTTTACCCATTCTTGTTGATGTCCAGACTGGCTGTCCTCCACTTAATTCAGTATTTATTTATTAAAATGTTGCTATCAGTAATCATTGTTTGCGGATCGTTTTATACTTTTTTAACTGTTGTTCTCTTTCAAGGCCAATAATCTATATATATGGCAGGTGATTTGCCCCTTTAAAAACAGATGACACTCATTCAATGTTTTAAATCCTATAAATTACAGTGTGCTCACTGTGTGGGATATAAAATGTGGTTAGCTACTAACCCCTTGGTTTAAGCCACACTGTGGTCACTGAGAACAATAAAGAAACAATGCGTCTACATGGTAGCTCTTAAAACAAAAGATGTACACAGTTGGTGGGCCTGTGGTGTGGTTTATGCACATGCAGAAGTAGTACAGGTTGATTGATTAACAGCTGGAAATGTTCAAAACAATATATGGACTGAACTTGTGTTTTTGGATGCCTGATTATTAAACATATCACTTTGGATTTTTTAACACCAGAAACTGGTTGCTCAAGTCGTCATTGATGCTCATACCATATTCCATTCTTTCCTTGCCTTTACGATGGCCGCACCTTCCAATTGCACTTCCTTCAATCTATTTATATTTTATTTGTTTAATGTGCAATGTATCACTCGGAATACTTAAGAAAAAATATGACAAATTAGGTAAGAAAAAAAATAAAAGTGGTCGCAAGGAAGCCTAAAAAAAAACCGTAAAGATTGTTTAGTTATAATTATAGTATTTTTTAATAATAATAATAATAATAATAAAATATTTATATAGCGCCAATATCCTTAAAGTTCAAAAGCGCTTAGTAACGTTAAAAATATTAAAAACACTATTAAAAAATAAATAAATATAAAAACAGTTAAAAGGTTACAAAGAATGCTTAAAATCGTAGACTAATAAAAAATGTTGCTAAAAAGTTATAAAAATGCTTTTTTAAAAAGGAAAGTTTTAAGTTTATGTTTAAAAAGGGACACTGAGGAGCTGTTCTTAATGTCAGAAGGTAGAGTATTCCAGAGTGTAGGAGCTGCCACGGAGAAAGATCTTGCGCCATATGTTTTCAAATTGAAATGCGAAATAGAAAGAAGGTCTTTTGAAGATGAGCGTAGCTGACGAGGTGGAGTACGTGTAAAGAGTAAGGAGGTCGCGAACATATGAAGTTGCCAGATCGTTTAGAGCCTTGTATGTGATGAGTAGAATTTTAAAGATGATGCGATAATTAACAGGAAGCCAGTGGAGATTTAACAAAATAGGTGTGATGTGTTCGTGTTTTCTTGAGAGGGTGATGAGACGAGCGGCGGCATTCTGGACGTGCTGTAACTTTTTTATTAGACAGTTCGGTAAGCCATAGAGTAAAGAATTGCAGTGATCCAATTTTGAAGATACAAACGCATGAACAAGTATTTCAGTAGTGGTGGATGACAGGTACTTCCTTATATTGCTGATATTATGGAGATGATAAAAAGATGGTTTGCAAATTTATCTCGCAATAATTTTAAATTATAATAATAATAATAATTATTTTGTATTGAGAAACTAACACAGACTTAGGGCAGCTAGAAATTTATTATGTCAAAAATGTTACAGAGGTCTAAATTTAAGGTTTATTCAGCATTTTTTACGTTTTGTTTTAAAAGAGGCTAGGAATATTGTGTTTCACTAACTAGTGCAATCTTCATGTACATGTATCATCATTTAAAAAGTAGGATATATTTAGGCTAATACCTTAAAAACACCAACTGGTATAATATTGTGTGGTTCCAGAAAATGTCCATACTGCCCAAAGAAGGGATTGGAAATTCCTGGGGGTGGAAGGGGTCTCAAAGGCTAAAAACATGCAGTTGGGGGGGGGGGGTCTAGGAAAAAATCCCTTCCGTGGGGGAGGGTATGGAAAATCCATGGAGCTACACATTATGTATGTACATGGTATGATGATTTGAGAAGTTTGTTGAAAAGATACTGTTCAGTTAAGTGTTGCCTTGAAGTGGTTTTGGCCAGTCTGTCTTCGCCCCTTCACCTGGGGACTGGGTTAAGGGGGGGAGGGGGGAAAGGTAAGGGATGCTTGTCATGCTTGTATATCAAAGGTAAGGGATGCTTGTCATCTTGCTTAGGGGTTTATATGTTTTAATGTTCCTTATTTTATTTTCTTGGCAGCAATTCACAAATAGACCTGTTGTTGTTACTCCTGGAAGTCCTCCAAAAAGACAGCAGCAGCTGTTTAGAACATTACCTCGAAATAACACAAATATCCAAGACAAGTTGCTCGGGAACAGGACATGGCCCGAAAGGAATTTCTTAGGTGACATCATCACTTCAATCAATCAGCGTCCAAGCCAGAAATTCCGAGAACCAATAATGAAAAAGGGATCGCCTGAGAAAAGGATAGAACCCCGAGTGCTCTTCACGGCTCATCATTCGCCTGATCAAGGCAAAGAAGGGCAAAGTAATGGCTGTCATTATGAGGAAGAAGACACCGCAGAGGCTCATATTTTGTTTAGCAAGGGTGAAGAAGAAAGCAGTGGCAATCAGGAAAATCAGGATTCACACACCTCAGGAAGTCCAAAGCCAGAATTAAAAGCCGGTACCTTTGTTTCTTACTTGTCAGAAGATGTTGCACCAGAAGGTGAAAAACAGTTGTCTCCAATGTCGACCATTGTGGAAGAAAAACCAAAGACGCAGAGAGTTCAGTGGAAGCAACCAAAAAGCCTGTTTAGACCGGGAATGAGAAGGGCTCAAGTTTCTGAGCAGCGACCACCTCTATGGGCTCATGGCTGTAATTCAAGCAAACTAGTAGAGAAAGCTTTTTCTATTGAATGCTGCAAGAAATCTGTGGCTGATGAGGCAGCACATAAACTTGAAGCAAAAGAAATTATAAACAATGAAAAACTTAACACTTCTGTAGACTCTGTTGAAAAGACAATGCGTAGTTCATATTCTTCGTCAGACAATGGAAGTAACAAGAGTGATAGTAATCCATTGGGTAACATTTGTAGTGACAGTTTAGATGATGTGTTGGCTAGAAGACCAAGAACTCGCTCTCATAGAAAAAAGGCTGTAAAATCAAGTGATGAAGAGCCTAACGTTTGTACTCACAAAGTTCCTGATACTAATGATATTGTTGCTAATGCGTCGAAAACTGAAGTGTATTGCGCGCAGTGTGGCATTACCCTGTCTAAGCCACAGTGCTTTTACAGTCTGGGCTCTCTGTGCACCGATGGTGAAATATGTGAGACAGACTCGGATGATGTAAATCGACATCCTGTAGGTGATATTGACATGGAACCTCCGTTAGTGGAAAATCAAAGTCATCATGATACTGGGTACACTAGCAGTGAGAACTTTGAAGATGAAAGTAACTTGTCAAAAGAACTGGATTCAGTTTGGTTAAACGACAAGCGAGAGACTGATAGTTATGATGGAGACTATGAGAGTGACAGTGAAGTTGTTGATGTAAAACCTGTTGCCATGAGTGATGACATGGCTTTGAAGCCTCTTGCTTCTGTAGGGGAACCAATAGCCATTAAGGACTATGCTCTACGGGAATGGAAGAGTGACACTCCGACATCACTTGCAATGAAAAAGGTACACAGTTTAAAGCATTCCTCAATACACTACATATAATAACGCACGTGAAAAAAAGATGGTTTTTATGTGTACTTTTTAGTTGACTAACATGTACATGCAAGGAGTTGTAAGCTCAAATGTTACTGTTACAATACATGTTTTCTGCTTCAATCCATGTGTTCATTGTTGGTGAATTTCACGCTCAGTTAAAATGTAAAAGTTCTACATGAACGTGCCCCCCTCTAGCTTGTCTCCTTATAGTTTCACTTTAGACCATTTATTTATTTTTTTTCGTTTTTTTTGCGTTAGTCTACAAGCAATGTAATTATCTACCTTTTCTTAACAGGGATATGATTCAATCTCAGCACTTACGGGATGTGGACATCTTCGTCAAATAAGAGGAGATAACTACTGTGCTATCAGAGCAGTGCTCTTTCAAGCATTAGCCGGCAGACTTCCAATTTTAAGACTGTTTGGAGCTAAAGAGAACCCCAAACTTGAAAAGGTATGTTACGGTCAATTGTGGTATTAGCGTTGCTTTTGTACAATGTATCTCTTTATCAAATACACTGTATGGTAGCTTACATGTACAACAAACAAATTTGCAAAGCTCGATGTTTTGTTTTGACTGACATTTCTAATACAATCCTTTTCAGATTCCCAGCAAGCTGTCAAGTAGTGGAGCTGCATCTCTTGACCAGTGGAGCTTTGCTAACAGATTACCTGTTCCTCAAAATGAAGTGATTCCTACTCTGGAAAACTACCTGACCTTCTTCAGTGATCAAGTAAGATATGTCTTCTTTTTGACAGTCATAAACGTCCATAAACATGTTGTTGTTTTTTTATGTTAAAACTTGAATCTGAATAGGTTAGGACTGACAGATTGGACTGCTTTGCTGGTTTTTATTGTGTTAAATTTGAAATTTCTCCCCATTGACAACATAATCGTCTTTATGCACTTTAGGAGAGTTCGATCGTATGATCGTACATGTATGTAACGACGATCTCGCCTTTATTTTGGTTCGGTAAGCTAGAACAATTTTTGAATGTGAAAGCAACAAGTGTTTTGAGGTTTGTGGACGTGTGTTAGTTAACAGAAATATAAATTAACTTATCTTGTTTCAACTATTTTTATGTACACTTCCTGATTTATGCTGTTAAATAAGTTCGCTTCTCATAAAGGCTCTACTTAAAAAAAGTCTGTAGAAAACACATGTTCTCCTTCACTTGGCTTTTACTGCGATTTCCAGCAATGTAAATGAACTTTCGAGTTCCAAGTCTTGGTATTTATTTATTTTTTCATTTATGCTAAGTTATCATCTCAAATAACTCAAGTGTAATTAACTAGTAACATAGTAAAAGCCTTTTATTGAATTTATGTGTCATTTTACAGATACATAAAATATGTGACAGCCCAAGCCAACCAGAACGAATTGATTCCACTCTATCTTTGCTAAACAATGAAACTGAAGAGTTTAAAATCCTTGAAGCAACAAAGCTCTTGATGTTTGACGTAGCAGTCCAGCTGCACAGAAGGATGACCAGCGGGGAGGATGTACCGATATTTGCTATGCTGTTATTCGCTAGGGACTCGTCTGACTCCCCACGCAGACTGTTAACGAATCATCTGAACAGAACAGGAGACACAGGTGGACTGGAACAGGTGAGCAATACCCCACCCTCCCCATCCTCCCCACCCCGGTAGATAGTACAACCATTCCAGTGGGCTTACGTTCCATTCCCTTCTGTGTCTTTCCGTTTGTACTATTGCATTGGCCGGTAACCCTTTGATTCGTTAGCTCTAACGATAAGATAACCTTTCCGTATATTTCTCATCATGTTAGTGTGGAGATTTTCATGTTTCATCACGAAATGTTTTATCTCTTCAAGTATTCGGTTTCTTTTTTCTTATGATCTGTTTGACTGCCTTTATAAATTTTGCGCTAAAACCTAATTGTTTACTACACTTTCCAGTTGATGATAAAGTTACAACATCAACTACGGTAAAAACAGGCGAGGCACTTGACTAAGTTGTCCTTTGGCAATGTGAGAGTAAAGTGTCTTACCCAAGAACACAACAGAATTACTCCTTCCAGCGCTCCTAAGTCCCCTCCAATCAGTCTATGATGTCATAATTTACTTTTGTCTTTTTCCCTTTCCTTTACCAGGTGGAGATGTGTTTGCTTGGTTACACCCTTGGTCTAGTCATTCAAGTCATACGTCCCTCACAAGTGAACAAAGAAGATTTTATAGCGTATTACCCTTCCTTAGATGATGTACCTAAATACACTCCTACAGTCACATTAGTGGCAGAGGATGACAGACATTACAATATTGTAATGTAACTGGAACAATTTAGTGAACAGGACACCTCGAACTCTTCTATATGTGATGTTCTTGAAAACTTTAACGCCTTTCAGTTTTGTCGTTCGTTATCTATCTAAATCCTTTTTGGTTTACATTATTATTACACCCACTTCATATTTTTAACTTAGTTAATTTCATTTTCTAGGTTCTCTTCGTTTTAATTTTGAGTGCAATTTTATACATTGAAAAACATTATCTGGTATTTTGTTTGAGGTACGAAATTTTAAAACAAGACTTTCTCTTACGCGTTTTTCTCTATATTTGATCGAAATAGCTTATTTAGCAGGAGATGGACCACAATGGTTGTATAGTATTCGTTATTTACTTCGAGTAGAAAATTATTTCTTTTGTTCAATTATACATGTACATGCGAAGTCACGGTTGTGGATCTCCAGGTGACAATTTCGCCTGATAAATCCGAAAGGTCCTGGTCCATATCTTTATCACTTAATTTTCTGAGAAGATGTTGCTAGTACAGCAATTTATAGTTTCTCTGATCTGACGAACATTCTTCTACAAGGCACATGATTTTATACTTAGGTTTTGATGCGATTCCTTCAAGAAACATACAGAATGTACGCACACCAACGCAATCCACGATGTAATCTGTAAATAGACGGTTTATACTTTTGAATCGTAGTAATAGTTGGATGTCGAGAACGACTTTAAACTAACTAAATGGGTCTAGTTATTCATACAGGTACATAATTGTCTTATAAGAATTGACTTTTCTAATCTCAAAATATTCGTTTAAAACGAGGGAAAAGGATAAAATAATCGAAATATTAGAAAGCCGTAAAAGAGTATTAGGATTGCAAAAGATACAGTCTAATCTTTGTTAAGCTGACGTAAATGTTGTTCAAGTCCATTGGCTTAGAACTCTTATTTCTAACTAAGTGACTTACTGAGATTTCATTGAAACAAAATGTGTTGGTTTTATTCGCATATGATGAACTAGTCCTTCAAAATACGTTGTTATCGGTGTATACGAGATTACCATCTTTATTATTTACTACGAGATCATTTGTTTATTTAACGTGTATTTATGCTAGGATAGCCTTTTTTCGGCCGACAGATTCCAAAACACGTTTTGCTATTTGAGATGTCTAGTGTTTTAGTACAAGAAGTTGGTAGAATATTTTTAAGCCTGATATGGATGGTGTTTTAACTTCAAAGTTTCGATGTACTGGTATTGTAGCTCAGTAGATGTAAGACGACGAAGGTGAAACCACTGGCAGTTAGAAATATGTTTCGTTCGCCATTTGACTCTGTGGTGCCTACATTATATGATTCATACAACCCTTAAATGTTTAGATTTTAAGAATAATTTTAATTAATTACGCAAGAATGATAAAAACTAATACTAAAATAAAAGAATAAAATAAAATAACAAGCCGTTTATTCTTCTTTTATTCTTCTCACTTATGACCATGTCTACACGTCACTACATTTTAACTTCAGCCATAAATGACGAGTCGTTAACGATTGATTTTGAAGCTCTAAAAATCACAACCTCGATCTTTCTTGTGAGTGTTTTGAAGTTAGCGGCAAGAGCTATCACTAAACTGCCGTCTAGCAGACAAATCAACTCGTGTTTTATTTTCGTATTTTGTGCACGAGACTGTTCGGTTGACTTGCATTCGCATTTGGACTTGAACGCCAGAGAAGGCCTGGAGACGAGGTTGACGCTGGCCTTGGGCGACAAAAGCATGGCCGCAGAGGCGTTCGGATTCTTATACAAGCCGATTAAAAACAAGCATGATTTTCTGACATAATCTTTGCAAGCTGGAATAATTGAAGCCCTTTGGAACAAACCCATATGTGTTTGGTGGAATCGTTCTCTTGCCTTCCATCGACCATTGACTGGAATAAAGTGACTGGCGATGATACTTCACTGAGATATCATTCGCATCCAGCTAAAAGTAAAACTTTTACTAGATAAAAATCGTGCGGTTAAGTTGACAATCTAACAGATCCAAAGTGACCAAAACAGCCGGTATTTTAGCTCAAATATATTTGGGGGAACGATGTTGAAGAGGCTGATCCACGCATCTTGTAAGAAATGAAAGACACTTTTGAGTCTCCACATGTATCGAGCTCTATACAAGTTGCAATGGCAGTAAACGGCCAGGTAGTTGCGATAGAGAACTTTGCTAGAAAAGATGAATGTAGCCAGCTCCATAGTTATGTATTTCTTGAGATGGTGTCGACGCGTATTGCCAACGAAAAAAAATCTGGCAGTGAATGGTTATTTCCTCTTTGATTTCACTTGTATACTGTATGTCCCTATTATTTTACATTTCGTTACTCTACTTCGCCCTCTTTCTGTAATTGGTTAGATGAATGTAGCCAGCTCCATAGTTATGTATTTCTTGAGATGGTGTCGACGCGTATTGCCAACGGAAAAAAATCTGGCAGTGAATGGTTATTTCCTCTTTGATTTCACTTGTATACTGTATGTCCCTATTATTTTACATTTCGTTACTCTACTTCGCCCTCTTTCTGTAATTGGTTAGGTATCGGGGGCTCAGCTCGTATACACACAGTGCAAGTGGTCTACAAACGTACGGACGGACGGACAGAAGGGCAAACAATCACGTGACAACCAAAATTTTTCAGCCTGATGGGCTTACCAAGTTTTCTTAGTTATGGGGCGCCTACGGTGAGCGCGGGGGCACCTCAATGATGAACTCCAAATGACACACGAACAATTTTCTTTATACGTTCAAGTAGTCCGCTCCCTCTCCCTAATTATTGCTAAGCTATCTTAATCTTGTTTAAGAGGATATAACTGTAAAGTGCCTTGATATGACAATGTCGACAAGCGATGGAAGGGAAAAGAATTTTTTTCGAGAAATTGGAGATAAAATTGCAGTGTTCGACTGACTGAAGCAAGCCTTGGGAAAACACCTTTTGGCTCGAGTCAAAAGAAAATCGATGGTCATCAAGAGACACCTTTAAAAGCAATGTCATTTACGCGCCCTTGTATCAGTTGTTACATATTTATTGTTTAATCATCAATATAGTTACTGTACATCGTAGATTACTTCCCCTGGATGAGATGCTTGTCCATCACAGGTTTACCTATACGGCTAAAGCATTAACTGTGCCGCTACTCATTTATACAACTGGGTCGGGAGAAGCACTTATAGCGAGAGTGAAGTTTCTTGCCCAAGAACACAATGCAATGACCCTGGCCAGGGCTCGAACCCGGTCCGCTTCGATCCAAAGACCAGCACGCCAACCATTAAATAAGTCATCTCCCTGTACACATTAGTGTATTAATCAATAAACATTTATTTTTCTAAAATAATAATAATAATAATAATAATAATAATAATAATAATAATAATAATAATAATGAAAGATAAATAACAAGATCGCGTTATATGCTTTTTCTGAACGATAATAAATTGTAATACTTAACTGATTGTTCCTTAGTTATTTATTGTTAATTTGTGCGGACTAAGCCGCTTTTCTCATATTCTAAAACATTCGTTTATGTTCAACTATTCAAGTTATTGTCTATGCACTGTTGAACAAGCATATCTGCTCGTGCTGCTGTCCATCAGAAATCAATTGACAACTGGCAGTATGTGCACCAATCACGTGACAACAACTAACACTTTGGGGGGATATACGTTTCTACAACATAGCATTAGGTTGTCAAGGATGCAGTTCGTTCTGTCCGGCTCTGCTCTCAGGCTGGCGATATTCTGCTTGCATGGCTCTGTCATGATACAAGGTTCCTTATCGCTTTTTCAAATTCCTTTAATCTTACGGCATATACAAGGGGGTTCATTATGGAGTTGGCATAATATACCACATCTAGCACTTCATACATTTCAGCGCTTGACTCATAATTGCGCCATTTTTTCTTTATGTCCTCTGGAATGGAGTCGTGAATAGCCCAGGGGAGAATTGTTAGAATGGAAACCGTAGTAACTATGAATAAGGTAATGGATAGTTTCCTTTCTGTGTTAATTGAACCACGATTTTGTGAATGAGGACTTCTTTGAACATTTACAATAATAATGATATAAGAAACTACGAGGAGAAGGAGGGTGAGATTACTAAATGAGGCCCAAACATACGAGAACATCGGTGAATCTTTCAAACGCAAGCTAGCAATGAGGGCTGCCAAAAGGAAAGCTATAGACCAGTCACTTACGATGACTTTAAAGTAGAAACATTTCCTAATTAAGCAATGCCTGAAGGGAAAAAGTGTCGCATGTAGTCGATCCAACGAAATCAAGCAAAGATTGACTTGGGAGGCTACTGGGAAGGCATAGTGAAAGGTAAACAAAATTACTCCTGGCCATGTAAAACCAAAGTTTTCTTCTATCCTGTGGTATAAGTGCAAAGGTCCTGTCACGGTACCCACCAGCAGATCGGCCACAGTCAGGTTTATTATGAGATACGTACTGCGCTTGCGCAAGTAGCGGATTCTTGTGAAGGCGGTGACAGTGATGATATTGATTATTAAGGTCGCGGGGGATACCAACAGCATGAATAAATTCATGAAGGGAAATTTTGCTTGACCTGCATCTTTTAAAACGCTTATTTCTCAGCTGTTATGGGTGCGATTAAGCTCAAATTTTACAGAGACATAAAGAAATGATGAAAGATTGTGAATGTCATCTTTTATTTGGTAGATTGCATTTAACGGCGATGTTATAGCCTCGTTAGTGACAAATTGGGAAAAACATGATTTTGTGGCAGAGTTTGCGGAACGAGTTGTAGACAGCACACTGTGATCTTGTCAAAAACTAATCAGTCAATACCTCTAGAGTGTCATAACAGAAGCGGATTTTTTAATTTAAAGTTTGCCAGCAAGTTATGGCGGTTTAAGTGCACAAATTTGAATTTAATGTCTTCTACCTCTTTCTAAAAGCGCTCTTTTAGAATTCCGCTTCTGTTATGACACACTACGGTATTCATAGTTTACCTATCTGCAGTGGCAAGTCATGAAGTTCTGTATCCGCGCTGTATTCTCTGCCACAAAATTGTCGGAAAAGTCCAAACTTTGAGATTTCCGAAGGTGTCCCGACCTAAATACGATCATTTTGCCAAGGAGAGATGTAATTATGGTAATTATATTCCACGCTTTTATGGTGAGAACAATGCGTTTTTAAAAAGGACACGATTGTTTATTCCGAATATTTTTGTGATTACTCTGAGTTGCAGAAATATTCAAATTTAAATGAAAACAAGCTCAAAGACTCCCTACAATCTATATGAACGCATATCGCTAAGTGTTGTTTTAAATTGGTTAAAATATCAAGGAAACAGGGATTTTTTACAAATCACGCGCACCCGCCCATATTTTTGTCCACTCATAAATATCTCGTAAAGTTGTCGATGCCAGTCGTTGTACTTCGTGCATACGCTTTAAGTAAATGCATAGTAATGAGCCTAAGGTGTCCCCCGCGACCTTAATGTCAGCAGAAATTCAGTGATGAAAACTGGAAAATAGACCGAATCTGCTGCAAGGTTTGCCATTCTCGAATAATTCTTTCTGCAATAATCGTGTTTGTTCGAGTACAGCTAGGAGTAAATTAGATAAATAAAATTAGAGGATTTAAATATGAATATGTGTTAGAGTATTGTATATATCTTTTGGTTCATTTTTATCGTTGGTTTAATTGTTATTTTCCTTTGTTCTTGTGTTCGGATATAATATATAAGAAGCGAGCATGGAATGATGGAAAATTCCAATATTTTTAAAAAATGATTGCTTTTATTAAAACAACAATTTCGAGAGGGAACAAAGTTATACTTTCAGTTGAAGTCATTTTCCTCAAATCTAAATGTTACCACAATTCGTGCATATATAGCCATGAACAGATGGAGGAAAGTTTGTTCAGGTGATTCGATGAACATCATCTTTATATTCAAACAGAATAATTAATGATGAATTAAACATACGTTTCGTCCAGTATTAATAAAGAAAACCTCTCCAGTGTTTTATTCCATCTTTTTTGTGATAAAATTCTATTTAAATAAAAAGTACCACTGGTCAAATGTGCAGTTTACATTTAAAATATATTTAAGTTTTTCTTTTTTATTCGGGATATTTTATATAAAGCAACGGCCAAAGAGAGACCGTATGTATAATATACTAATTATCATTGTCATTTTCTGCTGCGCGAGAAAAGAAATTGTCAGATCGATAACCCACTGGATAGGTAACGATTCTGTGAATTTTGTTTTTGAGTTACGCATAAGGAAGTCGTTAGAAATTAATTCACCGAATAATTTTAACCCTCAAGCTCCGGTCATTTGCCTTTTAAAAACGACATCATAGGTCGCCCAGTGAATGACATAGGTTCTTATATAGCGCATTTACAAAGCTCAATGCGCTTCACAATTAGAATTATGAGATGAAACCGGACATCAAATATCAAATGTGTTTTGATATTCTAAATTGATGTTACTGTTAATACTTTAGCGTTAAATGGTCTGGCACGAGTCGAATATATACCAGAGTAAAGCGGAATTAATTTGGCTAATGTTAACAGACGTTTCTGAGTTGCGTTTACTGGGAAAGATCAAAACTGAGATCTGTACAAGCAACTTGCCTCTGTTTTGGGTCTTTATTGCGTTCGACGAAGGAGAGCGCAGGCCTAATTCTGTTTTGCGTCCTGTGTCTTTTGAGTTGGTAGGCCTGTGCACTGTTATGCGGAATGAATCGAGCCGTAATGCGCGCGCAGGTGTATGGACTCCAAATTGGCCGCCCCGATTGATTTTTGCAGGGGCAAGTTCGGCCGGGAAACTGGTGCGACGATATTTTAGTCTCGTTTTCGCATTGAATCGTCCCTTTTGTCGTCTTTGGTCGCTGTTCCCGCACGCGTGCTTCACGAATTCGCTAAAACATTTCGTTTGGTCGCTAGATTGTGTACTTAGTAAAACTGTTTACTTTCGTTCTCGTACAAGAATCGCCTCTTCTGTCGACTTTGGTCGCTGAACTGCGACCAAAACTGACCGTTGCTTGTGGTCAAATAGCAAATGTTCTGAGTTGTATAGCTCAGCGGCCATTGTGCCACTTGATCATCAGGCTTGTGATCAAATAACAAACTTTCCGAGTTATGTAGCTCGGCGGCTGTTGAGCCACTTGATCATTACTTGTGATCAGAACACGGCATTATCGAGTGATGAGGCTCGCATTTGCGTTAAACATTTGCACGGTGTAGACGACATCAGAGCAGATAAAGCGATCGAATACAACCGAACCATTGTTCAGTCGAGTAAATGCGGCACCGGAAGCATTCTTTTGTATAACGTGACCAAATCACGTCGTGCACAGAGTTCTGTCCAGACTTCGATAAATGATACCCACAATAATTATGATAGTAAGCTTATAAAGAGATATGAAAGAGATGTCCGTATTGTAGCTGGAAAGAATGGCGATAGGAGTTGTTCTGTTGCTATGATCTCTACAAATGCTGAGAAATCTCAGCTGTGAAAAATACAAAAAGCAACAGGAAACGCGACAGAGAACCATCTCGAATTTCTGTTCGTAGAGTTACTAAATTGCTTAGAAGATGAAATACAGAAGTAGACTTAAAAAACTACTAAAACATAATTTCCCAAGCTCCTCACTTATTAGAAATTTTTGTAGCAATTACAAGAAATGCTTTATTTTGTGTAACTCTGAACATTTTTACAGTAAATATGTTTTTTTTCATAAACAAACAGAAAGAGAAAAAAAGATACAAGTATTGCACTGGTAAACAGAAAGAGTTATCAATTGACATGCTTCAAACAAAGTCTGACTTCAGTCACAATAGCGCTTTTGGTCATATTTTCCAAAGTTCAAATTTAAAAGGAGGTATGCTTCCTGCAAATGACAGTTGTAATTTGCCTTGGGTATCTCTTAATGAGAGACTTTCATTAATAAGTTTAATGCCTTATGATGTTGGTGGGAGTGGAGACTGTTTTTTTAGGTCAGTTTCACACCAACTGTATGGAACTGCAGAGTTGCATTTTCAAATTCGTGCTGCTGGTATTAGGCACTTGAATAATCATCCAGAATTTTATGTTGAGAGCGTTTCTGACAATAGTTGGCAAGACTACATTCAGCAAATGTCAACACCAGGAACTTGGTGTAACAATGTAATTATCCAGGCAGTAAGAATTTTTAGTTGAAAGCAAATTCTGCAATATTAATTCATACTTCAATATATTGCTGTTTCAAGTTAAAAGTGCTTTCTATGGAATTCACATGTTGCTGTTTCACTGATATAAAATAATGTTGTCTGTAACCTTAAAGGAACAGTACCACAGCTGAGTTTAAGTTTGAACTTTGAACTGTGTCGTTACTTTCATACTTGTGTGTTACACATAACACACATTCAAAGACAAGCAATTGTCATTCATTCTTGGAATTAATAAAGTTATTGTTCACAGTTTATTCGCAATCAATGTTGTTAAATTATTCTTACAAACATTTCACCTTCCTCGTTTTTCCCACCACCAACAAATTGTACAAGAAAAAGAGGAAATCTCAGTCAACACCAAAAACTACCCCTCCTTTCAAGCCTTACTCGAACGCATTCCCCTAATCGCTGATTACTACTAGTTACTACCGTTATTTTAGGTGCTATATTTTGCACCAATTTCGTCTTTCGACTAACATCTACCACAAACTGAAGAGAGTCCTCGATAGTTTAGAAGAAGAGACAGGTGGGCTGACCTTGTTTTTGGACAACCTTACGATCGGGGATTTTTATTGTTTAAAAATACATACAGTACCGTTTTTCTACTTATTTTGTAAATAAAAAAATTCACTTACCTCTTAACTTGAAACTCGGCCAGCACAACGTTTCCGGATTTGAAGATTAAACGTCCTGCGAAGAACTTTTTCTTTTCCAATGCTTTTGTTAAAGCAGCCAGGTGACATTTAATTGATTTGCATCAAATGTCATATTCTTTTCTTTATTAAATAGGGAATTAGCCAATACACCATACTCGTATTCTCGGTATTGGACTGGAACTAGCTCGCAATGGAGGCTCATACGGGGGAATATCATTAAATGTAATTTGTGATAGTGTTAATTAACATAAATTACTATTTTGCCGACACGGACCAGAGAACTGGGTGCGAGCGTAGCTCGCGAGGACTTATGGTTAGCGTGTTTGAAATAGAGTTCGTTGAGAGACTTGTAACATTCTACGGTCAGCCTCTTTGGCCTACACTTTACTCCGTTAAGTTATATTTTTATTATTTCGTTTTGTGAATATATTGTACTTTGATTATCTTTTCTTTCATTATTCTGATATCATTGTTTTTTGTTAGTAGAGAGGTTAAGCATGACGTTAACGGCAGACGGCAAACGGCAAAGATAACTTCTGATTTTGAGTTCTTTTCTTCTAATCCGTAAATAAAGCACACAAAAATGGAATAATGTCTCCTACTATTCATTGCAAATATAAACAATTTCATTCTACTGTACACACAAGGGAAGAGAGACGGCAAAAGTTTTATTTTTGCCGTTTGCCGTTAGCCGTAAACGTCATGCTTAACCTCTCTATTGTAAGCCTTAAAACCCCAGAGGCTGCGCCATAGCATTGGTCGGGGGTACACGGTCCCTAATTTTTCCCACAGTGGTTTTTTGGGGTTTACGTGTCCGGCTGTGGTGCATGTAGGTTATGTATGATTTTATCCATCCTGCTGTAATCTTATTGATGTGTCAATAAAATGTATCGTGGGCCCGGCTGACCAACGTGCCCATGCCTCATAGTCTTTGTGTCAATTGTGTGTGTTCGGTTGTGTAGTGAAGGCAAAATAAAGTGTTTCATGCCATTTGCAATTGTAAAGATTACCCGCATTAGCCTCCATTGCAAGCTAGTTCCAGTCCAATACCGAGAATACGAATATGGTCTATTTTATCGAATAAGGAAGATGTCTGTTTGTGAAAAAAAAAAATGTTAAGAAGTTATGTAAACAAAAGAACTCTTTGTTGCACTAGCCAACAGCTATTTGGCAGGCATATCAATAACAATAAACGACGTCAACTTATGACTTATAATGAGGTCACGGAATTGACCAGTTGTCAATCACCACAAGCGGAAAAAAGCAATTGGTGAGGATAAAATGGCCGCTCTAGTTGTCGATAAAACTCGGATCGTCTGTTGTTGGCAATTTGTTTTGGTCTCTTGTTGTCAATAACGTGCTGGCCTGGCGCTGAAGAATTTGCTTAGGCGACTACGACATATAACTGAGAATTTATTGGTTATTGGCCTATTGCTAACAATAGACCATATTCGTATTCTCGGTATTGGACTGGAACTGGCTTGGAATGGAGGCTTATGCGGGGACCTTTTTTCAAATGCAAATGACCGTGAAGCTATTTTTAAGGACATTCCCCCGCATTAGCCTCCATTGCAAGCTAATTCCAGTCCAATACCGAGAATACGAATATGGCCGGTTTATTTCTCTTGTCGTTTAAGAGTCATGTGACCATTGGTCAGTTGTCAAGTCAGTGATCGTTCAGCATTGCTGTAATACATTTTTTAAAGTTTTATTGTTTTATCTTCGATATGCTGAGTAAATTAATCAATAAACATCATTCTCTTTATGTTTAAATTAGAATGATGAAAAATAAACGAGAGCCAGCCCTTCTCTTCATAAGAAGGACAATAAATTTCAGTTTATAATTATTGACACGAAATAAACAACAACCAACTGGTTGTTCAACAACATTTGTTGGTCGGTTTTGTAGTCGTAATGTTAGTAATAATAAACTTAGTAATATTATTGTACGCAGTTTTCAGTGTAAACTTAATAAAAGTACTGTCCATTAAAGGAAGATAAATTTCAATACTTAACAATTATATTCGCCGAAGGCAAAGTGATTATTGTTCACTGAGCGTGAGGTGAATAATCGTTTTAGTATAATTTTCCGAGGTGAATATCAAGAACTGCAAAATTATTGAGGTTGAAACCGGTAGACTTTAGCTGCTCCGCTCCGTAAATTTACAAACAAGTTCTCCTATCGCTTTTCTAAACTCCTGCATTCGCATGGCATATACAAGAGGATTCCCAACAGAACTGGCTAAATATATCACGGCTAGCACATAATGAGTTTCAACTCCTAACGTATTGGATAATTCTATATGTATGTCGACTGGCATGGAATTATAAATAGCCCATGGCAGAATAGTTAGAACAGAAACTCCAGTAACTATAAATAATGTCACGGACAGTTTCCTTTCTGCACGAATTAGGCCATGATTTTGTGAATGAGGGCTTCTTTGAACATTTAAAATAATAATGATATAAGAGACTGTGAGGACAAGAAGAATGAGAGTAGTAAATGAGGCCCATACGTACGAATTTCCATCTAATTTATTCAAATGCAAGCCAGCCACGAGAGAGGCCAACAGAAAAGGTATAGCCCAGCTAGCTACAATGATTTTGACGTAAACCCATTCACTAATTAAACAATGCCTGAAGGGGAAAAGTGTTGCATGAAGCCGCTCTAAGGAGATCAAACAAAGATTCACTTGGGAAGCTATTGGGAAGGTTCCTTCAAAGGTCATTATCATAAACCTTGGCCAATCAAAGCTCTGGTTTTCGTCATCTTTCGCGGTTTCTTTCATCTGGTACACAAACAGAGGTCCTGTCACAGCCCCTACCAGTAGATCGGCCACAGTCAGGTTTATTATGAGATACGTACTGCGCTTGCGCAGGTGATGGATTCTGGCGAAGGCGGTGATAGTGACGGCATTGATTATTGATGTAAGAAGAAATTCAGTGATGAAGACTGGAAACAACCAGACAGTGTGCTCTTGTGCAGGATAGTCTTCGGTAGTCATTTCTTTGAGGACAGTTGAGGAATATTCTTTCTGCAGTAATCGTCTTCTTGTATTTACTCCAGACAGCTGGGACTAAGTTAAAAAATACTGTAAGTAAAAATAATATATAGATTTAGGCAAGCCTAAAAGCGGAGCTTCCCTTTAATTTATTTAATTTTTGCTGGAGTTACAATGTTTTCATTTTGATAAATATGCGGTCAAAGCTCTTATGTATACGCTGGCCCATAGGTGCAAGACAAATATAAATCCATCGTAATCTCGAGGCAGAACGACTAATGGACAAAAAATAATTAAGAGTTTATTCTCTCCTTTCTAAAGAATAGTAAATAATTTTACGATCCTCTTATCGTTTTGCTTTAATACAACTCATGGCCTAGAAATTAATTAAGAGTTTATTGTCTGCTTTCTAAGAATAGAAAATAGCAGGCATATTCCCATCTTACTTTTCTTTCTGTATTTGTCTTAACATTGGCGTACTTAAAAGGGTTGCTCAGTCACGTACGCAAATTTAAAACTTATCTTTATTTCTTACAAAATTTAAACAAATTTAAACGTACACTAAATCATCTCTATTCAGCGTAGTTATTCAGTGTAAAAGTGGACCACACTAAAACAAAAAAAAATGTTTGAACTACTTTAAAAAATATGAGTCAGTTTATATGTTTCACCTTGCGCTCGAGCTAGATGGGGTAAAAATGTTTTTCAGAGCAAGTTTAGTTTAAATAAATTTATTTTATTCGAGCTTTTTGCTTTGTCATCGTTTAGCACTTCGAAAAAAGTCACTTATACTGTATGAATTTCTTCCGCCGAGAAATTGTAGGCTGAAAGTCGGAATAAGCTCACAGCAAAAAGAAATAAACTCTCACGACAAGGGATTAGAATTCGACTTTATTGACGGCCAAAGAAAATCAACTTACGGCAATAGATAATCGGTTAATCCATAGCAAATAAAACCAACTCAGGGGAACAAAAAAAATGAACTGACATGTAAGCGTAAGCTTAAATGTACTACAAGTTGCAGTTAAAGCGACTTAAAGGGGCAAAGTATATTTCTCAAGTTAAGGAAAGATCTAAACTTTGCCGACGCAGAATCTATCGAAACTGCGCTTAGAAAGTAAGCTTAAGTTTATAAACATCATGAAATTTTCTGTATAAAATCAGGCTCAGCAATTCAGTACAGGTTGTTACCTTGCATCAGGTTCCTGTATCTTTCTTCAGCGGACTTGATGCATGCAGTGTTTAGCTTCGTTTTTACACAATCATTGCTAAAGTTGTTGTATTCTTGATGTTGACGGCCGAAGATTCATCCGCAAACAACAGTAATTAGCAAACTGGACGTGCACAAGGAATATCATTCGCAATTATTCCGGGTCTCATCGTACACCTCTATCGTAATCTACAATTTCACGGAATGTAGGTGACTTTTGAGGACATCGTGCGAGAAATATTACGGTAAGAACGTTCTCGATTCTCTGTCGCTCTTTTTTATACCCTCGGTTTCATTCAGCCTACACAGTGAACACCGCGCAACACATTTTCCCGCGTTTTCATAACATTACTTCGTTTAGATCAAACTGAAACGTCCACATCATCCAGTCAATAGAAGATAACGTCAATTGCTCGTTTTACGGTTACGAAAAATGCGACCAAAGACCAATAAATTGAATTTAACCGTGTAGCGATCGAACGAGGGCCATCGAGCCATATTGCTTTTTTGGCGTAAAGGCTTCTATACATAACCCTCAAACACGAAAAAAGACTAACAAAAAAGAGCAGTTGGATAATAAATCTCTCAGATATTTTGCTGTGTAGTATCGCTGTGTAATTTTACCCCTTGTGTACATTTTGTCTTGCCTTGCTAGCTTTATTTGCTGTTTGTAATTTCCTAACTTTTCTTTAGCCACGCGCGGGCAACCTCGTCTCCAGGCCTAATCCGTGCGTACGGGCGTACATACGTACGTACGTACGTACGTAGGCGACTCCCAAAATTCTCGGTTCGATAGGATACCATTTGCCTGCCTATGAATGCTCCGCTCGCGCGCCTTCGGCGCGTGGGAGCTCCGCTATTAATTTATTCACCTGTCCAGAGGTTTAGATATGTTAAATAAACTCATGCTAGTTAAATATACAACTTTGATCCCCTGGCCTTTTTTTAAGTAAGGGGATAAATATGAATTGTGTTGTCAATATGGTAAAGCCTATTATGACTAGTAAATGTGAATATAGACCTAGCATGCTAGATAGAACCCTACAAATTTGATATTTACCTTTGACGTCACATCCGATTGTCGAGGGCGAAATGCAAATTGCAAGTTAACCTATTATTTATTAACTCATAAATATTATATATTTATGACTCTTTTATTTCGCTGTTCTTCCTTTAGACAAGAGAATTAGGAAACGTAATGACTTCCGAAGTTTTAGTTCGTTTTTGAGCGATAAATCTTTTAAATCTCTAATTGAAAAATTGTAACCACTGACCATTTTCTGTTTCATATTTTATAATAATATTTCGACAAAGCGACGCCAAATGTTTATTTTGTCGAGACACAAAACTTTACCTCGTATTTTGTATTTGTTTTAAGTCGCTCAATATTTTATTTCACAATGCAAAGAAAAAGCCTTAAATCAGAAAGAAAAATATGTACACGAACACACACAACATTTTCTGAAATAAGAACCAATCGATGTTACGTAGCTAAATGAATCTGTTCGTCAGCAATTTAACCCGATTTAAGGCAGATTTAAGCCAGTAAATGTTGCAGTACAATGGCGTAAAATTCACTTTTCCAAGAGCTTTAACTGCAAGAGCTTAGGGTGAGCCTGATTCAAAATGGCGAAAAATCTCAAGAAAACGATGTTACATTGTTTTTCAATTGCTACGCATTCAAGTTGTTTATATTTTTTTATCGTTTCTGCTTTTATGGAAAATGATACATCATCTGCTCTTCATACTTTAAATTCGTTGAAGCATAAAACATTAATGATCATTTCATTTTCATTTATAAACATTCAATGCAATTCACTCCTTGCTATATGTGCTGATACTCCCAAACACATACTTCTAACCTACTTTAATAGCCCAAAGAAAACCATCCACTGCCGCGCAATCTTTATGAGATAGAGCATTAGACTCATGTAACAACCCTAGGTACCTTTTTTTATAGTCGGTTGTTTTATATGACGCAACGACCAGAAAATAGGACACATGCAGAATTTGCTGCTTATCACTTATCAGGACTCAAATATTTATTGGACAAAGTTATATATCAAAATTATTTGCATCTAACTGCAAAACTCTGTGTTACTGTTTCAAATATCTTTTCAAAAGAAATCATTTCTAACTACACCAAACATCGTAAACAAATTTCACAAAAAAGCTACACGCGAGATTTTAACTGTAGTTTACATATGGTTCTTGTGAACTTTGAAATTCATTTTCTCAGACCCTAATAAGAAATTTTTCGCTTTTTTTTAAAAAAAAGGTAGAAAATGATGCCGCAGCAATAGATTTTAGATTTTTCTGGTACTCGATTTTTGTCCACCTAAAATTAACATTACTCGCGATTTCCTGATACTTCATACTACAGTTAAGCGGCATGAAAATGGCGAATGACAACAGACGTTTCATGTTTGCATTGCTTTTGCTGGGAAAGATCAGGAGATCTATAAAAAGAGCTTGCCTCTGTTTAGCGCCTTCATATCCTCCAGTCATCTTAACTGCTATATTTTGCGTTTTATGTTTGCATTTTAGCTTTTCGGCTGACATCTACCACAGCATGAGGATAGTCCTTGATAGTCTAAGAGAAGAGAATGGTGAACAGACATTGTTTTTGGTCAACCCTACGAGCAGAGGCTTTTGATGGTTAAAAATATTCTTAATCTCCCCCCCCCCCCCCCCCCCCTATAGAAAAAATCACTTACCTCTAAACTTGAAACTTGCCTAGCATAACAACACTCTCGTCTTGTCTTCTGCTTTTCCTTCGCTTTTGCTAAAGGCTCCTGGCGACATTTAGCTCATTTGCATCAATTTTCGTATTCGTTTCGTTGTCAAACAGGGACAGCCAATTTTGCCAAATAATATATCTTTATGAAGGATTATTTGTGTCTGTTATTAAAATGTACCAACAAGTTATATAAACAGAGGGACTCTTTGTTTCATCGGCCAATAGTTACACCTAATTGCAAAAGCGTTGTCATAGTAAAATGAAAAATGAAAAAGGCAAATAGGAAGTAATTAAGCATAAAAACTACATTCTCAAAATGTAAGAATTCTCAAAGCAGAAAAACATCAGGTTTTGGATTTGTCCTTATCTTAGTATTTTTTTGTACATTTAACATTGGCTTAATTCCTTTGAATGAAACAAGATATCTGATAGCGACCAAGGTAATTAATTCCTATTTATCATTTCTCGTTTTCCTATTTAAACTATCTGGCAGGCACATCAATATAACAACAGGTGACGGCAATTTATGATCAATAATAAGGTCACGCACTTGACCAGTTGTCAATCACCACAAGCCGAAAATGATTAAAATGGCGACTGAAGTTTTCCAAAAAACGCGTCTGTTGTTGACAATTTTATTTAAGTCTATTGGTATCAAAAATGTGCATGCAAGGCGCTGAAGCATTTGCTTTGTTTAACACTGATTCACAACTTTTTAAAGTTTTCTTGTTTTAACAAAAATTTACTGTTGAGCATATTAATCAATAAACATCATTCTCTTTATGCATCAGTCAATTCCAGCGGTACCCATGTCACCCCTCCCTCCGGACGACTCCCGGGAATAAGGAATTTTTTGAAACCAACAGGCAAATTCCCCTCTTTACCGGGACAAACTAGCTGTGCTAATGCCCTGAGGGGAGCGGCTCAAAAATGATTATTTTTCAAGTATTTTGTCTTACTTTAACCAAAATCTAATTCAGGCCAAATTTAAGTCCTAGCTACGTCTTATTTCTTTTAAATATTGCAAAAATTGGTCATTCTGCAGGTCTAGCGTCCCATTTACGTCCTATGTAGACGTATTAGATAAGAAGCTTATGGTATTTATCGACGAATTGGCCAATGCTGTAAGGTAAAAAAAGCGAGATGGTCAAATGCCAATTGTAGTTGGGTAGAAGTCTAATGCCCAGCCCCCGGGATGGCCATTATGGGAAAATGACCCACCATCGAACGGGGAAGGGGGTGGCGGGGGGAGGGGAATGGGCCCTGCTGAAATCTATTGATGCATTATGTTTAATTAAGATGATGAAAAAATAAACCAGAGCAACCCTTTTTTCATCAGCAGGACAATAAATTACAATTTCTAATTGTTGACAACTGTTGGCTGGTTTTGTTGTCGTAATGGTAATAATATTGTTAAGTATAGTTTTAATATTAGTACAATGTAACCTCTTAATACGGACACTGTAGGACCGCAATTTAAGTCACCGTATTATCAGGGTGTCCGTATGAAGCGGGCCCTTAGAATTATACGTTACGGACACAATATATTAATACAAAGACTAAAACAGAAACTAAAGGAAGCAGAACGATGGCTGAAGGATTAATTTTAACTAGTTCAAACTGAACTAAGATACAAATTTTTGCAAAATTAAAAATATGTATAGAGAGCGGTTGTAGAGCCACCTTAAGTTTTCAAGAAATTAAGGTGGCTCTGAAACCTTTCTGTATACTTTTTTTAACTTTGCAAAAAGTTGCATCTTAACATGCTGATCATTACTCAGTGATAAAAATGGGGGTCATCGAACTCTTTTTCGAGTTATAAGCACTTAAAGCGAACATTTCGGTGCTTTTAACAGGTTATATTGTTGCTATGGTAACCAATGTCGTAGTGAAAACGAGCACAACTTGTTTTATCGAGAGGCGAGAAAAAGTCTAACCTGTACTTTTTTAACTCATTACTAAAATAATTAATTTGTATTTATGGAAGGGATGATATTATTTTACGATGTACGGTAGACTTGCCTACAAACTGAAAACGAGAAGCGAACGACTTTGAGAAAATCTAGATGTATGGTTTTATGTGGATTTGTTTTGTCGCACCTGCGCGCGCACAGTATAATTTGCACGGGTTAAATGACATTGTCGACCCCAGAGCTAGCTCTTGGCTGTTGCACGGGCTCTGGAGTCGAGAATGGGTTAAAAGAAATTAAAGATACCTTAGCAACTTAGCCGAGCGTCGTCAGGGTAAAAAAAGTTATTTTGGAATGTTTTTCAAAGTATCGATGTTTCTCTCTTCTTTGATGCACAGTACTAACGTTAATGTTAACACTGTCACGCAGTAACGCCACTAAGATTAAAACAACATTATTATCATTACGACTACAGAACCAACTAAAAAACGGATGATTCTTGTCTATCTCATGTCATGTAATTTATCGTCCTGCTAATAAAAAGAACGGTTTTATATTGTTCATCAGTTTAATTTAACCCTATTCAGACCGGGGAGGGGGGGGGGGGGGGGGGGGCTTTTGAGGCCCGCGCTGACTTTGAACTTTTATAACTTTTTGAAGATTTAACCAAACGCTGCCAAACTTTCTGACTTTTCCTAAAATTTATCTGGTAACAATTTGGTTGGGTTGGATGATGTGTCTGGAACTTGACATCACCATAGCAACGGCATTGACAGGCGTGTTTTTCCCAAATTTGTAATTTTGCGTGTTTCTGTTAATAAAAATCAACTTAAATGGAATTATTTTTACATTTTTACGGATTTAAAGCACATTTTAATTTATTTTGAGTACTTTGAAGTGATTTTGGGTTGTTTTCTGGCATTTTGGAAAAAATTTGAAATCCAAGATGGCGGATCCAAGATGGCGGCTGTTTTGACATCATGATGTAATTGTCACGTGATGTGACGTCACCATCCCACGTGACCTATACCAAAAGAAAGAGGTTTAGACATACAATACATCCTATTAGTTTTATGGTGATTGCTTAAATATTCTGGAAGTTACATAGGGGGGGGGGGGGGGGAAGCTCTGAGAAGGTCCAAAAAAGCCCGGTCTGAATAGGGTTAAACATGAAGAAAATTATGTTAATCGATAAATTTGCTCAGTACTTTGGCAGGATAAAAGACGAGTAGTCATTGTTAGCATTAAGCCAATAAACAATAAATTCTAAGGTATGTCGTAGTAGACAATGCAAATCTTAAGCTAGTAGACCAAAAAAAAAACTAAATTATTCGCCATTTTCTTTTCGGCTTGTGGTGATTGGCAACTGGTCAATTCCATGATGTGATCATTGGTCGTTTATGGCGGATATAGCCTCATCACTGATCATATTAAGTTGACGTATATGACGACATTGGTGGCGTTACCTATTGTTGTTGGTGTGCCAACCAGATTACTACTGGCCAGCTGGCACAACAAAGAGGGTTCTTGTTTATTTTACTTGTTTGTACATTTGAATAATAATGACATTTTTATTCTTAAACAGACACCATCCTTATTTGATAGAAGTGACTGTCCCCGTTTCATAACGTAAAGAACACAAAGTCTAATGCAAATCAACTAAACTTCGTCTGACGCTTTTAGCAAAAGCGAAAGAAAAGCTAAAGAGAAGACAAGAGTAGAGAAAAATTGTGCTAACCCAGTTTTTAGTTAAGAGGTAAGTGACTTTTTTTCCAAAAGAGGGGCTGCTTTAGTATATTTTTTGTTTTGGACTATCGAGGACTATCCTCATGCTGGGCCGAAAAACTAAAATGCAAGCATAAATACAAAATATAGCAGCTAAAATGACTGAAAGATATTAAGGCGCTAAACAGGGGCAGGTTCTTTGTATATATTTTCTGATCTTTCCCAGCAAAGGCAATGCTAAAGTGTCTGTAAACATTTGCCAACGTAATTTCGCTTTATTTTGATGTATATTCGACTCGTGCAAGACTAAGTAATTGTGGAGTTTATTAGCAGTGTAAGTTATACATTTGGGTGGGATGTTAGTTTTTAATTGGCGGGAGATCGGATCTCGAGGGAAGGAGTTATTCGGCGAATTAATTTTTAAGCAACTTCCTTATGTTTAACACATAACCACAAATTTCGCAGTTCATATTAATCGAGTGAGTTTACCGACGATTTTTCCCCGTGAAGCAAAACCTAACAGTGATAAGCAGTATATTGTTCATGTGGCCTGTTCTCTGGCCGTTACGTCTTATAAAAAGACATGGTCAGTGCTTACAAAAAAAAACTTATGCAATCTTTATTTTCAAGTTTTTAAAGAACATTGTCCCTGTGTTGTCGCCTGTTGCATATGCTTATTGCACATGAATAGGTGACCCCCTTTTTTATTTTTGCGCGGTGGCTTATGCGCTTTAGTGGCACATGTTAACTAGGTTAAGGCTCTACCAATTGACAACGAAATTCATGTGCTTATTTACTTGCAGGGAAACAAAGAAATCTAGCGTATTTTTCATATCTAAATCCTCAATAGTAGAATCGTCTTTGTAAGATAGCTTATCTAGTGTCAATAACTGTATTGTAATGTAGCGTGCAAGTGTGCAGGAACAGTAATAAAGAGCAAAACAAAAACAAAATCTAAATCTTCTGGTCTGACCATGATAATAATACTAAACAAATCTATTTTAAAGCATTTCCTATAAAGGAAAGTGACTGTTTCAAATAAGGAACACGATCCCATAAGGCTGCGGTACCATCAACACGTCGGCCGTATTTTGCTTTGTAAGGCGCTTTGCTCGCTTTGTACTTCGCTTTGTTAGTTCATCGCTCATTTTATGTCTTTAGACGAAGAGAATCTACCCAGATATGTCCAAATCAAGTTCAAAATATTTAGAACCTGCTAAGGGTTCGAATCAACTCGACGAACCTACAGGTTCAGTTCTGGAAGAGGCTCTTCGCCAACCCAGCTCGGACAACGGGACTTCACCTTTGGTGCCAAAACGGCATGGACGAGATGACTCTGATTCATCTCAACCAAAAAGCTTTACCCTGACTTTTCTCTTCCATTTTTCTTTCGGCCTGTTCAAGAGATGGCTAGAAAGGTTTTCCATGAAGACTGGTTCACTGAACACTGTTTTATATTTCATGCAACAGACTGGCTAATTCTGTAGAAGTTTGTTTATCTTGTTTCTGATGACATAATCACTGTCACAATGAAACAGTTCATTTAAGTCATGCTTATTTCCTTATGGTTGTGGTTATAATTTAAATTTTAATTATGCAAAGCTCAATATGTTCGAAGTGCTAATGGTACTGCATGGCCTAACAAGATCGTTTTCCTTATTTGGAAAAGTCACTTTCCTTTTCTGGTCATGCTTTAAAATCGCTTTGTATAGCTCTATTATCATGGCCAGACTAATTAGTAAATTCTTTGTGCAACCTTAATTAAAGTCTGATTGTTCAGCAGCTACTATGTAACCTATTACAATCTGCAATTTTTTTTATTTACAGTAATTTTCAACTTAATCCCAGCTGCTTGGAATAAATACAAAAAGACGATTATTTCAGACAGAATATTCCCAACCGTCATCAAAGGAATGCCTACTGAAGACTATCCTACAGAAGAGCACACTGTCTGGTTGTTTCCAGTCTTCCTCACTGAATTTCTTCTTACATCAATAATCAATGCCATCACTATCACCGCATTCGCAAGAATCCGTCACTTGCGCAAGCGCAGTACGTATCTTATAATAAATTTGACTGTCGCTGATCTACTGGTGGGGGCTGTGACAGGACCTTTGTTTGTGTACCAGATGAAAGAAACCACGATGGATGAAGAAAACCAGAGCTTTGATTGGTCAAGGTTTATGATGCTGACCTTTGAAGGAGCCTTCCCAATAGCTTCTCAAGTGAATCTTTGTTTGATTTCCTTAGAGCGGCTTCATGCAACACTTTTCCCCTTCAGGCATTGTTTGATTGGTGAATGGGTTTACTTTAAAATCATTATAGCTAGCTGGTTTATACCTTTTCTTTTGGCCTCTATCGTCGCTGCCTTGCATGTAAATAAGTTAAATGGAAATTCGTACGTATGGTCCTCATTTACTACTCTCACCCTTGTTATCCTCACGGTTTCTTATATCATTATTATTCTAAATGTTCAAAGAAGCCCTCATTCTCAAAATCATGGTCTAATTCATACAGAAGGGAAACTTTCCGTGACATTATTTATAGTTACTGGAGTTTCCGTTCTAACCATTCTGCCCTGGGCTATTTTCAATTCCATGCCAGTCGACATACAAATAGAATTATCCAATACGTCAGGAGTTGAAATTCATTATGTGCTATCCATGATATATTTAGCCAGCTCAATTGTAAATCCTCTTGTTTATGCCATACGAATGCAAGAGTTTAGAAAAGCGATAGGAAACCTTGTATCACGACAAAGCCGGGTAGAGCATCACTTGCCGTAGGGCAAAGCTGAACAGAACGGAGTTCATCCTTTACAACCTGACGCTTTGGGAGGGGAACAACCTCTCACAAAGTCACAAACATTGAGATTGTCATGTTCCAGACTATGAGGAAGACCAAGGTTTGAAAATATGCTTTGATTCAATGAAAAAACTTTATTTCGACGTGACATAAAACGTAGTCCCAGATTTAAATGATGCTGCTTAAAAGCATTTGGGGTTAGAAACTGTTCGAAGTTGGAATTCCTATTTCTCGGTAATTTACGCGAAAATAATAAAAAAAATATAGGAGGTATATATGTCATTAAAGATGTGTTTATTGTTCATTGCGGTGTAAGATAGGTATTATAAACGTTTATTCGTTTGTCTTACGATGGAATCGCCTTGAGTTGTTGATCGCGGCGTTTCGACTGCAATACTGCTAGTCGTCATCACTGTTTAAGTGTCGCTATTTGTAACTGGCGGTTCGCGCGAAACATTAGGTTCATTTGGGAACACGTTTACACGAGCGCCTAAGCTTTTATGTGGAATTTGATCTACATATATTGGTCTAAAAACGGTGTCTCGGTTTTTTTCTTGCTCTATTATTTTTATATAATTTTTTTAACTTAAATATGCCGTTTTAAGGGCTTCTCCAAGTTAACAAATTCACAAAAAATAATGGAGCAAGAAAAGAAAAATTTGAGACACCGTAAACGCCAGTTTTCCTTCCATGATACTTTAACAATAAACGCTGCTTGACTTTTCGAGGCAACTCTTCTCCAGCATCGAGCTGTACTCTTTACAGTTGCAACTTGTATCGATTGTAAAACTGTGTCATGTACTCTTTGTAGATGCGCCGATCAACTTGTTCCAGAAGGATTTGCCTAAATAAATTTAAGCTAAACGATACGACTTGTTTTACATTCTTTTGGATCTGTTAGATTGTAACTGATTTCCACAATTTTATTACCGTAATACTCTAAGCTAGATGCGATTTGTATCTCAGTAGTCTTTTCGTCATATGATGGAAGGCAAGGGAACGATACCACCACACATATGTGTCCGGTTCAATGAGCTTCAATTCTTGTAGCTTGTATAAATTTCACAAAACTTATATCAGAAGTTCGTGCATTTTCTTAAATTGGCTTGCGTAGTCTCAAGATGCATAAGATAAGCATCCAAACATCTTTGCGACCCAGATTTTTATAGTCTAATGCATTGGCCTTCTTTGACGTTCAAATCTAACGTGATTACCGGAGTCAGCCTAACCTAGCACCCAGATTCTTCGTTCCCCATGACCAGCTGTCGTGAATCGAGCGGCCCTGGAAAAGGTTCTGATTAAAGAATCAGAAAGTATGAGATTTCCGGTTGAATCGTGCGTGGGTACATGGAACGTGAGGACCATGTTTCAACCAGGTAGATATACTATCATAGCGAACGAGATGAAGAGGTACAAGATATAAATTCTGAAACTAAGGAGGCTTTCGTTTCTAAAGAATATTCTAAAGTTTTTTCCCTTCTTGAAAACAATCACTTACCTCTTAGCTTGAAACTCGACTAGCACAACGTTCTCCAGAATTTAAGACTTTCTGCTGTTCAATTTCCTGCTGTTCCTCTGCTTTTCGTATAAGCTTCATGCGATAACCAGCTGATACGATCATATTTTGTATCCTTTTCGAAATTAAACAGACTTAGCCAATTTTTTTGAATAGGGAAAGCGTCTGTCTATGACAAATTGTTTTTGTTTTTTAATGTGCCAACAAGTTATGTAAACAAGAGAAGTGTTTGTTGCATTAGCCAATAGTTTCTGGCAGGCACTGAAATAACAATAGACTGAAGACGTCACCGATATCTTCGCTAAACGTTAACTTATGGTCTTTTAATCTGACTTCAAAGTTAACTGAGCTTAACTTGGATCTTTATGCAACATTTCTCGCTTGTTGACTGAATATCGTCGGTGGCTATATCTGCCATAAACGAGTAGTGATCACGTCACGGAATTGACCAGTTGTCAATAACCACAAGTGGAAAAAAGCAATTGCTAAAGAAAGTGGCCGATTTTGTTGTCGGTAAAACTCGTCTAATGTCTAAAATTTAATTTTAATGTAGTATTACTAATAGCATGCCTAATGTTGGAATAATCGCATTGCGACTACGATATAACGGAGAACTTTTTAATTGTTGCTGTCAATTTCTCTCCCCTTTCAGAAACCAAAGACTGTGGGAGGTAAACATTAGACTAACACTGTTTATATTATTTTTGCTGTTTTATCGTTTAATCTTTAATATCCTAAGCAAATTAATTAATAAACATTATTCATTTTATTATTGTTTTAAAATTAAGAAAGATAAACAAGATGACGACCCTCTCTTCACCAGAAGGACAAATAAACTACAATTCCTTATTGTCGACACCAGAGAACAACCAAGAGGCAAGGGGATAAACTTCCATACTATAAATTAAATCATAGCTGATTATTCCAGATTACTTCTTTTAGAAGGAAGAAATAATTTTTCGACAATGCTGGGCTTGGTTTCAACAAGGTATCTTGATCTAGTAAAACATATTTTTAACCGTGTAAACTATTGTGTATATATGCAGGTGTGACGAAACAAATCTGCATGTCAATTTTAATTATTCTGAATATGATCTAATTTCTAAAAAAAAAGTACAATCCATTGGGAATCAATTATTTTGTTTAGCACACGATTACGTATTGTAAGAATCTACATCTTACCTCATTATTGTAGAAATTTCCAATTCCTACCTCTAATACAGTTAGACCAACTGATCACTTGTATTGTGGTTCTACGTTCTATGTCACTTCGATTAACACATTTCATAAAATGAGTGACACATGATTGTTATTTTAGTTGTTGTTTGCCCGTTTTGAGCCGAAAATATACCTATAACAGGGCCGTAACTAGCAAGAGGCAAGACGAGGCACTTGCCTCGTCAAGATTTTTACCCAAAATTAAAAATATATATATACATATATTTTGTTGGGAAAATAATCTCCAGTTGAACAAGATTGATTTTTCTTAAGAAATGGCTCATGAAAAATGTCTCTGAAAGAGTGTCAGAGCTTCTAGATTTCAAAAGGTTTTTGAAGGGCATACCCCCAGAACCCCCTAGCAAGATCTTGCCTCGTCTATGGTAAAGGTCTGGTTACGACACTGTATAAAAGGACAATGACCTTTTCAACTCTAGTCTTGCCCCTCGGTATCCCGGCACAGCTTCGCAACAATAAAGTTCCTACCCTTTCGATCGAATGCCGTTAATGAGGGGTACGATCGTCAAAGTTGTTCTCTGGTAAAGAACATATCTCATAATTCTGGATGTAATTTTTTAAAACAGGCCAGTCGTCGAAGTTTCCATCCAAGGCGCAGAAGCAGTTAGATAGTGACACCATCTGTTTTACCTAAATTTTCACCTCTTGGCCTTCGCCTGGAACGTTTTTGTCCTATCGTGGGTGGCGTGGAAAATGGGTTTTACCATCAGTCTGAAGTTTGAAGTTACGGCGCACTGTGAGATTAACGTTGTAAAGGATGGACTCTGCTTGGCTCCGAAGTTTTACAAACAAGGTTCTGTATGGCTTTTCTAAACTCTCGCATTCGTATGGCATATACAAGGGGATTCACTATGGAACTGGCAAAATATATCACAGCTAGAACAATACCAATATCAACGCTAGATGTTTCGGACAATTTAATCTGCATGTCAACTGGCATGGAACTATAAGTAGCCCAGGGCAGAATGGTTAGAACGGAAACCCCAGTGACTATGAATAATGTCACGGATAGTTTCCTTTCGGTGTGAATTGAACTATGATTTTGTGCATGAGGGTTTCTTTGAACATTTAGAATAATAATGACATAAGAAACTGTGAGGACCAGAAGGGTGAGAATACCAAATAAGGCCCATACGTACGATCCCCCATGTGATCCATTCAGAATCAAGCCAGCCATGAGACAGGCCAATAGGAAACTTATAACCCAGCTAGCTATCATAATTTTAAAATACACGCATTTTCTTATTAAGCAGTGCCTGAAGGGAAAAAGTGTCGAATGTAGCCGATCTAAAGAAATCAAGCAAAGATTTACTTGGGAGGCAACTGCGAAGGTCACTTCAAAAGCCAAACTAATAAAGCTTTTCCATGTGAAACCAAAGTCTTCTTCCTTCTCGTGGTATACAAACAGAGGTCCTGTCACGGCTCCTACCAGTAGATCGGCCACAGTCAGGTTAATTATGAGATACGTACTGCGCTTGCGCAAGTGGCGGATTCTTGCGAAGGCGGTGATAGTGACGGCGTTGATTATTAATATGAGAAGAAGTTCAGTGAGGAAGACTGGAAACGGCCAGGCAGTGTCCTCTTTTGCAAGATAGTCTAGATCTTCAGCAGTCATCTTGCTGAACGAAACTAAAAATTCTTTCTGCAATAATCTTCTTTACGTACTAATTCCAGACCAGCTAAACACACTTGTATAATAGGAGTTGTGGCACTAATTGTGAAAACTCGCTCGGACTCGCCTGGCTCGCCTGGCTCGCCAGCCTCGCCTCGCTCCTTGTCACAATTTGTGTCCACAACTCCTATTATACAAGTGTGCGCGGAACGCAAGACGCCTTTCTTACCCCCCTCGCGAAACGAGTTGCAAAAAAAGACGTTTAATCCCAGAAAACTTAAGAAAAAGAAAGCTGCAATCGTTATGCAAAGCATGGTTAAAAATAACAAAAAAATCGGGAAAGCAGGCGTGGAAAATGGTAAAAAAAAAGGAGGAAAATGTGAGTGGCTTTCACATTCCTAACTTCCTGAAGCAGATTCGCCGGACCCGACAGTGTACCAATCGTTGTATGGCGCCATTGTATTAAATTACAACCAACCTTTAATTGCTGTGCCAGAAATAATTCCTATTGAACAAATGCTCTTATTGAGTAAACGAAGATGGGAAGAGGGAGAACTGGAGAAATTAACTTGAATGTAAAGAAAAACTTGAAAAGATCTCGTGGAAAAGCGTTTACAACATACAAAAAAACTAAAGAAAATGAAAAACAAATAACAATCTTTTTAACAGACGAGCTGATTGAAAAATTAAAAAAATTAGACAGCAGTGTTGTCGCAAACGTTTTAACAAGCTAAACAAAACTTGCACGCTCCGGTGAGTGCATAAATTATTGAGTAACACAGGAAGTCATTGTTTACCCTGTGTCAATTACGTGGGAAACCCCCTTGACGTAATCTAATTGTTTTTTTTTTCATCTTGAATATTTTTAGCCGGAAAACAACTCAAACTCTTTGTATGTGTGTTTTGAGAGCTATGATTTATTCAACAACAATATTTAATTTGACTAACATGTAAATATACCGTGAAATATTGAGCTAAGAACTTTCTAGAACATAAAAGAACAATATAAGATCACGGTAAGTTTATTCACCAGGCGTCATTACTATTTTTAGTTAATAGGTTATTTCCCGATGTAATGACGTCTTTTGTGACCAATCACAGTTAAAATTATAACTTTATTATTCACATAAGCTTTTTTGTATTACACAAGCAAGTATGGCCGATGTATAAAGACGTTTATCAAACCTTCATTGAAAAAGAAGCAAAGACACAGCTTACGGACATGAATCATTTGGAAACGACAAACGAGGATCCGATTTTAATATTTCATATCAGCTATTCGTGCCGTCGCTTCGCGAAACCTAAGCAATTACGGACAACAATTACATGCTTGGTCGTGAAGTTTGATCGCAAGGTTAAGTATATCGGATGGCTTACGCCGTAACCTGAATTGACAAAATTATTTTAGTCACAGGCCTCAAAACGTCATCACTTTGAAATTTCAAATGGGTTACGCTGTAACCCGAATTGACAAAATTAGCCAAGTTCTCAACCTTAAATATTCCGCCGTTGTCAAGAAACAATTTACCTTGGATACCGTGGCCATAGATGTCCGCCGTTGTCAAGAAACAATTTACCTTGGATACCGTGGCCATAGATGTCCGCCGTTGTCAAGAAACAATTTACCTTGGATACCGTGGCCATGAATGTCCGCCGTTGTCAAGGAACAATTTACCTTGGATACCGTGGCCATGAATGTCCGCCGTTGTCAACGAACAATTTACCTTGGATACCGCGGCCATAGATGTCCGCCGTTGTCAACGAACATTTAACTTAGCAACTGAATAAAATTATTTTACTTAACACACTTGTAATGTTTATTGATTGCTTATTATATCATTAAAAAGCTGTTGATTTGCATAAGTCTGACGCTGTGGGACATTCACCCACACACACACAAAAAATTTGCATGCATTGTTCAGACAAGCCCTTGACTGTGGGGATTAAATCAAGTGTTTATTTTTTTTCTGATTTCGACTCGGCTGAAAGTCACTTTAAGCACGCTTTAACCTTTTATTTTGCCTCGTTCAGGCAAACAACAACCTCTCTTGTGATGTCTCGAACATTTTTTTGCAACTCGAACGACAATGCTTCCATCACAAAGTAAACGACAAGATGAGCGCAGACAATCATTCTTTTATAAAATGAAAAAATGTTTTATTGGACTGAAATTTTATTTCGAAATGTCGGTGGCACTTTCGAGAAGTTTTTTTTCCAATCTTTTGCGTTCTTCTCTCTTGATTTCTTCCCGAATTTTTCCGATGTCTGGCTGGAGTGAATTTGTTTGTTTTTTTGCAAAGTTTGAGCGTAAAGTATCTTTAAGTTGGCGATATTTTTGCATTTCTCGTGTGATCAGTTGAAACTCTTCGTCAGAAACAAGATTATCATTCAGAGCTTGTGAGACAGAGCTGTATCAGAAAGTATGGGATTTCCGGTTGAATCGTGCGTGTCCAGCTTTGAGCATGCTTTTCAAAGTCCAACCTTACGTCCGCCTCGTGAAAGGTACGTGGAAAGAGATAATGCTGGCCAACAGGGCTCTGGTGAATCTGCATAGCCAATCCTAAGTGGTAACATAGACTTCAACCACACCATCGACCTGGGAAGGAGAGGCTCGTTACACAGACAGCATTTGACGCAGCGCAGGGCAAGCCATAGGGATCTTGCAAGGCCGGCAACTCTCCTCTGTCAAAAGTCAACAAGGAATTCTGATCCACGTGAGACATTCTCACCGTTTACAATTTATTAATTCAGCCTCATTTCGTTTACTGTAGTGTAGTGTGGGGATGCTTTTCAAATGGACTCGCTCAGAAATTGAAAAAGCTACAGAATCGTGCTGCGCGTATCATAACGATCTCTAATTAAATAGAAATACTGATGAACTTGAACATTGTTTCAATTGGAACAAACGTGATCATCAAAGGGTTTAAGGGCCGCGAGTAAAGCTATTTTGATGTATAATGCTGTAAACAACCAGACTCCGAATTATTTGAGCTCTCGGTTTTTCCCGTGTAATGAAGCCTTGACTTACAATCTCAGAAATGCTGAATGTAAGCTATCCATACCTCAGCCGCGCACTAATTTTTTGTAAAGAAAGTTTTGGCTATAGCGGGGTTGTGTTATAGAATAGCTTACCGATAGCTCTCTAGACGAATTTAAGGACAAATAGCCAGAGGAAGGCACATCAAATTGGCTCTATTCTACAGACAAGAACATGTAAATAAAGACGCTAGTGGTCCCGCGTCACTACTTAAAAATCGATCAAGATTTTGCCCAGATTCTCGTCTTCGTCGGTCCAGGCTGCGACACCCTATGGGAAGAAGGTAATTTTTTTGGTAATTTTTAAGGTATGAGACTCAGCTCGCACATGCATAATACAAGTGGCGTAAAAACGTACGTACGTTCGTACAGACGGATGGAATGACAAACGATAACGTGACAACCCAATTTTTTTGCTCGTTGGGTTGATCAAATGTTCTTTGGTATGGGGCTTCGCTCGCGGGCGCGCGTGGGAGCTTTGCTATGAATTCCAAATCACTTTTTAACATTGCAGGGACAAATAAAGGATAACAAGGACGTTTCTGCACGATGACAGAAGTCGGTAAATAGTAAACGGTAACAACAACAACAACTTTTTTTGTACCCTTAAATAAATTAAATTAAATTAAATTTACAAAACTAAGAAAAATAAAACAAAATGAGTACATGCATGCCGGAAATAACCACCATTTGCTTATGAGAAACTGGACAGCCATCCTTAGTGTTTACATCGGTAAACTTTAATTAATGTGCGGATATTCAGTTGTCTCTCCCTGTTTGTTTCTAGACTAACTTGTTTAAGGGGATAGTGATAAAGTACCTTCGCATATGATTGACAGTAATGTCAATGGAAATATAGTGAAATCCTGATACACGTGGTTGAATCTCGACCCTTGGACCCTCAAAAATTGGCTTGAAAAATCGCAAGTAAAATTGCAATGCTCGACTGACTGAAGCAAGTCTTAGGGAAACACGTTTTGGCAGACAGAGTTAGCTCCGGCATTAAATTTGCTGGTACCCATTTATACACCTGAGTGGAGAGACACAATATAGGAGTGTCATGTCCAAGAAAACAACGCAGTGAGCCCGGTCAGGGCTGAAACACAGACTACTCGATCGAAAGTCCAGCGCGCCAACCAGCAGGTCACGCGCCTCTCTACATATAGTTACGTATTTATAAATAAACATTATATTTTCCTGAAAAAAGAGATAAGATTAACAATAAATAACATCAAGATCGCGTTACATATATTTTCCTATTCGAACACTGAGTAATCGGACTTAGCCGGTCGTGCTGAAACATATGTTTATGTTTACCTTTTCAAGTTATCGTCTATGCGCTGATGAACGAGCATATCCGCACGGGCGGCTGACAATAATAAATGAAATTAGAACTGCTGTGTAGCATGTCCACCATATGTGTGCGTGGAAACAACGAACACTGAAAGACCTTTTAAGTATGTGGTATGTTTATACTGGCTGTAATTTTCTACATTATTATCTATTGCCGAGTATGCTGGGGAATTTCCCAATTTTCAAACCTGAAGAATGTAGTCCAACATTACTTGTATCTGGGAAAGTTGTATGTCACTTCAAAGTAGGTTCATTTCAATGAATCAAATGAAATTTCGCCCTTGGTCTCAGTTCACCTGGAACGTGGTAAGATGGTTTTCCCCGTCCGCATCCGTGGATTGCAGTTTACAACAGCAGTCAGGCTAAACTTCGTTGTCTTCGGCTCTGCTCTCAGGTTGGCGATGTTTTGCTTGGCTTTGTCGTAATACAAGGTTTCCTATCGCTTTTCTAAACTCCCGCATTCGAATGGTATATACAAGAGGATTCACAATAGAATTGGCATAATATATCACGGCTAGCACTTCATGAATTTCCACGCTTGACTCATTGTCCCATTTTTCCATTATGTCATGTGGCATCAATTTGTAAACAGTCCAGGGGAGAATTGTTAGAATGGAAACCCCAGTAACCATGAATAAGGTCATGGATAGTTTCCTTTCGGTGCGAATTGAACCATAAATTTGTGATCGTGGGCTTCTTTGAACATTTAAAATAATAATGATATACGAAACTACGAGGACAAGAATGATAAGAACATTAAATGAAGCCCATACGTACGAAAATGTTAAATACGGTTCATTCAAATATAGGCCAGCCATGAGGGTGGCCAGAAGGAGACTTTCAAACCAGCTACCTACAACGATTTTAAAGTAAATACATTTCCTAATTAAGCAATGCCTGAAGGGGAGATGTGTTGCATGTAGCCTCTCTAACGAAATCAAGCAAAGGTTCACTTGGGAGGCCGTTGTGAAGCAAATGTCGAAGGTAAGAATAATCATTCCTGGCCATGTGAAACCAAAGGTTTCTTCCATCTTGTGGTATAAGGGACGGACCATTATTTTTCTGGAGGGGGGGGAGGGGGATGAAAAATTTCTCTCTGCAAACTTTTTATTTTTATTTATGCACCTCTGCAAACAATTTTTTTCTAACAACACCTCCCTGCAAACAATTTTTTTTCTATCTTTTTTAATCACGATCTGACACAAAAAGGAGGTTCGCTTTTGCTGCCATCAATCATTATTTAATTCAATATTTTATGGTGGCGACCAATAAACACCTCTGAACGCATCTTTTTCGTTTTCTGAGACGAACACTACGAAGATTGGCGGCAGTAAAAAGCGAAACCGTTGCTTGAATTTTAAATGTCCAGTCCTTGCATTTTTGCAAAGAAGGTGAAAAGAAAAAAATTAAAGCAATCAGGATCATCACTGAACAGCAATACTTCAAGAAATACCAACGCCGAGCAGAAGGAGCAGAAGGTGATGTCTTCTTTTGTCAAAAATGACCTTATTGATAAGGCCCAAGAAAGCACTCAAGACATCATTGATAAGGCCCAAGAAAGCACTCAAGACATCATTGATAAGGCCCAAGAAAGCACTCAAGACATCATTGATAAGGCCCAAGAAAGCACTCAAGCCAGCAATTATGTGGCCCAAGAAAGCAGTCAGGGCATCAATGATAAGGCCCAAGAAAGCACTCAAGGCAGCTTTAATGATGGAGATATGGTTTTAGAGGCTGCAAAAGAATGTGTTTTCCTTCAACATCAAATGTTTGAAGAAAATTGGGAAAAATTTGACAGCCAATCTGAAACAACCTTAGACAGTGATGGAACAGACAGTGACTCATCTGCTAATGAGTGCTCTGTAAGTGAACCATCAAATGAGGAATATTTTTAACTTTATAAAAGTTTATGGATTTAAGATCCTGAAAAACCATCAAGAGACTATATACTGTAAACATTGTTGTTGTTGTGTTGATTTGACTTGCCGTAAGCATTTCTGCATTGCATGAAGATTCAACAATTTTTAAAGAATGGGTTATGGCATTATCTTTGTGTAGGCTCGTGTAGGTTAGCGAAGAGTTCCTTTATAATATTTGAATAACTATGTTAACCGTATTTTCTCAATTAAACACTGGGTACCGAATAAACGCCGGGTCTCCAAGGTGGAGTTGAAAATAGACCCCTCAGGTATTTATTTGAGTAATATTAAGCTGTAGGTATATTTGATGGATACATGTTTGTCAAAAATAATTAATTAAACCCCTTGCTTAATAACACCGGGCTCAAATAATCTGCAGGAGTCAAATAAATGCCGGGTCCACCAGGCTAAGTTTAAAATTAATGCCCCGGGTGTTTAATTGAGAAAATACGGGTATATAGATATTTATGAAGTTAAATTCAATGAAATGTAAAATACTGTTCATATTTAATTGCTGCAATATAAAGTTACTGTTTTTAAGAAAAGGATCAGCTATTTACTAATTTATTAGTTGAATTTATTGCCTACATGACCACTTTAAAATTTCAATTTGGTCAAATAAAATGTTGATTTTATTTGAGCCCTGTATACTGTCTGCAAACAACTACATACTTTTAGTCTTCATACTTTTAGTCTATATACATTTAGTCTCATACTGTCATTTTTGAAAGTTTTTTTTTCATTGATAGATTATTACAAGTTTCTCTGACTTCTATGACTTCTTTTTTAATACATATGATGTTTGCAAACAATTTATTTTGTCTTTTTAGGCCCTGCAAACAATTTTTTTCAATATTTTTCATCCCCCCCCCCTCTAGAAAAATAATGGTCCGTCCCTAAGTGCAAAGGTCCTGTCACAGCACCCACCAGCAGATCGGCCACAGTCAGGTTTATTATGAGGTACGTACTGCGCTTGCGCAGGTGGCGGATTCTTGCGAAGGCGGTGACAGTGATGATATTGATTATAAATATCACAAGAAATTCAGTGATGAAGACTGGAAAATAGACCGAATCTGCTGCAAGGTTTGTCATTTCGCGATGATTATATCTGCAGTTATTGCCTTGTAGTGTTTATTCCAGTGCAACTGTGATTAAATAAAAAATATATATATATATATATATGGAATAAGAGTTGTCTATAAGGACTATAAGTTGTGGCTCGATTTTATCCTTTGTTCAGTTTTTATTTCCCTTTGTTCTTGTGTATGGTAATATACAAAAATGAATATGGAACAAAGGAAAATTAATATTGAATTAAGAATAAAATTGAACTACAACAAATATAGCTACGTGCTTCCCTTAATTCTTCAAAATGGATGGGTGTTATAAGATAGCATTTTCAATAGGGGACAAAGTCATCCTTACAGTTGAAGTTATTTTCCTGGGATCTAAATGTTGTGACAGTTCTGCATATATAGCCATGAGCAGATGGAAGACATTTTGTTCAGGCGATTCGATGAGCAGCATCACTTTATTCGGCAACAACAAACTTCATCTGACTTGCACAATTTGTTAAACATGCGTTTGATCCCGAATTATAGAAAACCTCTCCAGTGTTTTATTTCATCTTTCTTTTGATAAAAAATCTGGCAAAATAGACACTTGTGTTTGAAGAATGAACTGTTCCAATAACAAATGTGTAGTTTACACTTCATTATTTTATTCTGGATGTTTATGTGGCCCAAAGAGTAAAGACCATATTTCAAATATACTGCTTATTATTATTATTATTATTATTATTATTATTATTATTATTATTATTATTATTATTATTTGTTGCCGCATGAGAAAACATTGTCAGTAAACCAACTTGATAGCAGATGTTTTTGTAAAAATCCTAATGAGTTACGCAAAAGGTAGTTGTTGTAAAATTTATTCGCTGAATAATTCCTTTCATGGAGCTTCGATTACCCGCCTATTTAAAACCGACATAGTACTAGGCATTCCACGGGAAAGTGTTTATTTCTTGCTATTCTAGATTGTTGTTAAAGTAAAAAGACTTTAGAGCTATATAGTCTGGCACGAGTCGAGTATATACCACAGTAAAGCGGAATTAATTTGGCAAATGTTTACAGACGTTTTTGAGTTGCGTTTACTGGGAAAGATCAGTACAAAGAACTTGCCTCTGTTTAGCGTCTTAATATGCTTCCGTTATGTTAAGTGCCATATTTTGCACCACTTTAGTCTTTCAGCTAACATCTACCACAACCTGAAGATAGTTCTCAATAGTTCAAAAGAAAAAACAGATGGCCAGAGTTTGTTGTTGGTTAACCTCACGAACGAGAGGCTTTTACTGTTTAAAAATACTCGGCGGTTTTTTTCCTCCTCTTAAAATAATAATAATAATAAAAAAATCACTTACCTCGTAACTTCAAACTCGGCTAGGATAACCTTCTCCAGAATTTAAGGTAATACTTCCTGCTTCTCCTCCGTTTTTCTTATGGGCGCCAAGCGATATTCAGTTCATCTGCATCAAATTTCGTATTCTTTTCGGTATTAGACAGGGACTCTGCCAATTTCATCGAATAAGGAAGACGCCTGTTTATGAAAAATTGTTTTTGTTATTTAAATGTTGCATCAGCCAATAGTTATCTGGCAGGCACATCAATAACAATAGAAAACACGTCCGCTGCGATCTAATAAACGATTTTAAAATGATCACATCACAGAATTGACCAGTTGTCAATAACCACAAGGGGAAAACAGCAATTGCTAAAAATAAAATGACTGCTGTTTTGTTGTCGATAAAACTCGCCTGTTGTCGAACCTTTTATTTTCATTTTAGCGTATTTTTTACCATAAACGAGCTTAACGCTGGAATACCTTTTACAATTAAAGCTAAAGAATGTCAGAGTCATTTAGAGATGACGATGTGAAGATTAACACTGTTGCACGACATTTTTGTATAGTTTTGCTGTTTTATTTGAATATCCTCAGCAAATTAATCAGTCAACTCTTTATGTCTAAATTAAAATGATGAAAGATAAATCAGAACAATAAATAATAAATTACAATTTCTTATTGTTGACACCACACAACAACCAAGTGGGAAGAAGATAAGTTTCGATAACATGAATTATCGTCTAGCTGGTTATATCTATTCTAAAATAACTTCTTATTCGACGTTCAGCACGGTTGCCAAGGTGTCTTCATTTTTATAACCAGCAAATTACTGTGTTTGTGCAGGTACGATGAAGCAATTTCGCATGTATGTCACAACCCATCATAAGTCATATTGTACTTAATTTGAAAAAAAAATTTAATTTAACTTTATTCACTAATTTGTGAAAAAGTACAACAATTATTATTTATATTAATATTTATAGTTTTTTATACTTTTTTAGCACATAATGACGTGTAAGGGCCTGTTTACATGATTCCGGATTGACTTTCATTCCGGAACGAGTTCATTCCATCCCCATACATTTCTCTGTATCTGTTTACATGATACGGAGACGAAATTCAAGTCATTCCGGAATGAGTTCATTCCGGTTTTCATTCCGGAATGAAAGTTTCGTTCTGGAACGACATTTCATTCTGGTATCATGTAAACACAGAACGAATTTCGTTCCGAGATGAAACGCAACTCATTAAACCGCATACGGACTCCACAGTTTGAATTCAGAGCGAAAAAAACGTTATAGCATTTACTGTTTAGCCCAAAGAAGCAGCTCTATGTTCAAATTACTCGTCAAAACTGCAGATACGGCCATTAATGGGCACAAAAACATGTTTGCGCGAAACATGCGCCATCTTGTTTTGATCCCGCGCGAAACATGCACCACCTTGTTTTGATCTCGCGCGGAAATCGTGCACGTGAAAATGCCTTTGGTTGAACCGGTCGACTCTGTCATGTAAATGCAGAACGAATTTCATTCCGGAACGAAACTCGTTCCGGAATGAAAGTCATTCCGGAATCATGTAAACAGGCCCTAAGTTTCTGCATCATACCTCGTTACCTATTGTCGCTCATTGTGCCAGTTTTGAGCCTCAAACATACTTATAAAAGGACATTAATGACCCTTTCAACTCCAGTCTCGACCCTCGGTATCCTTGTTCCGCTTCGCAACAACAAATTTCTACCCTATCGTACGCCATATAAGGGGGTGGGGGTGGGGGTAAAGTCGTCGAAGTTGTTATCTCAGTTAAAGAACATAATTCTGGGTGTACTGTACTTTTTTAAAACGAGCCAGGGGACGAAGTTTTCCATCAAAGACGCAGAGGCAAATAGCTAGTCACACCATTTTTGCTTGGCTCAATGGTTTCCTTTGGTATTTGCCTGGAATTTTTTTTCCTGTAGGTGGATCACGTTCAGAGTAGGTTTTCCTCGTCGCGTCTGTATGAGAGTTATGGCATACTCTGAAGTTGTAAACGATGGACTCTGCTCGGGTTCGTACTTTAAAAGACAAGCTTTCCTATCGCTTTTCTAAACTCCTGTATTCGTATGGCATATACAAGAGGATTTACTACGGAACTGGCAAAATATATCACAGTTAGCGCGTCATAAATAACAACGCTTGTCGTAGTGGACAATTCCATTTGAATGTCGACTGGCATGGACATATAAATAGCCCAGGGCAAAATGGTTAGAACGGAAACTCCAGTGACTATGAATAATGTCATGGATAGTTTCCTTTCGGAGTGAATGGAGCCATGGTTTTGTGAGTGAGGGCTTCCTTGAACATTTACAATGATAATGACATAAGAGACCGTGAGGACAAGGAGGGTGAGAATACCAAATGAAGTCCAGACGTGCGATCCTGCATCTGCTTCTTTCAAAAACAAACCAGCCATTAGGGTAGCAAGAAGGAAACTTATAAACCAGCTAGCTATGATGATTTTAAAGTAAACCCATTTCCTTATTAAGCAATGCCTGAAGGGAAAAAGTGTCGCATGTAGCCGATCTAAAGAAATCAAGCAAAGATTTACTTGGGAGGCTACTGTAAAGGTCACTGCAAAAGCGAAACTAATTAAGCTTTTCCATGTGAAACCAAAGTTTTCTTCCTTCTCGTAGTACACAAACAGAGGTCCTGTCACAGCACCCACTAATAGATCAGCTACAGTCAGGTTTATTATGAGATACGTACTGCGCTTGCGCAAGTGGCGGATTCTGGCGAAGGCGGTGATAGTGATGGCATTGATTATTAATATCACAAAAAATTCAGTGATGAAGACTGGAAACAACCAGGCAATGTGCTCTTCTGCAGGATGGTCCAGATCTTCAGCAGTCATATCTCTGAACGAAACTATAAGTTCTTTCTGCAATAACCTTCTTTACGTACAAATTCCAGAGCAGCTAAAGTACATGAAAATAAAAAAATATATATTTATTCAGTAAATGGGACACGCAACCACGCAAGTTAAGTGCAAACATAGTAAAAAGAAAAAAATCTTCCCTGCTTGTATCGTCCCGACTTATTTGATAAGTTACCTCGTCTACATAATAAAACATAAGAATCCAGATCAAAATTATTTTACCTGCCTCTAAACAACGCGTTTTGCTAGGAAGGTAAAACTCAGTATGAAGCGCGATCAATATTTTGTGACAATTTGTGCTTATCCCGAATAGTTGGATGTTGTGCAGGTGGTCTGATGAACATCACTTTATATTCAAATGGCATAAATAATACTTTTTCACGGTGTTGGGAACAACAAATTTTGCTAACTTGCAAAAATAATAAAGCTTATATTTCATTCCGAAAATGAGCAATTCATTGTTCTCATTCCTCTTGCTTTTTTGTGGGAAATTGCTAGCGAGATAAAAACTGTTTTGGGCAAGCGAGGAGAGTAAAACTTTTAACATGTCTCATTGTTGTTATTTCCCGTTTGAGAAGGAACATTTGTCGATGAGTAAACCCATCTCTCGTAATGATTGGAACTTCAGGTTCTTCAGGTTTTTATTCGTTTACCATAAAAAAGTGCATGAAGTTTTGCCAAGAAGTCCTTAAACACATTTTTCGCCAAAAAGTTCTTTCTTTAAGGACAACTTATCCAGCAGACTGAATGGAAACAAACGACAGGCCATCTACAAAACTGTTTCAATTCTAGATATTCTGAAGTCCAGACATTGCGATCAGTTATAGAATCTTCACGAGTGAAATATAGACCAAAGTATACGCGGAATAAACGCGCTTTTGTGTTGCGTATTTTTTAAAGGATCAGGTGAATTATTCGATGGATGGGTTCCCAAAGTTGAGCGGCTTACGATACTTCCCCTGAAACATTTAAAGTGCTATTTTTCAGTATTATAGTTTTTAGGCCAGAATCTACCTCAACACAACTTATTATCAAACGGAAGAAGACACATTTTCGCTGAGCTTGTTTTTGACCGTTACGACCACATACATGTCTTTGTTTGTTAAAAACGTCGGTTTTAAGGTTTCTTTTTCTTTTTTTGCCTTTCTTGAAAAAAAGTTACTCACCTCTTAACTTGAAACAAGCAGAATTTTCCCCAGAAACTTTACGCTATTAAATTTCCTGATATTCCTTGCGGGTTTGTTATGAACCCCAGACGACATTCACATAATATGCTGTATTGTATTCTTTTCGATGTTAAACAAGGGCATCAAACAATTAACACAATACGTCAATACTTGGTCTTTCAAAATTGACATCAAAGCTAATTGGACTCAAATTGAAATTTCATGCAAAACGGCCAACGATGACGTCACGAAATGGACCAGCTGTCAATCACCATAAGACGTGAAAGCACTTAAAGCAGTTGCTGGAAAGAAAATGGCTCCTTTTGTTGTTGAAAAAACCCTGTCGATAATTTTGTTTTAACTTTTAAGTGTATAGTTAACAATGATGTGACGCTGGAGCATTTGTATCATCGTGCATTATAATATTTGAGAACTTAATAGTTACTGCCAACAATCTCTCGCTTGCCTTTGAGAGACCATCGGTAATTCAAAACTGTATGTATTTTGAATTTTTTTCGGTAAGCGTTTGCCAATGAATATAAACTCGGCTGAAACAGGTGTCGAGAACTCTTCAACCATAAAAGGAGAAGTATTCCACCTGTAATCACAAATAGTCATTTGCATAATCCTGTCACGCGAGCTTGTCAATTAAAAAAAAGCCGTGGATGACAGAAACGGAAAGAGCGCTGGAAAATTTGTAAGATTGCTACATTGAAGAACAGTGATGTCTTGTAATGGCGGTTGAAAGTTTTTTAAAAGTTAAAAAAGATTTGCAGGCATGGCAAACTTAGCCCTCCATGGTACAATTTTTTAAATTTTACCAACTTTTTAAACACCATTGATCTCGAAATTGGTAGTCGTACAGAATTTATCACATTCTTTTGATTTCTAGCATCACTTTTTTTCCAGAACCATTTTAATGATTGACACGATCACGTGACAGGCTTATGCCAGAGGCCTACCCCATTTTTACTTATTTTTTAGGGAAATTAATATCGAAAATGTGGCTGATAAAAATTTCACAAAACCAAAATTTTGCGATTTCACAGGTCAGCGTTACGTTCACGACATTTGGAAGAGAGGGCAAAGGAATTATTACAAGCATTGAAAATGGCGCAAAGTTAAGAAAATGATTTTATAGTGGGTAATAAATTTCAAGTCGTTTATTTTTTTTCGCAGTTTTTTTTATTTCGCAAGTTTTCGCAATTGCAAAAACTGCGAAAAATGTGCGAATAATTAACAGTTATTGGACGAGGTTGAGCAAAATATCGTGATTTGTCAGTGGCGAGAAGATCAATTTATTTGCCGAATTATTTGCCGAATTGATCTGCGAGACACTGACAAATCACGATATTTTGCGATAACCGAGTTCAATAACCGTTTTATCATTCGATCACCGAATTTGTTTCTCATAAGCATTTTCGGGAAGGGGAAAGCGCGCACAGCCTTGCAAAAGTATTCATAGAAATCACTCAAGAATTTATTCCCAGCAATAATTTATTCCCTCATATATTCAACCGTTCACAGTTCTTCGGGGACTTAAATAAACATCGAAAAAGGGGGAAAAGAACTTATTAAAATCAATTTTCCCTGCTCTCGAAAAGTTTCTTCAAAAGTTAAAAGTGCAGTTGTAAAAGTTGTTATTCACGGTTTGCTGCGTATTAGATTGTTCGACACTGAGTTCATTCAGAATATATGCTTCTTGGGATGCTGTTAGAAGTGGCTCTTGAGAAGTTGCACGTTCAGTGTCGCTTGTCCGTCCAACCACAGAGGTAGCCGGCACAATGGCGGTTACGGTCTTCTTGTTCAACGATTCTGCCAATGTTTCTGACATCTTCCAGTTCGTGCTAAGGCTCGTTTGTGAAGCATAACTGCGGATACTGCTTTCGCTCTTGTGGCCAGACAGTGCCATGATGTGTCGGGCTTCGTATCCACATTCGTCAAGGATTGTTATCGCAGTTGCTCTGATGGAGTGATTTGTGTACACGAACGAAAGCTTCGCTGCGATGGACAACTTCTTCATCTTGTCACCAAGCGTGCGTTCACCAACGACCATATTGTCGTACCAAACTTCATCGCTCTCATCAACTGCTTTCTTGTGTCTTTGAAACAGGAACTCGTTCTTCGGATTAAGACGAGACACGTACTTTTCAAACGACAGGACTGGGCACAAAGGCCCGCCAGTTTCAAACATTGTTTGTGATTCCTGGGCTTCGTCGTTTTCTCGCCGATTTTTGGTCAATTCATCCTTCACTTTGCATACATATCTTACACCAGACGAGTCAGTACGGATGGAGAAATCTTCCTTTTTCAATTCTCTCAAGTTCTGCCGTCCTCTTCTACAGAAGAAAATCATAACTTCAAAGAAAACTTTGTTCTGGAGTGTATCCGGCTGAGTTAAACTGAACAGTCCACTTTCATACAATTTCTTGATGTCTTCTTTGTTTATCGGTGGTTTGTGCTGTGTTTGAGCTTTTCCTTCCCGTTTAATCTCGGAAATTTCCGCTTGATAAACTGCGTTGGCTTCCGAAAACTCAGGGTCTTTGATGATATCCATCTTGTACGTGCTAAAATAGCGCTGAAGGCCGCAGCGGATCCCCACGAGTGAAGATTTAGAGTAAAGCTCGCCATTCTTTTTCCTCACCTCCGCGTAAAACTTCCGCAGTACAACTGCCAATTCCTTCTTTGTCGACACGAGAGGCTCCTCTTCTATTCCTCTTTCTTTGAGATATTCACGTAAAACACTGTGGGAAACTTTTGTTGCTTTTTTAGTGTTCTCGCTGCTTTTCTGATCAATTAAAAATTTTAAATCGCTCTCTGACAGGTTAGGGAAGCGTTCTGCCATTTTCATTCAAGAGCAGGAATGAGCGGGAGAACAATTACGCATGAGCAGAATATTATTTGTAGCTAAATCACTGTAAGACGCTAATGCGCGTGAGCAGACCATTATTTGTAGGCAGTTATTTGTAGATCACGTGGTGGGCTCTCGGCCAATGAAAAGGAAGAAAAAATTGCATCAAATGATAATGTATTATCAATGGCGATTGTCAGCAAGAATACCACCTGTCAGGGGGTCTGAGTATTGTACATATATGTGTTTCACCGACGATCTTCGGCCGATCCCCACAAAGTGCAATACGTCAGTTTTAACTAAGTTATGAACAGTAAAATAGAGACAGTACAATTTCTTCTTACTCTAAAAAATTGCTATATTTTGCATCGCTTTAGTCTTCAGCTAACATCTACCACAGACTAAAGATAGTCTTCGATAGTTCAAAAGAAGTAACAGATGGCCAGAGTTTGTTGTTGGTCAACCTTATGAACAGAGGCTTTTACTGTTTAAAAATACTCTGCGGTTTTTTCCTCTTCTTAAAAAAAATCACTTACCTCGTGACTTGAGACTCGGCTAGTATAACCTTCTTGAGAATTTAAGGTAAAAATTTCTTCTTTTTCTCTGTTTTTTTTTTTTTTATGTGCGCCAAGTGATATTCATATGATTTGCATCAAATTCCGTATTCTTTTCGGTATTAGACTGGAAGACGTCTGTTTATAAAAAAAAATGGTCAATAACAATAGATGGCTTCACCGATAACTTCACTAACGTCAACTTATTAAACTTAATTCAAAGTTAACTGAGCTTAAATTGGACGTTTATGCCACATTTCCCGCTTGTTGACCGAATAACGTCCTTGGCGATCGACCATAAACGATTTATGATCAGATCACAGAATTAACCAGTTGTCAATCACGACAAGTGGAAAAAGTAATTGCAAAAAAGAAAATGATCGCTGTTTTGTCGTCGATAAAACTCATCAGTTGTCGAAAAAATTTATTTTCATTTTAGCGTATTTTTACCAATAACGTGCCTGATGCTGGAATTTTTGCATTGTGGATTACGACATAGCTCAGTGCTTACAATTTCTATCGCCTTTTATAAGCTAAAGAGACGACGATGAAAAGATAAACACTGTTGTATTACATTTTTGTATAGTTTTGCTGTTTATTTAAATATCCTCAGCGAATTAAGAAGTAAACATTGTTCTTTTAATGACTAAATTTAAATGATGAAAGATTAACCAGAACAATTAACAATAATTTACAATTTCTAATTGTTGACACCACACGCCAACCAAGTGCGAAGAAGATAAACTTTGATAATTTAATTATATTCTAGCTGGTTATTCTAAAGATAATTTCTTATTCGACGTTCAGCGAGGTTGCTAAGGTGTCTTCATTTTTGTAACCAGCAAATAACTGTGTTAATGCAGGTACGACGAAGCAAATTCGCATGTCAACACCCATCATAAATCATATTGTGCTTATTTCGAAAAGAAATGAATTAGGCCTGGGCCAAACGTCGAACTTAACATGAGTCGAACCTGATGCAAATGACCAAAAACAATAGATTTTGCTCATCGCATTAGGTTCGATTCATGTGAAGTTTGACTTTTGACCCGGGCCTTATTTCCCTTATTTGTGAAAAAGTACAATTTATACTTTTTAGTATAAGGATAGGCAAATAGGTAGTCACACTATTTGCTTGGCTTAATTGTTTCCTCTGGCATTTGCCTGGGATTTTTTTTCCTGTAGGTGGATGACGTTCAAAGTAGGTTTTCCTCGTCGCCTCTGTGTGAGAGTTATGGCATACTGCAGGGCCGTAGCCAGACTTTTGGCATAGACGAGGCTGTATTTTGCTAGGGTGGTCTGGGGTCATCATCATGGGCCAAAGCCCTAAGTGGGCATAGGGCCGGACATTCTTCTCCGCCATGCTGCACGGTCGCGGGCAGCCACCGCTGCCTCGTTCCACGAGCCAAAACCCAAAGCCGCTCTTTCTCTTTCGGCAGTTCTTCGCCAAGTTTCCTCATCTCTCTTGCTACAACTGCGGTTTTTCCTATTTGGTACATCGTTCTGACGTTCCACGTTCCTATCTTTATAATAGACTTGGGTGAAGCCAACGACTCCCTCAGAGAACAGGCTTCCTTTCGGCTTACACCTGTTCCCGTCATTAACCCATCCTCCCATATGATAAAATCATCATTTGGAGTCAGGCAAGTGGTTGTGCTGCTCCCGATGTAACAAGTCTAGAAGCCCTGAAACGCGTTTTCCAACACTTTTCATAATGTATTTCTTGCGAAAAATCAATCTTGTTCAACAGAAAGTTATTTTCCCAACTAAACGTATTTTGTTTTTAATTTTGGGATAAAATCTAGACGAGGCAAGTGCCTCGTCTTGCCTCTTGCTAGTTACGGCACAGGACTGTGAAGTTGTAAAGGATGGACTCTGCTTGGGTTCGTACTTTTACAAACAAGCTTTCGTATCGCTTTTCTAAACTCCTGCATTCGTATGGCATATACAAGAGGATTTACTACGGAACTGGCGAAATATATCACAGCTAGCACACCATGAATATCAACGCTTGACTTATTGAACAAATCTTCTTGTATGTCAACTGGTATGGAACAATAAATAGCCCATGGCAGAATGGTAAGAACGGAAACTCCAGTAACTATTAATAATGTCACGGAAAGTTTTCTTTCGGCGTAAATTGAACCAAAATGTTGTGAATGAGGGCTTTTTTGAACATTTAGAATGATAATGACATATGAGAGTACGAGGATAATGAAGGTGAGCATACCAAATGAGGCCCATAGGTACGAATCTCCCTCCGATTCATACAAAAGCAAGCTAGCCATGAGAGAAGCCAAAATGAAAGTTATAAACCAGCTACCCATGATGATCTTCAAGTAAACGCATTTTCTAATTAGGCAATGCCTAAAGGGGAAAAGTGTCGCATGTAGCCGATCTAACGAAATCAAGCACAGGTTCACTTGGGAGGCTATTGGGAAGGTCAGGTCAAATGCCAAACTAATGAATCTTCGCCATGTCAAACCAAATTTTTCTTCATTGTTGTGATATATGTACAAAGGTCCTGTCACGGCACCCACCAGTAGATCAGCCACAGTAAGGTTTATAATGAGGTACGTACTGCGCTTGCGCAAGTGACGGATTCTTGTGAAGGTGGTGATAGTAATGGCGTTGATTATTAATATCAGTAGAAATTCAGTGATGAAGACTAGAAACAACCAGGCAGTGTCCTCTTTTGCAGGATAGTCGTCAGTGGTCATTCTTCTGAAAAAAACGGACAGTTCTTTTTTGCAATAATCTTCCTTTCGTATTTATTCCAGTCCAGCTAAAGTAAATGAAAATAGAAATGTTTAATTATGTTTAGCAGATGGGCGACACAACCACCCAAAATTAAGTCCAAGCACAGAGTACAAGAAAAAATTCTCTTGGTTGTATCGCCCGACTTATACGTGTACACACATCTTAGACGTAAACCAGGCTAGGTGACACGAGAATGCTTCCGATTCCAGCTTAAATCATTTTACTTGCATCTAAACAAAGTGGTTTACTTGGGCCGAAATTTAAACTTAACATGAAGCACAATATTTTTGTGACAATTTGTGCTTATCCTGAACAGTTGGCCGAAATATTGTGCAGGTGATTTGATGAATACCACTTTATATTCAAATGGCATGAATAATATTTATTCATGGTGTCTCTTAAAAAAAACTTAAAAAGTGATTAAGCACGCATTTCATCGTCATTTTTAAGGAATTTCTAGCAAAATAAAAACTTGAACTTAAGGATAAACTGTTTTTGGCAAAGTGCAAAGGGTCACACTTAAATGTCCTTATTATCTGCGCTGTCAGTGAGAAAGCTATATGCACAATGCTTATATTTCTCCCGAAGGATAACTCATCCAGCAGACTGAGTAGCACAGACACAATCATGAGACCATACGCCAAAAACGTTTTTCTAGATAGACATTGCTAATGAACTTGGGAGTTCGGTCATATAAACTTGTACTAGTCGAATTAATATAGATCACAGTTAAACGGAATTAACGGGTTGCAAATTTTAAAAGCAATTTTTTTGCTGTATTTATCTAAAACGGTCAGATAAATTCCCTATGTCGAGCCGCTTAATATGCCAATATCTTCTTCGTTTAGATGCTATTTTCTGTTTTCTTCGTTTTCAGCTAGAGCCTACCACAAGACAACTAATTACGATCGAAGAAGAGTCTTGTCTACCAACTGTTTTTGACAAGTCTTACAATGACAGGCCTTTGTTAGTTAAAAACACAGTAAAGTTTCTTTTCTTCACCCTTCTTGAAAAAAAAAATCACTCACCTCTTAACTTGAAACAAAGAGAGCTTTCCTCCAGAATTTAAGGTGAAACTTTACGCTATTAAATTTCCTGATATTACTTGCGGGTTTGTTATGAACACCAGAAGGCATTCAGTTAATTTGCAGTTTCGTATTCTTTTCGATGTTAAACAGGGAATCAGCCAATTACACACAATACGTCAATACTTGGTCTTTCAAAATTGACATCAAAGCTAATTGGACTCAAATTGCAATTTTATGCAAAACGGTCGATGATAACATAACGTAAACGGAATTGACCAGTTGTCAATCACCACAAGATGTAAAAGCACCTTAAGCAGTTGCCGAAAAACAAAATGGGACCGCTTTGTTGTCCATACAACTCGTCTGCCGTCGACAATTTTAACTGTTTAGTGTATTGTTAACAATAATGTGACGGACTGGAAGATTTGTATCGTCGACTATTATAATATTTAAGAACTTATCAGTAATTGCCACCAATCTCTCTCTTGTCTTTGAGAAACCAGCAATCATCCAAAATTTCTTTATATTTTCAATTTGGCTCTGTTAGCATTTGCCACTGAATATTCATTCAGCTGAAACAGCTGTCGAGCACTCGGCCATAATGGAGGGATAACTATTCCGCTTGCGATCTGCATAACACTGTCACGCGACCCCTGACTAGTGGAAGCTGAGCACGGAGGGAATTATGGGAAGGAGGAGAGACGACTGGGGACGAGTCAGACGCGACCCTGGTGAAACGGAATGGATGGCAAAAATGGATATTTTCGCTAAACGTCAACACACGGTCTTTTAATCTGAATTCAAAGTCAACTGAGCTTAAGTCGGAAGTTTATGCCAACCCGCTTGTTGACGTCGACCGAATAACGTCGGTGGCTATATAAAATGAGGAGAGCGGAGTGCGGAATCCGAAATTGCGGAGTTTGTAAAGAAAATAAAAATTCAAAAAAATAATAAATAAATAAATAAATAAAAAATAAAAAATAAATATAAAAAAAAAAATAAAAAAATATGATAAAATTAAAAAAAAATATATATATATATATATATTAAAATAAATTTAATAAAAATGAAAACAAATATTACAAAATTAACTAAATATTGAAAAAATAATACATATTTTTGCGAAGCGGATCGTTCAGACCGCGGTCATTCAGTCAAAATTGACTGCAGCTCACGTTTCACGAACTTCTACATTTTTCACAAAAATGTGATGAATCACAACTCGTAATCTTAATATAACTTTAGTTTCTTTTTTACCAAAGAGCCTACTATTCATTCGTTGTCGCACAAAAGTTTATTTTTTAAAATTTGAACTTCGTCAATCAGAATGCGACAAGTTTAGAAGGCGGAGTTGACAAGTGCCACGTCTTTATGGTTCTTTTAGAGGGTTTACTGTGTATTCTTGGAAAGCTAGGCGTATTTTTTTACGAGGCAATACGGCTTTAGGCTCTTTGGTAAAAAAGAAAGTAAAGTTTTTTTTTTAAGTTTGTGAGTCCTGATTCGCAACATTTTTGTGAAAAATGTAGAAATTCGTGAAACGTGAGCTGCAGTCATTTTTGACTGAATGAAATGACCGCGGTCTGAACGATCCGCTTCAGTGCTTCAGGCGAAGCTGTGCAAAAATGTGATTATTTAATTAATATTTAATTTATTTTGTAATACAGATTTTTTATTTTTATTAAATTTATTTTAGTATATATTCTTTAATTTTATCATACTTTTTTATTTATTTATTTATTTATTTATTTATTTATTTTTTTACAGACTCCGAAATTTCGGACTCCGCACTCTGCACTCCTCTTTTTTCGGAACAACCTCAATAATCACATCACAGAATTAACCAGTTAGTCGCAACAAGCAGAAAAAAAAGTAATTGCTGGAAAGAAATTAAAATGGCCATTTTGCAGTAGATAAAACTCGCCTGTTGACGAAATGTTATTTCAGATTTAGTTTATCATCACCAGTAACATGCTTTTTGCTGAAATATTACTGTAATGAACAAACATTATTCCCTTTATTATTGTATTTAAAATATGAAAGATATACAATATGAAGCCCCTCTCTTCACCAGAAGGACGACAAACTACAATTCCTAATTGTTGACCCCAGAGAACAACCAAGAGGCAAGAAGATAAAATTTCACACTGTACATGATATTATAACTAGTTATTCTTATTACATCTTATTTCGACAACGTTGGGATCGGTTTCTATATATAAGGTATTTTGACTTAGCGAAACATATATTTTTAACCGTGCAAATTATTGTGTATAAAAAAGCTGTGACGACAACCAATCCACATGTCATCACCCATCATAAATCATATTATACTTTTTCTGAAAAGAAATTAATTATTTCACTAATTTGTAAAAAAAGTAAAATTTTTACTTGTTAAGCACATGATAATGTGTTGTAAGTATTTACATTATACCGCATTATCTACGGTAGAATTTCCCAATTCCTAACTCGAACAAACTTACACAACTTGTATTGTGGGGCCAGGCTCGTTCCCAGTCGCTCCCAAGGCGGTTTTGACTAGACCGCATTTTATCAAGGGAAGGCCCCCCTCCCTGCCCTGCAACCCTCGCCTCATTCCGCCCCAGTCTTTTATTGCCTTTAGGAACAAATAAGTAGGGATTGGAAACGAGTCTGTTATGGGGCTTCGTTCTATGACACTTCTATAAACACATTTCATAAAATGAATGACACATGTCGTGTTATTTTAGGTATTATTTTTCAGTTTTAACGCAAACGTTTATATAAAAGGACATCCCGATATGGTTTCGCAACAAAAAAGTTTCTACCCCATTGTATGCCACAGATGAGGGGAACTGTCGTTCAAGTTGTTCTCTGGTAGAGGACACATATCGTAGTCTGGATGAACGTTTTTGAAATGTGCTAACCTTTGAAAATGCATTCAAGGCTGAGGCAATGAGATAGTGACGTCATTTTGTTTGGCTCAGTTTTTACCTCTTGGTCTTCTCTCAAAAACTTTTTTCTTTTCGTGGGTGGCGTAGATAAAAGGTTTTACCGCGTCAGTTTGAGGTTTAGAGTTACGGCGCACTGCCAGGTTGTAAAGGATGGACTGTGCTCGGCTCCATACTTTTACAAACAAGGTTCACTATCGCTTTTCTAAACTCTTGCATTCGTATGGCATATACAAGGGGATTCACAATGGAACTGGCGAAATATATCGCAGCTAGCACTTTATCGATATCGACGCTTGACGAATCGGACAATTATCTCTGTATGTCGACCGGAATAGAACTAGAAATAGCCCATGGCAGAATGGTTATAACGGAAACTCCAGTGACTATGAATAATGTCACGGATAGTTTCCTTTCGGTGTGAATTGAACAATGATTTTGTGCACGAGGGCTTCTTTGAACATTTAGGATGATAATAACATAAGACACTGTGAGTACAAGGAGGGTGAGGACACTAAATGAGGCCCAAACGTACGATCCTGCATCGGATTCATTCAAAAGCAAGACAGCCATGAGGGTGGCCAGAAGGAAAGTTATAAACCAGCTAGCTATAATGATTGTAAAGTAAACTTCTTTCCTAATTAAGCAATGTCTGAAGGGAAAAAGTGTCGCATGTAACCGATCTAAAGAAATCAAGCAAAGGTTCACTTGGGAGGCCATTGCGAAGGTCAGTTGAAAGGCGAAACTAATAAATCTTTCCCATGTGAAACCAGATTTTTCTTCATTGTTATTATATATGAACACGTACAACGGTCCAGTCACGGCACCCACCAGTAGATCGGCCACAGTCAGGTTTATTATGAGATACGTACTGCGCTTGCGCAAGTGGCGGATTCTTGCGAAGGCGGTGATAGTGATGGCATTGATTATGGATATCAGAAGAAATTCAGTAATGAAGACTGGAAACAACCAGGCAGTGTCTTCTTCTGCAGGATATTCTAGGTCTTCAGCAGTCATCTTAGCTTTCTGAACGAAACTAAAAGTTCTTTCTGAAATAATCTTCGTAGAAAAAAAGATGTAAATAAATAAGATAATAAAATGTAAAATTTAATAATAAGATAATAAGATGTAAAATTTCTATCTGAAATAATCTTCTTTACGTACTTATTCCAGACCAGCTAAAGTGAATAAAAATAGAAATGTTTAAATATATTCAGTAAATGGGCGACGCAACCACGCAAGAATAATTAAGTGCAAACACAGCAAAAAGAAAAAATATCCCTTGCTTGTACGGTCCCGACTTATTTGAGTGGTTACCTCCTTCGCGCAAAACAAGGCTTTAGTAACACATTAAAACATAAGATACCAGGTCAAAATTATTTTACCTGCATCTAAACGACGCGTTTTGCTATATTTAAGCAATAGACCGCGCTTTCTAGGGCTTTACTGGCGTAATAAAACCACGCGGGATGTTGGGAGAACACGAGAAAAGCTTGTTAATCTCGAGCCGCAGGCGAGTGATTTACAAGCTTTTCGAGTGTTCTCCCAACATCCCAAGTGGTTTTATTACGCCAGTAAAGCCCTAGAAAGTGCGGTTTATTGCTTTTATGAAATTACTATAGAAAACTTTCGTCAAAGACATAGGAATCTATTTTATTTTTCGTGATCAAATGTTTTATTCTCAACAAGTTCATCGGATGACACGGTAAACCAATCACAGCGGCTGAAAGAATAAAACACAGGTTCAGCTCCGCACACAAAATTCACGGATCGACGAGCCAAAACGTTCAAAAGTTGTCTTAAAGCTATGAAAGTCTTAAGAAAGGAAAGGAAAAATGCAAACTGACATAGTACGAAATGTATTCAACGATTTTAAAGTTCTTTGACGTGGAAAACTAGCAAATTGTGGCCGGAGTCATTCATCCCGAAAGTGAGAGACTGCACGAGTTTACAAACTTCGCAGACTGACGAAGGTATTGAGAATAAAGGTTAGTTCCACAAACTCTACTTTAGAAATTTGTTATGATTTTATTTATTCCGTATTCTTTCGTTTTCGCCGATTAACAGACTTGGCAGAAAGCACTGAAAGCATATAAAACTAAAATTCTAATTCAAGCGCGAGGACTCAACGTGAGTTTCTGCCATCAAAATAATTAATTCAAGTAAGCTTTCATTGCGATCAATTTGATGCAGTTTTAATTCCTTTCAAATAACATTTCCGAGTAAGCCGACCTGTTTATTGTGTTCCTTCTCATATGTTTTTCTCTGCGTTTTCGTTTTTTTCTTTAGTTCCTTCGCTCCAACTGTGGTGAGTGGGAAAATTTGTTTTTGTGATCCACCCTCAGTAAATTTTCACATTGAGAACCATATTCTCCGTTTTAACAATCAGATAGACCAAAAGAAGATATTAAACTAACGTTAATTCTTCGTCCTTATGCGTAATCGAGCGCAGTGCGACCATGTCGGGACAGAAGCGGGACTTTACCAGTACAATAGTACATAGGTTTTTTGAACTATTTGACCAATCAGAGCGCGCGTAGTATCTGAGTTATTTTAATATATAGATTTAGGCAAGCCTAAAAGCGGAGCTCCCCGGTTATATGCCCTTTACATTTTTTTTAGAATGATTTTTTATTAGTGTTATTTTCTTTATATATATTATGTATTGTTTTTCACCATGAACAACAGCACCAAATAAAAGTAAAAATAGTTCATCAATCAAAAGGGGATGATCATCTAGCAGTTTGTGCATAACCTCCCAAAGATATATAAACTCTCAAAGAGAAACTAGAACAAAGAAAGCGTTGCTCTAGAAAATATCCATACACCCACCATAACTGGTATGTTATAGCTGTACATAGCATACAACTGGAAAGTTTTGCATGTAGCTTGTCCCACCCCCCCCCCCCCCCTCAAACGGGGGCCCTATTGGAACAGTGACAGTATTATTTCCCGATACTATAAATAACAACAAATAACTAATCTGTGAGACACACCCACAAAACAAAACAGCTGTGTTTAATGTTTTATTATTTAATGACTGAGTTCGGTTTTGGTGAAGTAAAAATTTGCCTATGAACAACATATATTTTATCAGTTATTATTTTATTGCAACATGTGAGATTAATTTAGAGATTGATGAACTGTGTATCTCATTATCATGATTACTGTTCTTCACAGTGTGGGCACTGGGAATTAAATGTTTGGGTAGGTAAAGCCTGCTGTTGAGCCAAGTGGCTCATCAGGCTGGAGCGTAACCAGGTTTCTGCAGCATTATTAAGCGGCTAGGAGTATTTCTACTCCCCCTGGATGGGATGCTAGTCCATCGCAGGGTTAACCCCCCCCCCTCCCCCAGCAGTAAATAAGCCGGTACCCTGGGTGAAGAGAAGAACTATGAGAGTAAAGTGTCTTGCCTAAGAACGCAACGTAGTGCCCGGGCCAGGTCTCGAACCCGGACCGCTCGATCCGGAGTCCAGCACAATAACCATTAGGTCGCCAAACCTCCCACAAATGTTTGGGTAGCCGGATGATTTTTGAGTCTAATGCTTGCGTGCGCTTTGCGCATACGCATTAGACTCTTTGTTATAGGAAAAAAGCTGTTAGCAATCCCAAGGAAATGGTTCGGGATCAATAATCGTTCGCTGTAATGTAGAAAACAATGATCAGCTGCAAGAACGGACTCCGTACGGACACGCACGATTAGTTTCAATTAAAAACAGCCAATCAGCGACACGTGTTCCCACGCATAATTAAAAGTTCTTTCTCAAGTCACGATTATTCAACACTTGAACAGGACGAAATAATTTTCCAGTTAAGACATTTGTAAGCTTTTTGTGAAAATAAATCTTCGTTTTCAGTTCAGTTAAGCACTTGTGTTTTCGTCTTGCTTAAAAAGCAAGACGTCTTTGAGAAAAAGTATTTCGACGGCGACTCGCGTTTATTTACACAATGCGACCAAATATTTATTTTGTTTTAAAAAATAGAAAACTTTACCTCGTATTTTGTATTTAAGTCATTCGAATTTTGACCAATTTTTTCTTTACAGTGCAAACAAAAACCTTCAAAAATAAAAGATGTACATGGATAAATGTAAATCAAGTTACGCGACTAAATCAAAATGCGTTTGTTTGGCCGCTTTGCAGTATTACACTGTCCCGGCCTTTGCCATACACTGAAATCGAATTTCATGCTTTTACGACTCTCAGAGATCTTAAGTTCTTCTTACAGCTAGAAAAATCATAAAATGGTTACATTGATATGGAAGTGATGATTCGCGAAATTTGTACATCATGATAAACAGTCTTCGCTCCTGTGTATGGTAGCTCGATAATAATTGCCTAGTTTCCAGCGTTCAAAAGGTCATCATTATATTGACGTGAGCATTTACACCCGTTTTTAGGAAAATCTGTCACTAAGTGCTTACAGTACAATGGAGTAACAGTCACTATTTCAAGTGCTTTTATTGCAAAATCTGTTTCAAGAGTCATCATCAAAATGGTGAAAAATCTGAAAGAAAACGATGTGAAGTTCTTCAACCCTTGTTGTAATGAACATGCTTTTTGTAAATCGTCACGCAATCTTGTCCAAATGTTTAATCGTTTCTGCTTTTACGGACAATACGGAAGAAGTAACATCAACTCCTGTTCATACTTTAAATTTTGTGAAGCATATAACATTTATGACTGTTTCGTTTTCATCCATAATCATCCACGATGCCCCTAGCTTGCTATAGCATTTTAAATTAAACTCCCGAACACAAACCTCTAACCAATTTTAACCGGCTTACGAAAACCGCGCAATCTGTATCACTATGCCATACGGCATTAGACTCATGTCACCCTTGGTGACCTATTTTTATATTGTGTTGTCAGAGATCCCTTAAGAAATACGTACATGGATGAGCCTTATCTGGCTCTATTTCATTAACTTTAAAATTACACCTGACCACATAAATTGTATTTCACACAGAGTACATAAGTATTAGTTGTACATGCAATGAAGAAATAATATATTCTGATTGTTCATTTATCTCTCTCTCTCTGTGTGTCTGCAACTCTCTGTGGAAATTCTGCTACTCGTGTTAACCCTGAAAAAGGGAAAATAACAGATACCATTTTGTTGATGATCATTGACATCAAATTTATGAATATTTATAATTTTAATTGAATTTATTCAGAACATTATACAGATACATAAAAAAGAGAGTTATTTTTCCAATTTTTGCATGGGCCAGGGAATGTGTTGGGGGATACATGTATGTTTAGAACCAAAAAGTCCTTTCAGAGTGAGTGTGTCAGCAAAACCTTTTTTTACCTACTGAAGACACTAATAGTGCTATCAAAAAGACCCGGCACATGGCAAGGCTTTGATGAATGTTTTGGGGTGTGAAACACCGGCTTAATTCAAGAGTTCCCTACAAAATGATGTGTCTTTTGAGACTCTTATAATTATTTATCTCTGACAGGTGCTGTTGAAAGTACTGTGATTAAGTCCAGGAAAGCTTACATATTCTCCCTAAAACTTTTATCAGGGATGTAGCTAAGAAAACACTTAGCCGGTTCATCAACAAGCCCAGCTGGCTTTTCTGGCCTAAACAGCTCTAAAATTTTACTAAGTCTTTGTGTTCACGTAAAATTTCAGCTGAGTTTAAGTTCTATTTCTACATTTGCCTGGTACCACAACAAGACAATTTATGTTAAGTTAGGGTTTGAGCTTATTAGCTATTAAGGTTTAATTAAGGTATTAACAAAAGGAATTCAAACACAACAGGTCAATTTGCACTTCTCCCACAAAATCATTACAAGTATTCCGGTATTTTGTCGGGTCAGGTAGCAGATCTTGTTGGTCCTTTGCCCTCATACCCCTCCTCCACGGTGGGGGAGGGGTGCATTGTATGAACAACGAAAACATTTTACTTGAACAATAAAAACATTTTATGTACATGTGCTGTTACATATAAATTGTGTATATTAAATTCCTCAATTGAACGAGGATTTTAGGGAAATATACAATGTAAACTTACCAAGGGGTTAAAACGCATACCATTTTTCACACCCAAAAGTTTTACACTTGAAAAACAAGTTTCATGCACTAATGTGTCATGGAGCTTCTTTAATATCTAGCTAAAGAAAGATATAAGCTGACACTTATGTAATGATTACCTGCATCACCAATTTCACTAACTGCACCCCTTGACTGTTTCCCTGCACTGAAAACAAAATTTATACATATCAAAAACCTGTAAAATTCTTAACTTGCATCCTGGCAAAAAGTATGGAAATCCTAACAGCAAGTTTTAGAAAGACAACAGATTTACCAAAATAAATGATAACTTCAAACTGCATCTTACACCCTCCATAAATACTTCTCACTGAAATTGACCTCAAAAAACTTGTTGTACATGTAAATAAATAATACATGTATGTATTATTTACTTTTAATTATATAATCCTCGAGTCATCGCAGACAGGCCCATTTTGAACTTATTGTTTTCACGATCAAAAACTAATCCTACTTCTCTTGTAGAAAAAAAATTGGCAGAAATATTTGATTTAGTCACTGCTTTAAGTTGGAAAACTTTGAAAGGCTTAAAGAATTGTACGAGTCATGTGCAACCTTCCAGAAAGCAATGCTCATAGCCACAGGGCTAAAAAAGTACCCTCTGATTATCTGGGGCAAGTAGATTTTTCTGTCAAGCAATTAATTTTTCGTGCCTGTTTGCGTAATTTAGGTTAAAAGGCCCAGGGAAGTCGTCTACATGTAAATTATACAGTCACAAGTTTACTAAGAAACATAATCATGCACAGTCCTAGGCAAGCAAAATTTGAGAGCTGCTTGTTAACCACAGGGCAATCTGGAATTTATTTTTTTCCAAGCCCTTATCCTACATTATAACTTCAGGATCAGCTTGGTTGTTATAACTTAAGAAAATTTCATGATCTTTCGCATAACATTTTAGAATCTGTGCTATATTCTTTTATGTACCATATTTATTCGATTAAACGCCACGGCGTTTATTTAATTTTTCGTGATTCGAGTGCGGCGTTTATTAGAGGAAAGCGTTTATACGAGGGCGGCGTTCATTTAAAATTCAATTTATTTCTTGTAAACAATTGTATGGTAACTGAACATTTAAATTTAAAAAAAAAAAAACAGAAACATGTTTTAGTGCATGCCTGAAAAGTCAATTTCAATACCTTAAAACCTTGTTACAATCAAGAAAAATATTTTTTTTTGGCCTGCTCAAGCTTGATTATTACTGCATTTGCTTTCCGAGTCTGTTATTCGAATGAATGCTGCATCATCATGATGCAGCGTTTATTTGAGGGCGACGTTTATTAATATTTCTGTTCTAATATGTAGCGCTCATTCGAGGGAGGCGTTTAATCGATTAAATACGGTAAGTTATAAAAATATGAAAAAACTAATCAATTTATTCTGAGAAAGGCTGTAAAATCAGATAAGAAATACAAAACTTTCACAAAACGTTTTCACTCATAACATTCATATGATAAAAATATAAAAACTAAAATAAGGAAGACTACGCAAAGTTCTCAGTGAAAAATAACAGAGGTCATGGAGAAACTATATTTCGCTAAGACTCTCAGCTAGCAATGTCCCCTATACAGTATGGGGCCCAGTTCTCGGCCGGGTCCAGTTCTCGGCCACTTTGTGTTCAACGCGTTTTTTCACGCCTCAGTTGAATTAAAACAAAAAGTTATTTACATCCAGCGATAGATTTACATTTGCGATAGACTGATTCTTGTGCTCTAAGTATCGTTAGTTTGATCCTTCAACACGCTATAGAAAGCTCACACGTCGAGTTTACGCGGAGGTAGGTTAATTTGTTTTCCCGAAATCTTGTTTGTTTACGGCTCCTTGAAATTCTTGGATGCAGTTAAATTCGTATTTTATCCGAAAGCCCCAACCAAAAGAGCTAATTTTTTTGCATGTGAAACGTAAAATAATTCAGCTTTCTGCTTAAGTTAACTTTTCGTTGATTCTTTGTATTTTGTTGGTCTTTAAAATTTACTTCGGAATTTTTCCGTGCGACTTTTGCGTATTTGCCAGTTCTCGGCCACCCTGCTCGCTATCACAGCTTAGCGCTTGGTTTTTAGTGTAGTGTTTGTACACTACACTAATGCAGTTAGTTTAGTGGGGAAGCGAATTCCGCTACTCCAGACGTAAACAGTTAATTGCGCGGTCAAGTGGAACAAGCACGTAGACATACATATGCAAATTAAACTGGAACTGGCTTGTTATTGTCCACGAATGTTCTAAAGCAATGGGTTAAAAAATTCGCGACAAGGCTCGAACGCGCTCTGGGCAATTAATTGAGGGGATAAGGTACTCGCAACATAAGATAAATGTACTTCACCAAAATAAACTGATAAAAAACTAACAGCCAGTGTACAACTCCGTGAGATGGTAACAGATTCATGCGAGTAATAACGCAAACAAAATACTTGATGTAAGACTTCTAAGTGGATTCCGGAGATACCGGCAGTAAAATGAGAGGACATGTAAAACTTATAAAGGATACACGTCACGCAAGCTAGCAGTAAGAGATTAATATTTGAGCTCTGGGCAGTTAATAGGGAAAAAGGTCATCGCAACATAAGATAAATGTACTGCACCAAAATAAACTGTTAAAAAACTTATAGTTAGTGCCCAACTCAGTGAGATGGCAACAGATTCACGTGAGTAATCGCGCAAGCAGATTGGATTCCGGAGATACCGGAAGTAAAATGAGAGGACATTTAAAACTTATAAAGGATTAACGTCACACTAGCTAGCCTCTCTCCTCCGCAGAGGCCTCTTTCGTGTTTCGTACGGGCTGGGAAATGGGGAGAGGTGAAAAGTAAGCGCGCGGAGCCTGGAGAGAAACGAAACGAAAGCGCGCAGGGGACACTGTGTTTTTCCCCTTCTTTCCTCCGTGTTTTTCGCCTTCCCTCACTAAAGAAGCCTCTGCGGAGGAGAGAGCTGTAGCTAGCAGTGAGTGATTAAAATTTGAGCTTGCTTAGACGTCAGCCTGGTAGCAAGTTCATACGGACATCATTATTGAAGAATGTCACGAGGCTGACTCTAATTATTTTCCGTACAAAAGCTACCTTCTTTAGTCACTGAGGTGATGTGCTTAAGTTTTTTTTTAACAAAATTTATAGTTTGCTAAGTGATGCCATTTAACTAGCTACCTCCCTAAGTCACTGCAAGATCTGATAAACCGTTTTCAATGTGTTGGGGGAAATTCTTCTTTAGACAGATCACGTTATTAAAGAACGTGGCAGGATGACTCGAAATATTTTCAGTAAGTAAGCTACCTTCTTTAGTCACTGAGGTGATGTGCTTAAGTTTTTTTTTAACAAAATCAATAGTTTGATAAGTGATGCCATTAACTACCTCCCTTATTTACTGCAAGATATGAAAAACCGCTGTTAACGTGTTGGGTGAAATTCTTCTTTAGACAGATCATGTTCTCAAATAACATGACAGACGTGTCTCGTCTGACAATTGCCAGACATACAAGCTCGACTGGTGACGAGTCACGTGACAACTCTCTCAAACACTACACTGTCCGTTCGGACCGCTCGTTAATATAATTTCATCTACTGCAGCCAGATTAAAAGAAAGAAATGTTTTAAAAATAAAGTTCAATTAAATCTCTAAGTTTTGAGCTAACTCTTGTCTTGTTTATTATTTCTACAACACCTAACTCTTTCAAGACCCTTCCACTGCAAAGTAAACCATCTAAATGCATTGGTCACACAACACAATTCTGCGGTTTTGCAAGAACCTGCAAAAAGCCTCATAAAAATAATTTGCGATCGATATAACATAAATAAGTTTACAGAGTGATTTTATGACTGTGAAAATTAATTGAGCCTTTTTATACGGAAATTACGCATAAGCTTTTTGGTGGCCGATGGTGTGCGTGCTACGACCGCAATGCACGCTGGTAGTTGTTTCGGTTTCGCTTCATTTGCTCATGGCGGCCATCGTGTGAGGATCTCTTGTGAACGCCAAAATTACTTATTTCTGTTCAAAATAACGCCGCTTTTGTGATTCTTTCGATGTATATCTTAGTTTTGACATGTTTTCGATCTTTGGAATCAAAGATTTCCTCAGACTTCAGTGCGTGGAGTTCAAGGCTACGTTTACACGGACACAGTTATCAATCGACACGGTTTCATGACCTCGAAACCGCATCGAAAACGACACGGTTTCGAAGTGTTTACACGGAGCATATTTAACGATTTTCCAACTGTTTTCGAATGTGATTGTATAAGCAAGCGCTGCTCTCTATGCTTGTTTCACCATGTTTACCCTTCGCAAGCCAGCCAGTTCGTGCCAAAATACATGGCCGTTTTCAAATCGATGCGGTTTCGCCGTTTTTGACCGTTTACACGACAACGAAACCGTATCGTTTTGAAAACGCTCCACTTTAGACAGCGTTTTCAAAACGACCCGGTTACAGTAGTGGTCTCGATCGGTGCCGTGTAAACGAAAGGCGTAACCGCATCGCTTTCGATGCGGTTACAAATGAAACCGTGTCCGTGTAAACGTAGCCTAAAATATCGGTTTTGTGTGTCTAGACGGGACTTGCATCAAAGCCAGAGGTAAGAATCATGCTTGTAAACATAGTTGGATAAGCAACCTTTATTTAAACACGATGTAGGATGTGCTAAGCCTAAATATAACCATGTAATGTTCACAAGGCGGTTGCCCTTTAGCTTTATTAACCACTACGAACAAGTATATCGTACCTTGATTTGAAATGAGGAAAACATATTTGTCACATGTTGATGTTATTTATGTTACGTGTCCTGATTTATTTTGTATTACTTTTCACGGCATACTTTTCACCAACCATTAAAGCTAATAATCTTCCTAATTGTTTTGCTCCTGTTTCTTATTCTTTATTTCGAAAAGTGCTTAAGGGATTATAGCTTTCAAAAGTTATTTATTTTTTGCTCTCATAATGACTGATGTACAGTGTTTAGCAGCATCGAAGAAAATTCTGGTTTTACGACACTTCAAATGATCAACAAAGATAATTCCTGCAACAAACTAACTACGATTTCAAAATACAGTTATTAAGTAAAACTAATTTAAAAAAATGTGTTCCTGTAAATTAGTTTGATATCATTGTTTGGGTTTGATTTGATGCTAAAAAATCTCACTTAGGCAAATTAAAACTTGTCTGCTGGGCTGAAGTAAATCAGTGCTAGAGTCTAAACAGAAAATATATCAGCTGAGTTTCTATTAGAACTTTTAATCTGGCTACATACCTTATAATGTAGGCTTGATTACTAGCTGCCATTAGAAAAAAAGATCCTCTGGACCTTGTTCGAAGGCTGACTGGGGGTGTTTTGTGTCATTGAGCAGTCTTATAATTATCTCACAAGTGACTCTCTCGACTATACTAGGGCAACCTAATACAATGCTAGGGGTAACCAGTGATGTACTATAGCTTCCAGGGCTGCTAAGCTCTAATGTTGAAGGCCAATTTGGACCAAGTGCATTCTATTAATTCATGTAATTTTGAGCCAACCACAGTTATTTGCAAAAACAGCTCATACTTTAACTTTTGTGAATATCTCACTGGAAGCCCTCCCCCTGCTACTGTTGTGTGTATACAGACCATGATTGTTTATGGTACTTCCATTTATTACTGCAACTTCAATTATAACAGAACTGGTTTATAATCAAGTTTTTTCTTTAATTTTATTCAGGGATATTACACTGCAACAGCAACTGAATATAAAATGCACAGGTCTGGAGGATAACTTTGGAGACAGAATTTTTTTCTCCAGGGGAAGCTTCAGAATAAACCAACCAGATTGAGGAACACATCAAGTGACAACCTCAGATGCTGAAGGTTGCTAAAATTTGCATAAATAAAACATTGTGAAAGAAACACTGTGTCATTTCATAATAATAATAATTATAATATTTCCATTAGTGTCTTGATAATTTAAGGGTGGTATGGAAGCGTAGTGCACCGGACTCTGGATTGAGCAGTCCTGATTCAAACCATGGCCCCGGTCATTGTGTTGTGTTTTTGGGCACGACACTAATACTCTTATAGTGCCTCCTTCCATGCAGGTGTATAAATGGGTACTGGCAAGTTTACTGCTGGGGGTAACCCTGTGATAGACTAGCTAACATCCCATTCAGGAGGGGAGGGGGGAGAATACTCCTAGTCTCTTCAAGCTCCTGAAACTGGTATAAGCTCCAGCCTGCTGGGCAACTTGGCTGGAAATATACAGACTTAATAATTTGACATCAAATGAGTAGGGGGCAGGACTTATTTTTTTCTTGTTACCAAGCTCAACAAATTAAATGAATTACTCTTGGCCAAAAAGCTTGATGCCTGTGTCAGACAGAGACAAAACTAACCAGGGTATTTCTCTTCTGTAATAAGCAGGATAACCACTTGCAAAATAATGAACAGAACCAATTTGAACCTCATTAAGTTTTAAACAATTTATTGAACTTATCACTTCCACAACATTATTTTGCTGTACATGAAGTCTCCACAAATGTTGTAGTGGAATCACTTTTTAGTTACAACAGATGCAATAAAACATTTCAAAGTGACCTTCTGAAGCTCAAATAATGCAACCTATTATCTTGCTAGAGCCTGGAACAGGCAATACTTGGTTCACTTGGGTAGAAGCAATTTATGCAACAAAATAGCAATTTATTATCTTCTCAGTCCCCCAAATAAACCGGAAAGACTGAAAAATTATTTTGGGTGTTCAAAAGGAACTATAATTCAACCATGACATAAGAATCAGTACAGTACAAACAAATAATTCGCATGCTTCTTCAGTAAACTAGCGTCCTTTTGACATTCATCTTGATCATCTACAGCAACTTTTTCTCTTAAATTGGATTCTCCTAAGTCCCAAAGAACACATAATTAAATCATTTTGAAGCAAACAACATAACTTCCAAAAACATTGGAAATTTGTAGAATAAAAGTGCTGAACTCGATACCAACTCGACGCAGGAAACTTCAATAGTACAAACAATTAACACTCAAAAAGGGACATTTTCGTTCAGTCGAAACGGCGTAAATCGACTGGTGCATACTGGTGCATTATGTTTCCCATATTGGAAATTGTCTAAGCTTTTGTTGTATTATAATTTTACGCCAAGCACCACTAGCTGAAAGCCGTGTTCAACAAAAACGTCCGACCTACTAGACGAAGAGAAAAGTCGGCCATTTTACCTTGTTCGAGAAAATGACCAAATTTACCATGATACGCTTTAAATGTTAGACTTTCGACGCAAAAAACTAACTTACCTATTCCCGACCTATCCAAATCTAATATTTAAGCAGAGAAAAGGCCAGCGAATGTTGTGCAAACGATGATCAAACTCACCCGAAAAACCGCTCGCATCACAACAATCTTCCGCCATGTTGGAAATTGATCAAAATAATGCATTGCGGTCATAGTGCGCACACCACCTGGGGCCCACAAAAGGAGATTTTATTTTTATTATTGTTCGGGATAATTAATTATTAACCGGTCGATAGCTTTACACCAAAAAGCTGAATAATGTAGAAAGCTCTGGGAGAAATTTCAAGTTTCTTTGGTTATTCTGAGAAAAGAAATACTAGTTTACGTCTATAGTGGCCGAGAACTGGGCCCCATACTGTATTGCATCTGACTCGACCACATTCTTACAAATTTTCATGTAAATTTTGTTCTCTACTTGTTCTGTACTCTTTCCAACGTTTAAAAGTGGTGTGTTCTTCCTACTTCGGTGATTTAACTACAGAATAAACAAATTAACGCGGATAGGAAAAACCAGAAGTAAGGTATGCTTTGAATACAACTCGTGTTTAAGACAAAACGAATTTCAGTTCACTAAGTCTATGTCCTTGTTTGACATACCGGTACACGACTGAGAGCTAGAACCCAGCTTCGTTTAAAAATGATGTACAGTGTATTAGGTTGAATGCTGGTTAATCTAAATACCAAAGACTTTTCTAATCTGTTAAAAAATGAACATCAATAGCTCACCTTGTTTTCGTAAAGGAATGTTGTCTTTGACCGTCTTTGCTTCAAACTCACCAAGAAGCTTGGAAGATTTTCCATTTCGATCGGCCACAATCTTTACTCCTCTACTAACTATGGTTGTCATCGCGGGTGAAACGAGGAATATATCCAGAAATAATGTATCTGTAATAAACTGTCTTTAAAACTGAGTTCTTCGTGTGCTTTTCAATCGAGGAGTCTTCATGCTTAGTAGTGAACTCATGCGTACGCTTGGTAAATCGGCATGCTCACCCGATTCACTCGATGAGCACTGGGTAACAACCGTGAAAATGATACCAAAATTACCGGCTAACAGCCGCTGTCGTACGTACTATAGTACGACTTTATGCCAAAGAAAATGGCTGCTGATTATCGGCTGCACATGTAGGACATGTAGTACCGGTAGATGTAGTTAAAACAACCACAGCGAAGTTGTTATGGAGCATATTTTTCCCAGGCGAAGAAAAGGTTTTAAGGCAGAAGTTAAAGTGAGATTTTCCACGATGGTGCTTCGACAAACAGGACAGAACAGCTGAGCTGCAGTGTTGGTTCTGACGCCGATGAAGCAGTTGATGATGATTTGTCGAATGCTCTTGCATGAGCTAATGTCGAATATTCAGTTGACAGTGATGAGTCAGAAACCTCTACCTCCCATCACCATCAGAGGTTATACAAAGAGCCGAAGATGCTTGGTCAAAGTTGCGCGAGCTCGCGTGTTCTAGCCACAACATTCGAAATTTAGGGCTCGTGGTTTGGGAAAAATTGCAATTTCTGCGATTCAAAATCTGGTGTTTGTCTATGCCTGGATTGTGGTCCAACAATCAGTTTGGGTGAGACTTGTGCAATCTCAAGGTAGAGCAAATACAACCTTTTACACCGGGTCGAAATTTTAAAGGGTAAGGACATCTCAGAACCTGTACTCAGTCGACTACAGTGTGAGGAATTATTCCAACTAAAAAGTATAAATCAGCATGAATCAGTGATAGTAGTCTATAAAATTATGCTAAGACTGCTTTAATACAGCGACCAACAAGACCGATTATCCATGACTAATCTAATTTAGCAGAGTTTAGTCATTATGTACAGAATTCAGCAGTCCTTCGTTCGTTGTGATACAGTAAAAACCCGCGTATAAGAACCTAGACTTTTCCAACTTAGCCTAAATAGGTTCTTATAGAAATGGTATTTAGTGGGATTTTAGGCTACTTAGGTTCTTAAACAGGTTCTTAATTTGATTTAAGTGCATTAGCCATCAGCACAGAGAACTACTACAGGGCATATGTGATATGGGATATATTGGTGTACTAAATAATTATCTAGAATACAGTTTAGATCATAACCATACAGTAAATTTATCTTTCCAAAGTACTAGCATGCATGTCTAGACTAAAAGTTTTTTGTACTCTCATATGTGCTTTCATTTTTGTAAAATAAGAACCTACTGAAAATTTTAGGCTAAATATGTTCTTATGAAAAGGGGGTTTAAAATGAAAATTTTAGCCAAACAGGTTCTTAAATTTTAGGTTCTTATACGCGGGTTTTTACTGTACAGCTGTACAGGCTTTTTCCAATTTTCATGCACCTGCATGCAAGAGCAAGCTTAAATTTGGCTGATAAGACATTTATTACACAACTGAAAAAGATTTTTGTACTTCCAAGCTAACAGGAAAAGGATAATAAATAACAGTATTATAACTGAGGACCCACCCAGAGGTTGAGTTGAACAAGCACCACTAATATTTTTTTCTATCTAACTGTAAACTACGTACAGTAGAACCCCGGTAACTCCGACTCGGATAACTCGAAAACCCCACTAACTCGAACAAACTTCCATTTCCCTTGGATTTGGACACCTTTCAGTCTTATTCAATCTACCCCGATAACTCGAAACCCCGCTTACTCGAACTGTGTTTCGTTTCCCTTCAGAGTTCGAGTTACTGTATCGGGTTCTACTGTATTGACATTACCCGCCTTCTATTAGGTTATTGTGCAATCTGATTGGCTACACAGGTGCCGTCTATACAAACGGTCAATAAATCAGTCTTATCGATATTCTTTGTTTAATAGAACAGTCAGTGGGTTATGCTAAAACATCTCCCTCTTGGTTTCTATAGAGTTTGATAGTTGACTAGGGGCTTCGCCGCTCGCCAGCTATCAGCCGATAGAAAACTTTAGCTCGTCTTCTAATTAACAATTAAACAGCAAGCTCAAGGTTCCTACCGGCTTTTGATAGTCGAAAGCAGGTAGAAATCAAGAGTAAGCCATCTTATTGTTTTAGCAAAACACAGTGGCCAGTCTATTAAACACATAATATCATAGGTGACAAATTACTTCTTAATTTTGGCGCGAAATTTTAACCTTAATTTATAATTTCACATGTGAAATTATAAAATTGCCATGGCAACGTAGTTAGCGGCAAGATGGCGTCCGAGATAAAAGCTGTTTTAAAGCTTAAACTTTGTACATTTTCGCTTGAATTTCATCTTAGCCAGCTAGCCTTGGCCATGTAATGAAACTTTTGATATTTTATTTTTCAAAACGTCAAAACGACTTCAAGACCTAGGCCAATTACATAAATGGCATCGAGCGGATTTTTTAGCGTTATACACGGGCGCCGTTTTCAGTTCATTCAAGACGAACTATGGTCATAATGTGAGAAATAATTGGCAGTTGATTCATGTTTGAAACCTTTTGACAACAGCAAAAAGGAATCTCTTAGAGGTTTTCTTCAAAGAGTCAAAAACTTGCGAACTTAAGCAAAATGTGTGCTTTCAGCTTTTCAAACCTCGGAGTTCGCGATGCAATATACCAGTCAAAAACCTACGATTGCAAGCGTAATTTGTCACCTATGATATTAAAATGTAACCAAATGGTATACTCGTGAAATTAGGAAATAATTTCACTTGCATTTTGTCAAAATTCTTATAATTTCCCTCGCCTAAAGGCTCGGGAAATTATTAGAATTTTGACAAAACGCGCGTGAAATTATTTCCTAATTTCACTCGTCACCATTTGATTACCCATACTAATATCGCTAGAGTTGATATTTTGAGGATTTGGTGATAAATTTCATTGAAAAACTGTGGATTTGTTGTAACTTAATTATTACTGTACTTCTGTAATAAATCTTTGAAAGTGTAATTTGCAGTCAACTTAAGTGCATTGTTTTTAACTTTGTAGTATTAAATAGATTTGTGGCCTTTAATAACTCACTTTAATACTCACCCTTGCTCTCTTAATAATATTATGTTTAATAATATTGTTATATTTAGCCTGTGAAGACAGCTGACTCTTTTTGCTTTTTTCGCATACAGATGCAGATGTATTTGCAGGCTATGTTATTTTTATTTGTCATGTTTTATTACTTTTTGCCTTTTTGTATACCAGTAACTACTTAAATGTCAAAATTTACATGCAGGCTATGCAATCTCTAGGGTGCAACACCATCCAAGCCTGAGTTGGCATTTACATTTACTCTCCCTTTAATGAAGCTTTTGCACACCCTAAAATTAATCTTGAGGGTCAAGTTGCTGTTAAAAATTGCTGTGCTGCCCTCCATACTCTTACAGATGATGTTATTGTATTCTCAGTAAGAACCATTAACATGCGAGTTAAGGACCATGTTGCTGCCTCCGATTTGTCTAGTTCGCTTGGCGTTTCTTGTTAAGTATTGTGATTGGAAACATTCGCTTCCATTTCATCGAGATTAGGTGCCAAATTTTACTATGATTGAAATGACCGAAACTGGCGGATCTAGCCCCCTCCCCCCTCCCGGCACCTTATTTTTAGGCCAAACTAAGGGCCGAGAAAAAATATTTTCCAGTCTTGATGATCGGGCCCTACCCCACACTTAGCCCTACCCCACACTTAGCTGTAGCTCTAGATCCGCCACTGGACTTGAATCGAAGATGCGGGTTAGGTGCCAAATTTCACTAACCCAATAATTTGGACAAAACTGCAATGATGTTACGTAAAATGGCCGAAACAGAAGACTACTTCTCTTTCCATACAGTGAGAAAAAAAGGTCCCAAACTTCACTAACAATTCTACCAATCTAAAGTGATTCCATACTACAGCGGATAAAGGTAATTCAACTAGATGCAGCTTAGGTCCCAGATTTCACTACGATTCTACCAAACTACAGTGTCTTTATGGCAAATGAACGAAAAGGCGAACTAGCTTGTACCAGTTTAATTTAAAGATCAGGGGCGTATCTAGCCTATAGGCCCGTAGGCCCGGGCCTACAAATGGCTTAGCCCTTCCGTATTTTTTAAACTGTGCTGTCAGAGAGCAATTGAGGCTGAAGCACTTTCAAGATGAAACAGGAAGCAATATGCAATAAAAATGTTGCTACCTCTCCTTTTACGCCAGAGCTTATCCCGGGTTCGATTCTGTAGCATAAAATGGCTGAAGTATTTTTCTAAACTTCGTATTTTGATTTTGCTTATAGAAGGCACTTTATAACTTGGGTTTGGATACGGTTGATAAGCCAAATACCGATCTTTTGTACATTGTCATTTCGAACCATCCTTACTTAGCTACAGTTGCCCTTTTGGAGAGTTGTTATTTGACCATGACTCGTCCAACAAAAAGTGGCTATTCAGATATACCCATGTTTTTCCTATTATTGTTGGATGGCAATGGATTTCACTGCGTGCAGTGTGTTTCATGAACGTAGCCACATGAAATATATAATGGTCGTAACAAGTCTGCCTTCAACCTTCAACGTGTTTAGGCGATACATATATTGGTGACATCCATAAATTAGTGAATATGCCCCACAGAATTTCCCGTTCCTTTTATGTATGAGTGAGGTATCAAAATACAGTTGAACACCGGTAACTCGAACTCTGAAGGTAAACGAAAAACAGTTCGAGTTAGCAGGGCCGGGTTTTCGAGTTAACCGACTAAAAATGACTGAAAAGTGGGTCCAAGGAAAATAAACATTAGTTCAAGTTAGCGGGGTTGTTCGAGTTATCCGAGTTCGAATTCAAGTTACCGAGGTTCTACTGTATGTCCATCGTGCCATAACGAAATTGACACACCCGTAACGAAATTAGCACATGCCAGAATTACTGCAGAAAAGTTATAATTTGTAAATATTTCCTGATTTAACGGATTAAATTGTTCAAACGGTAAACAAGCAGACATTGCTTCTATGAAAAAAGGTCCTGCTTATTGCGCTGAAGTTTAACGCGGTTATTGAATTGCTGACTCTTGATATATATATTCTTAAGTTTTGTTGCCGTGTCAGTGTACATAACGTAGCAAATCAAGCCCCACAAGTCAAACACAGCGTCGATCGTCGCCATCCCCAATGGTGCTTTAATTTATAACTATTTCTTAAAATATTATTGTTCTGGACAAAGTTAATTATGTTCATTCATGGATTTTACCGACTAGTTTCTTCTTAAAATTGTGCAAAAGCTGTCTTTTTCTGTCCTTTTTAGACGTCGGTCTAGTAGTCAAGCTTAGCACACGATTTCGTTATAGCAATAAATTACCGAATTTCTCGTCAGTGTTAACGAAATTAGCACAAAAAGTCCTGGTGTCGCACTGTGACACCGGGATTCAATTTTCTTTTTAGTTCATTGCAACTGAAAAAAGAAAAAAAAAAAAAAAACAGCACGTAATGTGCGTAGCATATCTGCAAACTGAATTTCCGAATTGCATCTGAATTAAAAGATTTGGATCAATTAAGAACAACAACAACCATTTTATTTTGCCAAATTAAATAGAGAAAAAATTACAGCATAACATAAATTAACTAAAATAGGCAAAAAAAAACTACCCAGAATAGAAATAAACTAAACGAGCTGAGTAGTTACAAAAAAGGAATTTAATTGCTTGACAAGGTTGTACATAAAAGAAGTCAGAAATAAACTAAGACAAGTAATGAGTAATTAAGTACTACGCAAAAAAATATAAGTACAATGTAACTAAGTATGTATAAATCGTAATTTAGATAGAAAAATAGGAAAAAACAGTACCAGTTAATGTTTGAACTAAAACTTGTTCATATTAGTTTGATACAAGCGAAAAGAAAATTAAAATACTAAGCCAGCATTAACCATAAGTACTTACATAATGCTTTTTCATAGTTTGCTGGGGAATGCTAACTCTCTTAGTGTTTTTGACAAGGAGCGGGTAGCAGCCTGTAGCAGAGTTTAAACGCTTTATCTCTGGATATGAATTTTCTGCCTCCTGGGGTGAACTCAAAAAAATCATTTACGAGTAACAACAATAGTTATGATGACGCTGACGACGACTATGATCATGGTTGTTTTACGCATATGACATCATGCACGCATTCTATTTCGGGTGCGGAACCTTATTGGGCTGGGAACCAAACCCCTAGACAAGCCACAGAGCGCGGGATCCACGAACTTTATTATACACTACTCTTTTCCTCCTCTGAAATGTACTTCCATTTTAAAAATGGCTAACGAAAATGGCTCACAAGACTTCTAATGTGTTATTTATGCTCATCAGAACACAACAAGATTCATGGGTATAATGATTTTTGGCAATAGAGCACACTGAGGTATAAAATTGAATTAAAGTTTAGATTTATTACTTCTACACAAAAGCTGATTCACTTCAGAGACTAATTATTACCGGCTCAGCATAATTTAACTGTTTAAAATTAACTTATATTGTTTCAGTCTCTTTTTATATACTGTAAATTCAGGCAAAAAGTACCGACTGCCTAATTTCCAATATTCAAAATAAAAAAAATGGAAAAATAATGCCAAACTGTATCTATAATGCAAAAGGTACATGCACATGAAGCTACACTGTATACAAATTCTTATCTCGACCTCGACTTGAGTCTTTTTCAAACTAGTGTCAGTATGACAGTACCAACCATACCAACCTCTTCGGTAAAAACCCTCTAGATTATCTAGCTCTGTACATCTGAAATACGGCTGCGTTTCGATATTTTAATGCTAAACACAAAAATACCTAACAATTCCAAAATCGTCCGAGATATTTTGCTTTTTGTAGAAAATTTTCCACGAGGGTCTTCCGTAAGGTGATTTCCGTAAGGTGAGTTCATTGGCTTCTCAAGACAAGATGATCATACCTGACGGGTATAACCCATGTTTTCAATTGAGAAATATTGGGTGTTACCCTTTGAGAACATGCGAACGGCGGACTATTCCACAAAAAACAAAAAAATGATATTTCAAGAGAGTATTCATAAGAAGGGATCTTCAGTCTCAAATTAAAATAGCCACAGATTTTTGAAGTTTGAAAATTCATTTTGTACTCATGGTCAGCCAGTACAAAGTCACCCGTCCGTAGTATACGATGGGACGTCAAGTGACACAGTACTGCCTTAAAAACGTTGTCTTAGATGCTAAAATGTCTTTTATTCTTAGAATTAGGTAGGGATCTTGTGTCTGAAAGCGAAATAGCCACAGATTTTTCAAGTTTGAAAATTCACTTTGCACTCATGGCCAGCCGTTACAAATTCACCCGCCCGTAGTATACGATGGGGCATCAAGTGACACAATAGAGCCTTAAAAACGTTTGCTTAAAGATAAATGTCTTTTATTCTTAGAATTAGGTAGGGATATTATTTCTTAAATTGAAATAGCCACAGATTTTTCAAGTTTGAAAATTCACTTTGCACTCGTGGCCAGCCGGTACAAATTCACCCGTCCGTAGTATACGATGGGGCATCAAGTGACACAATAGAGCCTTAAAAACGTTTGCTTAAAGGTTAAAATGTCTTTTATTCTTAGAATTAGGTAGGGATATTATATCTTAAATTGAAATAGCCACAGATTTTTCAAGTCTGAAAATTCACTTTTCACTCATGGCCAGCCGGTACAAATTCACCCGTCCGTAGTATACGATGGGGGCACGACGTGACACAGTACAGCCTCAAAAACGCTCATTTAAAAGGTAAAATGTCTTTTATTCTTAGAAGTAGGTAGGGATCTTGTGTCAAAAACTGAAATAGCCACAGATTTTTCAAGTTTAAAAATTCACTTTTCACTCGTGCCCACCCGGTACAAATTCACCCGTCCGTAGTATACGATGGGTCTTCAAGTGACACAGCTCAGCCTTGAAAACGTTGTCTTAGAGGCAAAAACGTATTTTAATTTTAGAAATAGGAAGGGATCTTCTGTCTCAAATTGAAAAAGCCACAGATTTTTCAAGTTTGAAAATTCATTTTGTATTCATGGCTGGCCGGTACAAAGTCACCTGTCCGTAGTATACGATGGGACATCGAGGGACACAGTACTGCCTTAAAAACGTTGTCTTAGATGCTAAAATATATTTTATTTTTAAAATTAGGAAGGGGTCTTCTGTCTCAAATTGAAACAGCCACAGATTTTTCAAGTTTGAAAATTCACTTTGCACTCATGGCCAGCCGGTAAAAATTCACCCGTCCGTAGTATACGATGGGGCATCAAGTGACACAGTACAGCCTTAAAAACGTTTACTTTAAGGTTAAAATGTCTTTTATTCTTAGAATTAGGTAGAAAACTTGTGTCTAAAAGCGAAATAGCCACAGATTTGTCAAGTTTGAAAATTCACTTTTCACTCGTGGCCAGCGGGTACAAATTCACCCGCCCGTAGTATACGATGGGGCATCAAGTGACACAATAGAGCCTTAAAAACGTTTGCTTAAAGGTTAAAATGTCTTTTATTCTTAGAATTAGGTAGGGATATTCTATCTTAAATTGAAATAGCCACAGATTTTTCAAGTTTGAAAATTCACTTTTCACTCATGGCCAGCCGGTACAAATTCACCCGTCCGTAGTATACGATGGGGCATCAAGTGACACAGTACAGCCTTAAAAACGTTTACTTTAAGGTTAAAATGTCTTTTATTCTTAGAATTAGGTAGAAAACTTGTGTCTAAAAGCGAAATAGCCACAGATTTTTCAAGTTTGAAAAATTCACTTTGCACTCATGGCCAGCCGGTACAAATTCACCCGTCCGTAGTATACGATGGGGCATCAAGTGACACAATAGAGCCTTAAAAACGTTTGCTTAAAGGTTAAAATGTCTTTTATTCTTAGAATTAGGTAGGGATATTATACCTTAAATTGAAATAGCCACAGATTTTTCAAGTTTGAAAATTCACTTTGCACTCATGGCCAGCCGGTACAAATTCACCCGCCCGTAGTATACGATGGGGCATCAAGTGACACAGTACAGTCTTAAAAACGTTTGCTTAAAGGTTAAAATGTCTTTTATTCTTAGAATTAGGTAGGGATATTATTTCTTAAATTGAAATAGCCACAGATTTTTCAAGTTTGAAAATTCACTTTTCACTCGTGGCCAGCCGGTACAAATTCACCCGTCCGTAGTATACGGTGGGGCATCAAGTGACACAATAGAGCCTTAAAAACGTTTACTTAAAGACTAAAATGTCTTTTATTCTTAGAATTAGGTAGGGATCTTATGTCTAAATGCGAAATAGCCACAGATTTGTCAAGTTTAAAAATTCACTTTTCACTCGTGCCCAGCCGGTACAAATTCACCCGTCCGTACGGTACGTTGTAAACGATGAGGCATCAAGTGACACAATACAGCCTGATAAACGTTCTCTTAGAGGCTAAAATGTTTTCAATTTCTAAAATTAGGTAGGGATCTGCTTTCTAAAAGCAAAATAGCCACTAATTTGTCACGTTTAAAAAGTCTCTTTTCACTCGTGGTCAGCCGGCCATATTGGTTTGTTCCGTTGTGCAATGGGTTATGGGTATTGTACTATAGTATACGATGGACGGCTGTTAGCCGCTTACGACGGTGCATTTTCAGCGGCTAACAGCCATAGGGGTCGAGTGAATCGGGTGGCATGCTGTGAGATTGTTTCCTGACTTTTCACACAGCGGACTTCCTCAAGTTAGTCTCCCCTTCATGTAATTCTAACATTGTCAACAAGAGCTAAGAATGATTTTTTTTCCTCGCGTTTAAAACTTCCTACTATATAAAGCTTAGCTGACTAGAAATCGTTTTTAAAAAACTTTTTTGCTAAGGCCTTGATAGTAATGATTTTTCCCGCCAAAAGACGCGGGTTGCCACCGGAGCCTAGCTCGTTCCCAGGCCTAATCCGTGCGTACGGACGTACGTACGCGACAACCAAAATTTCTCGGTTCGATAGGATACCATTTGCCCTGTCTGTTCCCTTGTACCCGCATGTTACCAATGGAGCTACGCTACGCGCCTTCGGCGCGTGGAGCTCCGCTGAAAAGGTGCACTATAGCTCATCAAAGGATCATGGGTGCTTGCCCGTTATACATAAACGACCTATTAAGACTTAATAACAGTCAGCAGAATAGGAATACACGGGGCGCTAATTTTACCATTTTACCAACGAAATTTAATAGAGTGAAAGAGGGAGGTCGCACGTTTTCCGCAACGACTAGTAAATGCTGGAATCACCTCCCCTTAGGTTACGCACCTCTTCATCTGTAAATATCCTTAGGAATGCTTTGTATAAATATTTTAAATTAAGTCAGCTCAAGAATAATATTTTTACTCCTTTTTTAGATAATAACTTTTAGATTGTGTTATTTAGTAATAATTACCTTTGGATCAATATTGTAGATTAGTTTTTAAATTTTTAACTTACATTTCGATTTTAAATTAGGTTTTAACTAAATTTTAAATTAGATTATTGTTTATAGTAGATTCCTAATTTTTTAGTACATTAGAGAGGGCCACAAATTTATTAGTTGAAAAAACTATTACCGTGTAACCCTTTATAAATAAAGTTTGATTGATTGATTGATTGATTGATTGATTCCTTTTACTATTGTATTGAAATTATGAAAGATGACCAAGATAAAGGCCCTCTATTCACCTAATTGTTGACACAAGAGAAAAATCAAGTGGCGAGAAGATAAACTTCCATCCTATAAATTAAATAATAGCTGTTCATTCCAAAATTACTTCAGTCCTATCTCGACGACGTTGGGCTTGATCTGGTACAACATATTTGTTAACCGTGCAAATTATTGTGTATATGCAGGTGTGAAAAAACAAAACCGCATGTCCCCACCCATCAAAAATCATATTATACCCATTCTGAATGAGATTTGACTAATTACAATCCATTGGGAATTAATTATTGTTTTTTACCACATGATTACGTATTGTAAGTTTCTTCATCATATCTCATTACCTACTGTAGAAATTTCCAATTCCTAACTCTAACAAAGTTAGACCAACCGATCACTTGTTTTGTGGGCTACGGTCTATGTTACCTGCATAAAAAGATTTCATAAAATGAAAGACACAGGTGTTTTTTTCCTGTTTTAAGCTGCAAACATACTCACAAAACGACCGTACTGGTTAACCCTGGTTATTCCTGTAAGGCTTTGTAACAATGAAGTTCAGTACATTATGGTATACCAAATGAGGGGTACATTTCGGCAAATGAGGGGTACATTCGGTTAAGAATATTTATCATAATTCTGGATGGGTTTTTTTATACGAACCAGTAGACGAAATTTTCCATCAAAGACGCAGAGGCAAATAGGTAGTGACGCCATTTGCTTAGCTCAATTGTTTCCTCTGGTAGTTACCTGCAGTCTTTTTTCCTGTACGTTGATGACGTGGAAAGTAGGTTTACCTCGCCACGTCTGTACGAGTAGAGTTATGGCATACTGTGAAGTTGTAAAGGATGGACTCTGCTCGGGTCCGTACTTTTACAAACAAGCTTTCCTATCGCTTTTCTAAACTCTCGCATTCGTATGGCATATACAAGGGGATTCACAATGGAACTGGAGATGAAGATCACAGCTAGCACACTATTAATTTCAATGCCTGACGTATTGGACAATTCTTCTCGAAGGATAAAGTGTTGCATGAAGCCGATCTAGGGAAATCATGCAAAGATTAACTTGGGACGCTATTGGGAAGGTCATTTCAAAGGTCGTTTCAATAAATCTTGGCCATTCGAAGCCGTGGTTTTCTTCATCCTTGTGGAACACATACAAAGGTCCTGCCACAGCACCCACCAGTAGATCGGCCACAGTCAGGTTTATTATCATTCTCGTCCCCATAGCCCTTTCGTTTCTCTTAGCCGGCTGAGCCTTGGCACGAGGAAACGAAGGGCTCTGGGGACACAGGATTTCCAGTCCTAGATTCTAGGACTTCCGGTCTTCATGTATGCAGTCATGAAGTTTCAAAAGAATGTATGAGAGAGTCGTTACGTTTTCGACTTCCGTTTAGGAATTCTTTGTTTCAAACAGCCAATCAAAAAAATTCGAATTAATTCAAAAATCCTATGTCCCCAGAGCCCTTTGTTTTCTCGTGCCAATCCGGCTAAGAGAAACGAAAGGGCTATGGGGACGAGAATGGTTTATTATGAGGTACGTACTGCGCTTGCGCAAGTGGCGGATTCTTGCGAAGGCGGTGATAGTGACGGCATTGATTATTGATATTAGAAGAAATTCAGCGATGAAGACTGGAAACAACCAGATAGTGTCCTCGTTTGCAGGATTGTCTTCAGTAGTCATTCTTCTAACGAAATTGATTTTTTTTAATTCTGCACTGATAAAACGTCTTCTTGTACTTGTATTTATCCCAGACCAGCTAAAGTAAATAAAAGTAGAAATGTTTAATTTCTTTCAGCAGAAGGGTGATGCAGCCACGCTTGTACCTTCTCGACTTGTTTGAGTGAATACCTCTAACGCATAAAGCAGGCTAGGTGACACGAGAATACATCAGTTTCCAGACAAAATTATTTTACTTGCATCTATTAATCAACTATTTTGCATGAGGTATGAGTAGGGGAAATGATAATATTGGAAGCAATTTGCGATGCATTAAATCAACAGGTTAAAGCCGATCTTAAAGTTTGACTGTCAAACTTTATCAGTTGATTGATTTTCCTGATTATCAGCTGGCTGGGAATTTTCCCTTGTCAAGTTCACTGTTTAGCCATAAACCAAGCGTCGGTCATTATCGTCTCGAGTTTCACCTTTGTTTATTTATTTTCATTTCACCAGAGGCACAGTGCGGGACAGTAAAAAAAACGTTTTTTGTTAGTAGACCTCATCCTTTTACAAGCGACGAGCAGAAGCCACTATAGCAAAGACTTAAAACGGACAAGATGCCGGTGTTTCCGTGATTATCGGCTGGCTGCAAATTTCTGCTTAGGCTAACGATTTATAAATAGAGGTTGTTAGGTTGTTATCCTACGGAAATTTTCTTTTGGATTGCAGCACGAGCCTAAAGAATCTCTGTGTACAGGAAGAGCCTAACATCACGCAAAAGAGCCACACCTAACCTCAGCCGTTTTCGTTACCGGGGAAGATTGCGTGACGAGCTAAAAATACACTACATTATGTAACGATAGAAAATGGTATTGACCAATATCCCCTGACAATGAAGATTCGCTGCAGCTTTTCAGCATGTTAAAACTAAGCGATTCAATCGATGAATGGCAGGGATCTTTCAAGAATACCCACCTTTAATTTGCCAAAGGCCAATGACGAGTGACGCGTAAAAATGGAAAAAAAAATTAGACTGTAGTCTCGACACGGACAGGCCATCGAAATTGCCTGCCTTGTACCTTTTTCTTTTGTTGAAGCTGAAGGCAGCCATCGGGAAATTGCCTTCCATAGATAACAAACGCATAAAATAAAATAAAATAAAAAACAGAACACAACCAGCAAAAGGTGAGTGAACATCATTTATCTCGCTTTCAATAGATAACACTTCGGGATCGGAGGTGCTGACACATTCCTATTGAGATCCTATTATCACCCACAGCAAAAAGTATTCCATTGAGAAATTAAAATGTTCTCTTGGGAAATTAAAACAGTCCCTTGAGAGTTTACGAAAAAGTTTGAGAGTGATTTCACTGCCCACTAGTCTTAGGCCCGGGTCGCACTTGAGACAAACATTTGAAATGTTGCAAGATGTTGAGGACAATGTTTGTCTCGGAACTTGTCCGAGACAATTTGAATCGTTGTATTTAGGGTCGCACTTGGAGACATAAAATTACCCGTCACTTAGAACTTCACTTTACTGTGTTAATTTCGCAGCAAAAATAATATTCAAAATGGAGAGGAGAACGGGTCGCATTGAATCAAATCAACGCAAACTTTTGTTTCTTAATGCAAGTGTTCGTAACGATGTCGAAGCTTATAAAAGAAAGCGCGCCGCCGTTAGCGGGAAATTATGAGCAAATTGCTGTGCATCATGATTCGGACTGTGGCTACAGAACAGTTACTCTGGCCTATACCGATCTTTCCCTTCATTTGGATTATCTTGGCGAGGGCTCGTTTCCCAAATAGCGGAAATATTCGGTCGAAAACCGCTTGAATTCGTATTCATGACTAGCCTTGACAGTATAATGTGAAGCGAACAATTTTTTAAGGATCACTGAACTGATTGACACTTTTGTCACAAGAAAAACAATTTTTGTTTGTTGTTCGCAAAAAGTCCTGCGTTGAGGCAGGACGACGGCTCCTTTGAAGATTTGTCTCCGTGGACAAGTTTTTGTCCGCGTAGGGACAACTAGGTCGCACTTGGCGTGGTCAACTGATGACAGGAATCTGACAGTTTTTTTGGTTATCAAAATAAACTTGTCCCGATTTTGTCCCAAGTGCGACCCGGGCCTTACTATTTTACTTTAACAAGCAAAATAGTTGAGAAAAAGCGGCTTGCTAGAAAAATAAAACTCAACATAATGCGCAATGTTCTGTGACATTTTGTGCTTATTTTGAAGCCCTGAATTTTTTTCAGGCTTCTTTATTCGAGTTGCTTAAATTGGAAATTCACTGCGACGATCATTTATCACTTTCAGATGGACGAAATGTCGTGCAGGTGGTCTGATGAACATAACTTTTAATTCAAATGGATAAAAAATACCTTTTTACGCTGTCGGGAAAATTGCAAAAATGATTAAACACACATTTTAGTTCCAAAAAAAGCCACTTCGGTGTTCTCATTCTGTTTGCTTGTAAGAAACTGCTAGCGAAATAAAGACTGTTTTGGGTAAGCATGGAAAGTTAAACTTTAAAAATGTGTTTTAATTATGCGGACTGTCAGTGAGAATGCTATATGCAGAATGCTTGTTATTGAAATTTTCTTGTTTGACAAGGAAAATTTGTCGATCATTAAACCCAACAGTTTCTTAATAATGTTTATGTGAAATTTAGGGTTCATACGATTTCACTCTGTTAGGCATAAGAAAAGTCTGCCAAAGGGTAACTCATTCGGCAGACTGACTAGAATAGACACGATTGACTATCCGTGGAAAACCTTTTTCAATTCTTTATATTCTTAATTCCGGACATTGCTAATGGACTTGGGAGATCAGTTACATAAACTTTTACCAGTCGAATTTATATGTATATATAGACCTCATAAAAGCGGAATTAACGGTTGGCAATTTTTTTCAAGCGCTTTTGTATTCAAGAGTAAAAATAAAACTCGTCTGCTGTCAGTAGTTTTATTTTAATTCTGAACTTGCTTCGGTTATCATTTGCCACTGAATATTCACTGAATAGCCACGAAATGAACTGTTCTGCTGGCAAGCGGGCAGTTTAAACCTTAAATATACTTTCAGTTCTTTTTTAATATCGCCCGATGGTAAGAGAAGTGACCCAATGTAGAATGTACTGCTTTTTGTTATTAAAATTAAACTAAAATTACCGACAGCAGTCGAATTTGAACGAGTCGAATATATACCACAATAAAGCGGAATTAATTTTGCAAATGTTTACAGACGTTTCTGCGTTGCCTTTACTGGGAAAGACCAGATAATTTGTAAAAAGAATTTGCCTTTGTTTAGCGTCTTAATGTGCTCCCGTCATTTAAAGTGCTATATTCTGCACCATTTTTATATCTATCACAACTTGAAGATACTCCTCGATTGTCTTCAGTTGTTAAGGCTTGTACGAGTCGAATATATACCACAGTAAATTAGAGCGGGATTAAGTTGGTAAATGTTTACAGACGTTTTTGCGTTGCGTTTACTGGGATAGATCAGATGATCAGTACGAAGAACCTGCTCCTGGCAAATGTCTTAATCTGCTACCGTCATTTAGATATTGGGCTTACATCTACCACAAACTCAAGTTAGCTCCCGATAGTTCAAAAGAAGAGACAGGTGGGCTGACTTTGTTTTTGGTCAACCTTACGATCTGAGGCTTTCGTTGGTTAAGAACAATGTACAGTTCACTTGCCTCTTAACTTGAAACTCCGCTAGCACAACCTTCTCCAGAAGTTAAGGCAAAACATCCTGCTGTTAAACTTAATGCTTTTTCTCTTCTTTCAGTTCGTTATAGGCGCCAGACGACATCTAGTTGATTTGCATCAAATTGCGTATTCTTTTCTGTATTAAATATGAACTTAGCCGATTTTAACGAATAGGGAAGATATCTGTCATTCATCTGTTAATAATTTTGTTTGTTATTTGAATTTGCCAATAAGTTGTATCCGCAAATTTCCTCTTTGTTGCACCGGCCAATAGCTATCTGGCGGGGACCCCAATAACAATATATGACGTCATCGATATTTTCGCTAAACGTCATCTGACTGTCTTTTAATGCGACTTCAAAGTTAATTGAACAAATTGGGAGCTTATGCCACATTTGCCGCTTGTTGCCCGAAACATATCACTATATGGTGGCGATTTGCCATAAAAGATGAATCATGACGTCACGGAATCAACCTGTTGTCAATCATCGCAAGAGGATAGAAGCAGTTGTTCAAAAGAACATGACTGCCTTTGTTGTCGATAAAACTCGTCCGTTGTTGAAAAGATTATCTTAATTTTAGTGCTTATTGCCAATAACATGCCTATTGCTGGAATATTTGCATTGCGACTATGATATAACTCAAAACTTGACAGTTGTCGCTAGCAAATTCTCTCGCCTTTGAAAAGCCAAAGACTGTTGGAAGTGTAAAGTGAAAACACCAGGAAAAATAGATAAACACTGGAGAATGTACTGCTTTTCGTTATTAAAATTAAACTAAAATTACCGACAGCAGTCGAATTTGAACAAGCCGAATATATACCACAAGATAGCGGAATTAATTTTGCAAATGTTTGCAGACGTTTTTGCGTTGCGTTTACTGGGAAAGATCAGATAATTTGTAAAAAGAACCTGCCTTTATTTAGCGTCTTATTAATATGATCCCGCCATTTAAGGTGGTATAATTTATGTACGCAGGTATGACGAAATAAATCAATCAAAATATTTCTTTGTTTCTGATTGGCTTTCAATCCCCGGCTAATTCCAACGAACCGGCTAGCACCGACCAAATTTGGAAGACGCTTCTATTATTGGACGAATGACGTAATAATTATTGGACGATTGACGTCAATCGTCCAATAATAGAACAAATTATTGGACGATTGACGTCACGCAACAACGGATTTGTACAGAGATCAGCCGAAGGCGAAAATGGTCGCTAAATTTCAACATTGCGACGAAAAAAAGACCAAAATATTAGATGATAAAGATAACAAAAACATCAGAAAAGCTTCGAAGGGAAGTCACTTGATTTTTAAGTCGTGAATGCAATGAACGACTTATTGCGGGCAGGAATCGATTAAATTTGTGTAAACTCCCTTGGTAACCTGGCAACTTTATATTAAGTTTGAATAAAGTTCAAAATAGCGGATGAATGTGGACAAGGAGGTCTCCCAAGTTGTAATGCGAACTTTTGGATGCATGTACATCAGGAGAATACGAATATTATTTTTCTGGAAGGAATTTTTCTAGCCAGGCCAGTGCTCGAATCCGCACTTACACACAACGCAACGGAAAGGACGGTCGAGGAAGCAAGGAGCTTACTGCCGATCAGTAGCTTATTTACTTTATTCCAAAAGACCTTGGATATCAAATTATCTTTCATTGAAATGCGATCAAATAGTCGGTAAGTAATATTTAGGCTGTATTTTCCACTACAGATTGGTCTCACTCAGCAAGATGATAGAGATGCGTTTCGAAACAATTAAAGATAATAGCAATATATAGTTGTTAGGTTGCTTCGTCTTTCGATGGATCATTTTGCACTTTCGTCAAGTTTTTGTTCTAGTAATATTTTATATTTGTTGTCTCACTTTCGTTAACGAAGTTCACAATTTCCTCTGACATTCGTAGCTCATTAGGTAGTTATGTGAATGATAAATTTGCTTCTTTTGTAGGCAGACTACATTTGTAAACACAGTATCTTGACACAGTATAACTATTACAGATCAGTCCCTAAAATAATTTTTTCTTCATACACATGGTCTTGCATAAAAGGGGAAATATTAGTTCAACGTGTGGTAATTGTAGTTCTCCAGGGGTGTATCATTGCACTCGTGAATTATTTTTGTAAGCATGCACTGAGTGCTATGGGATCTAGACATTCAAAGAAAGATAACCTTTATAATTTTAAGGTTGAGAGTACTTTAAACCTTAAGGGAAAGTTAATTTAATATGACAAGGGGGATGAAGATATTGAGAGGGGCTCCGAAAATTTTTAGACACCCGAAGTGGGGGCTCTGAAAACATTTTTGTGCTGGGGGGGGGGACTCCGAAAATGTGTAACTTCAAAACCAACACATGACATCATCATACAGATTGGATGATTTTCAACTCAACAGTTAAATGAGCTGTGCAACTCAGCTATATCACATGGTTTACAGACATAACAAATGTAGTCCCAGTAGTTATTACACTCTTGTTCATCCCAAAAATGCTTTAGAAAATTTCAAAAATTAGAAATGCCCAACCAATAAAACCACATTGTTTAAAAATCTTCTAACGGGAACTATAAAAACGATTACTCTGTAACAAGAAATTTTACTGTTTGTTTCTCACTGGATGTCAGATCGATTGTACAAACTTCCTACTTTGCAGCTTTAATAAATCTATCAATCAAGTATTGGTAGTTGGGTCATGGATGAGCCGCTACCATAAAAACTATGTGTGAAGAATCGGAGTAGAGGTATGCACTCTGCGACAATAAATCAATAAATACTAAAGAACTCAACAGGGATCTGATCACAGCTGGATCTCAAGTCTGTCATAGTATAAACCATTGAAGACGATAACGGTAAACGTATTTGATACAGTCTAGCGATCTTTTATCAGGGGAGCAAAGGAATTGAAGGAGGGGGGCCGCTAAAGTTTCAAGCTTCAAGTTTCAATATCTTCATCCCCCCTCCCCTTGCTATATTAAATGAACTTCCCCTAAGGTTACTATTGTTAGTGGCTGTTAATTTTAACAATTTTTTTTTCTGAGTAAGATTTAGCGACTATTTAATTTAGCGATATTCCAAAAACTTAAAAAAATAGTTATATCGTGTCAACCAGCTTTTAATGAACATGAACCAGCTTTTAATGAGCTAATGTGGAAATAAATGTTCAGTAAATGAAGAAACTTTCCTGGTATTAAACGAACATTTGTATTACCTGAAAGAACAGAGTTACCGGTATCCATTTGTTAATGAATTTTTCAACTTGACCATGTTAAAGTGTGTGCTCATTTAGGCCAGGGTGGAAAGGAGGGACCAAGAAGGTACTTGATTTTAAAGAGTGATAAATTTGTTCAAGACAAATTTTAAATTTACAAATACTAAATTTAGCGATTTTCGCTAAAATGTTATAGCCACTAACAATAGTAACCTTTAAGTAGTTTTCTGTACATGTCCAGGGTTATAGCTAGCCGTTTGCAATTTGGCCAATTTCATTGATAATAATGATAAATAAAAAATTGCTTACACTTGATGGTTTGCGTTGTCCTACAGGTTATTTTAACAAGGCACATAGTATTTTGAATTCATTTATAGATTTACCAAAACAATATCCTGCAATACAACACATCACTGAACTCTGTATGAGGCTAGTCTGTCAAAAGGTGTTTTCAACATGTTCCAACTATCACTTACGTTTACAAAAATTGTAATTTCTCGATCAGCAAACATTTAAAAAATTGGCTTATCCTAGATGTCAGTTTTAAATACCACATTCACGACTTTGCTCATAGAGCCTTTGATTAAAGCTATCTTTAGGAGAGAAACATCAAAAATTCAGCGACGCCGGAGGAATTGGCCACTGTTAGCGAAAATTCTACGCCAAAGTTAGTAGCCATTTTAATTCATTTTGTGTTTTTAGAGCTCTTGGAAATATTTTGAATGAATAATAAAACAATTATTGAATTCGGCTTTCGTATGATATGAAGAATTATGCAGATCTAGGAGGGTGTTATCCGCCTCAGCCTTCGGCTTCGGCAATAACACCCTCCGAGATCTGCATAATTCTTCATATCATACTTAGCCTCATCCAATAATTGCTTATTATACCTATTTTGAACACGATTCGACTAATTCACTCATTTGGAATAAAAAGGACAATCAATTGGAATTAAATTAATGATTTTTTTTAACACATAATTACGTATTGTAAGAATTTACATCATGCCTCATTACTTACTGTAGAAATTCCCAATTTCTAACTCTAACAAAGTTAGACCAACTGATCACTTGTATTGTGGGTTACCAACTATGCTACTTCGATTAACACATTTCATAAATCGAATGACACAGTCATGTGTTGTTATTTTAGGTGTTGTTTGCCAGTTTTGAGCCGCAAACATACTTATACATAGACATTACAGACTCTTTCAACTCTAGTGTGACCCTCGGTATCCCGGCACAGCTTCGCAACAATAAAGTTCCTACCCTTTCGATCGAATGCCGTTAATGAGGGGTAAGATCGTCAAAGTCGTTCTCTGGTTAAGAACATATCTCATAATTCTGGATGTCCTTTTTCGAAACAAGCCAGCCGTCGAAGCTTCCATCCAAGGTGCAGAGGCAGTTAGATAGTCACGCCATCTGTTGTGCTAAGATTTTACCTGTTGTTCTTCGCCTGGAATGTTTTTGTCCTATCGTGGGTGGCGTGGAAAATAGGTTTTACCGCATCAGTCTGAGGTTTAAAGTTACGGTGCACTGTGAGGTTGCAATGGATGAATTCTGCTTGGCTCCAAAGTTTTACAAACAAGGTTCTTTATGGCTTTCCTAAACTCCTGCATTCGTATGGCATACACAAGAGGATTCACAATAGAATTGGAAAAATAAATCACAGCTAGAGCACTACCAATATCAACGCTTGATGTATCGGACAATTTTATCTGTATGCCAACTGGAATGGCACTATAAGTAGCCCAGGGAAGAATGGTGAGAACGGAAACCCCAGTGACTATAAATAATGTCACGGATAGTTTCCTTTCGGTGAGAATTGTACCTTGATTTTGCGAATGAGGACTTCTTTGAACATTAAGAATGATAATGACATAGGAGATTGTGAGGACAAGGAGGGTGACAATACCAAATAAGGCCCATACGTACGATCCCGCATCTGATTCATTCAGAATCAAGCCAGCCATGAGACAGGCCAGAAGAAAACTTATAACCCAGCTAGCTATCATAATTTTAAAATACACCCATTTTCTAATTAAGCAGTGCCTGAAGGGAAAAAGTGTCGAATGTAGCCGATCTAAAGAAATCAAGCAAAGATTTACTTGGGAGGCAACTGCGAAGGTCACTTCAAAAGCCAAAATAATAAAGCTTTTCCATGTGAAACTAAAGTCTTCTTCCTTCTCGTGGTATACAAACAGAGGTCCTGTCACGGCTCCTACCAGTAGATCGGCCACAGTCAGGTTAATTATGAGATACGTACTGCGCTTGCGCAAGTGGCGGATTCTTGCGAAGGCGGTTATAGTGACGGCGTTGATTATTAATATGAGAAAAAGTTCAGTGAAGAAGACTGGAAACGGCCAGGCAGTGTCCTCTTTTGCAGGATAGTCTAGATCTTCAGCAGTCATCTTGCTGAACGAAACTAAAAATTCTTTCTGCAATAATCTTCTTTACGTACTAATTCCAGACCAGCGCGGCGGCAGAGCCGACACACAGCGGAAGGACGAGAAGGCGACACGCGAAGGACCGCGAGGAGGGAAGGACGCCCAGAGAAAAAGGGAGGAGCGGAAAAGAAAACCCGGACCACAAGAAGCACACGAACGCCGCAAACAGCGACACAACGGCAGAAGGAAGGAAGGGGAGAGAAGACAGAAGAAAACGCAGCACAGACCGAAAAGAACAGAAGAAGGGCCCAGACGCGCAGGGACCACGATGACGGAAGGGCACGCGCCGGAACACAAAGGACGGGCCAGGAGCAGAGAGGAAAGAAGGGCACAGGAGAACGCCACAACGAAAGCGACGAAAGAAAACGAGGAGAGAATCTGGCAAGTGACCAGGTACAACGAACGAAGATGGATCGCAACCCAACCCCCATTGGGACAACGAACCAGACAGATACGTGGTCAATCAGCTTGTGGCCCTCGAGGAAGTGACACATCGTGCTACTGCCCGACCGAGACAACAAGACACGGCGAGGAAGATATTGGAGCAGCACGAGGTGAATCGAAGGCAAGAGAGGGAACACGCCTCTCGACGAGGCGAGGAGAAAAGGAAGAACAGGGAGGGACGCCGCCACGCAGGGAGAGGTGCAAGAAAGCAAACATCCTCCGCGAAATGGCGGCAAGCACACCCCCCCAAGACAAAGAGAGGAACGGCGAACTGCAAGAGGAAAAAGAATCAAGAAAAAAAAAAGCGCACGTCACCCGCCACCCACGCACAAAAGAACAAGAGAGGCGACCCGTCGAACAACCTCACCGAAGGAAAAGAGCGAGGAAGAGCGAACAGAAGACAGAAAGCGCGCACCAAGGCCCTGACATCCTGCTGGGAACAGCGCAATCCCAACAGGCAAGCAGAAGAGTGTGCAGCGACACACGAGCAGGGAAGCGCGACAAAAGAAGGAAAGTACCAAGAGATAGAGGCAACGTGGCACAAGACAGCGAAGGCGACCCAACAAAAAGCAAGTCGGTGAAAAAGAAGCCAAGAGCAGACAAACAGCGAGCCAATCCGGGCACGACGCGCCGCGAAACAGCAAAGAACGACGAAGCAAAAACAGTCAGAGAGAATCGCGGGAGGGGCCACGGAAAAAGCTCCGAAGGCACCACGAAGACACAAAGAAAAAAATAAAAATGAGAAGCAAGAGAAGACAAAATCAAAAAAATAAAATAATGGCCGAGCGAACAACGGAAGGAAGTACTCGAAGGAGCGCGCCGGGGCGCGCCCGTTTCTACCTCTTCTCCTTACTCAACAACTCCAGACAAAGCCTGCCAAAATCAAAGCGAGTGGCGTGAAGGAACAAACAGCCGGAAGCACAGAAAAAAGCTGCTGTCGAGGCGCAAAAGAAAAGAAAAGGAAAAGAATCCGGCCCCGGGACCAGCCCGACGAGCCTCAGGCAGCGGCCCAAAGGGGCGGGACAACAGGAAACGCGAAGAAAAAGCCACGAAGACAACAAGCCGACCACGAGACACACAAGACAGAGAAGAGAGGAGGCCAGACACGCGAGCCGACAGAAGAGAATGGAGAAAAAAAACAGAAGGAGACGACGAAACACTCCGACCAAGAGAGGTGGTCTCTGGGAGGGAACGAAGAAGAGAGGGAGAACAGCGCGGAGGACAAGCCAAGAAAGAAAGAGAACAGGAGAGAGGAAAAGAGAGAGAAAAAAAAAGAAAAAGAGAAGAGAAGAAGAAAGAAAAAACATAGTGAAGGAAAAGAGAAGGACCCGACAAAAGAACTCAGAGAAGAAAAAAAAAAAACAACCACACAACAACAACACTCATGACCGCGACTCTCACTGGCCTGCCGCGGAATCGGCGGCGAAAGAAGAACACCGACCCAAGCAGCAGAAGAAGCCAGCCGTCATGCTGAGCGTGACACAGTATCTCGAGGACAGACAAAAAAAAAGAAACACACGAAGCGAGGGGGACGCGGCGGCCGCGAGTTGGGTGGGGAGATGACGCGGAGAAAGAAAGACACGAAGCCCGAGGACCAGAGCCGCGAGGGACGAAAGCCGACGATCGAAACAACAGAGACAAGACAACCGAACAGACGCCAACTCTACAACCAGGCACGACACAAAGACCCGAAGAACCCAAGTCTCGACAGCAAGCGAGAGCAGAGAGCAGGCGCTCGCTCTGACGCTGCCGCACGAGAGGAGAAGAGGGAGACGAGAAAACAGTCACAGCCAGGGCACGAAGGGAAGAGGAAAAAAAATAGCGGAGGCTGCCAAGGTCCGAAGATGCCGCAAAAGTGGCAGCAGGCGAGATCTACCTCCGGCACCACGATACGTCCCGCCAAATTCGATTCTCAAACGCGGTACCAGGCGGACCTCTTCTGCACACGACAAACGCGAGGGGAAAGCAAATAGCCGACTGAGCGAAAGAGGCGAGCCGACCCAAGAACAGAAGGAGAACGCGAAGTGCACAAATGGCCACAGATGCCAAGTTGACCCGTCGCGAATCAGGAGCACAAAGAAAGGATCAAAACATAGACGCGGGGACACACAGAGATCAAGCTATGGAACGTCAAACACTGGAGGCGCTGGGATCAGTACGGTGGAGATGAACCTGCATCTGGCCAGGTCGACAGCGTGGGAAAAGGTCCGAAGTTGTTACCGCGAACAACGAAGTAACCAGTCTCGGAAAAAACCTGCCGCAATCAAAGAAAAGGCCGTCAACCGCCCAAAAACAAGGCCGTGGAAGAAAGAAAAAAAACCCCTCTCGTATGTGCGCTTCTCTACCAACCTGGAGCTGGAAGGCGGGAAAAGGACACAGATCCGATGAAAAAGCACAGCAGAAAGGCGCAAATCAGCCAGTCATACTGCACGAGTCAAGCGCGGCTGGGGAAGAATGCTTCCCAAACACAGACCACCAAGCACTAGGCGAGCCCGGCAGAAAAGCAAAACGTCGAGAGGCGAAACACCCGAAGCAACCCCATCCCCATGCTGAGTCAAATGGCGACAGCGAGACCACTACGAATACACCGTGGGAAGCCCTCAGCATTGCACGGAAAGCCCAAAAAGTGACGAAGAGATCCGCCACACCACCCCCTTTGCCTATATTGTCTTCTCAATGAATACATCCCAAACAAACACACTCTGCGCTCTCTCACTCTCCCAACACCTTTGCGGAATAAAGTGAATGCTCTTGGGTAGTCGCTTGTGTCATAATTGTCAATTGCCATGTCCGCGTAAACGTCTCTGCATCTCAAGCAAAAGGCTGTCTGTCGAACAAAAGCCGCAACGCTCCCCGTACTCCTAGTGAAACGACAACAAACCACGTCAAGGATGCAGCCGTGTAGACCGAAAGAAAAGCACTCGCATGTCTCACAGACGGAAAACATCACCGATACAATGGCGCAACTATCCTCGTCGCTGCGCACTATTCTATGTCTACACGGTCTCAAGTCCATGAAAAACTGAGACATCAGCGAAAAGTTCAAATACGCTTCGCCTTTCGGAATTCTGTGTCATCCGGATGTACGGCCCATCCACGCCTCTGTCAACCAAGACCCTGTGCACTGAGTCATTCCCTGAGAAAAACTGCAAGTGGTAATGCACGACGAATTGGTGTCCAAGAGAAAACAAGCTTTCGGGTGCGGGGAAATCAAGAGTGTGTAAGGCGAAAACATTCGCTCTCTGTGCTAATGGATAGCTGGTGGCGCTGCAACTCCGATATCCAGGTCAACCAAGAATCCAGCCAGATGCAAACTCTCATTATTCTCTGTCGGCAACCTCCACAAAACCGCTTTTCGGAAGCGGCGCTCATGCCCACCCGAAAGGTATCGCATCAAGGTACGTATGTATTTCGCTGGCTCGGTCAAATCCCCACATAAGGGTTGTCGCCTGCAACCTCCCTACCACGAAATTCCGCCTCTATTCCCCTTCAACAAAAAGATGCATCATAGTCGTAAGTAGCCAAGCTCCACGCCGTCTCAAGAGTGCGTCCCAAGAAAGGCCTGGCGTCGGTAAAATTGCGGGATCCAACTCGTACCCAAGACAGAGTTTCGGAAGCAAAAACGTCGCAACAGGGTCACGTCGGTCCACGACAAATCGTGGTAGTCGCCCAGGTCCGCAGCCAAAGGTTCCACACGTTGCGCGTGATACTCTCATCTGTATGTGCCGTCGAAGTTGCTGTAAAACCTGCAACTTCAAATCTTCTAAGTCTAGATGTAAGGAAATCCGAGAAGAAAACTCCAGACTGCGAAATAGATGTAAACGACTCCTTCGTGTCGCTCACAAGCAAGACCCAAGAAAGTCAAGCGAAAACGCAGTCCGCAAGAAAAGAAATGTCCAGTTGTTGCGATACACCCCACCTCTTTTGCCTCGAAATTGCCATCTGATAAATGGGCGGCCCCAAGTGGAATACAACTGTATTGGACAGAATCTCATCATCAAGTTACAAATGTTGTGCGCGGCTCCTCGAAACTCTGATGTGACAGTGGTCCTACCACACTGTAGTTCGGCTGGAAGCGGCGTGGAGCCAAGCAATTTTGGTGCGGCCGCTAGTGTGCTTTTGTGTCAGCTAGCACAAGTAATTGGTATCCAGACCTTGTACTGCTACGCCTGAATAACATTTGTGAGCTGCCCAAAGTAATTAAGTTCCTCACTATCCCAATCCAACCGGCAACGAGCAAAAAGTATAGCGAAATGTGGCAATCGGGCAGAATCCCAGTCTCCCAAGTCACACAAGGGGGCGACAATCAAATCTACTCCACAAAAGACAGTCAAAAACACCAACGGCGTTCCCCCTGAAACGAAAGGCGTTTTGCCGCGCCCACAACTGTGTAAGCAAATCCACAAGCCTCGTGCGTTCTGTCTGTCTGGTAGCTCTCAAGTCTTCCAGTTCTTCTCCTTGTTCTTTTCTCTTCTGCGGTCCTCGGGCGTCGCGTTTACATCCTGCATCTACAATGCCCAAAGTCGGCGTAAATCAAAAGGCGCCATGGATAGAAAAGAAAGAGTGCCCATCTCCGGCATTCGATTCTGTTGGCCTGCCGTAACTCCATGCAGTTCCGTGCCGAGCAAGTCTGCTCGTAAAACCGGTCAAGCACACAGCAAAAGTGGGGGAAGCGACGTAGAGCAATGCGCACCTATAAAACAGTAGTGCTGTATTATCCTGACCAACAACATAAGGATACGAGAAATCCTTTTCTTTTTCGCTTGTTGAGAGGTGTCACACAGTCGTCTCCCATCCAAACACATTATTGAAGGCCTCGTTTGCGCCTCAAGCCTGTAATCTGCTTTAGTGGGTTGGAAAACGATTCCATGAGATTCCGTCGTCAACTGGGACTGTTGTTTTTGCGGATTTCCCATCTCGGCGGAAAATGCAGCCTCAAAGCCCATTCAAACATTCGTTATCCCTGTTTTGCACGTTAATAACTGTTTTTGTTTGCCAATTTTGGGGGCAAAGGCAAAAACTTCCACCTCGCAATGCTGATAACGAGCAACATTAATGTACGCCATTGTTATTCTCAATTTTCCACCCCGAGCCTTTCTCTGACCAAGCCTCAATTTCTCCCTTTGCTCTTTCAATAAATTGTCAAACTCTTTTATTTGGTCTTTGTTGTTTTTGTAAAAACGTGGGTCCTCTCTAAAATAGTGCTCATGTGTTGCGTGACTCCGTTTTTATGAAAATTTACTTCAAGTCAAAGTTTGTAGCAGTATAACGTAAGAAATTGAAAAGTGAAAGATTGTGATGTAGCGGATGTCACCAAAGGAGCAACGTAAAATCGGTGTGGGCAGTAAAAAAGTAAATGGGGGTGAAATTCACGGAGGCCTCCACAAGCTTGCAAAAGAGGGAGCCACGGAAACCAAAGAAAAATGAAGAAAAAAAACAGCACAAGGTGGCGTCTCTGTTGCTGCGGGCCGTTAGAGGGCCGCCAACGCCTTTTTGCAACTCGTTTCGCGAGGGGGAAGAAAGGGCGTCGCGACATGATAATAGGAGTGTGGACACAAATTGTGACAAGGAGCGAGGCGAGGCTGGCGAGCCAGGCGAGCCAGGCGAGTCCGAGCGAGTTTTCACAATAGTGCCACAACTCCTATTATACAAGTGTGTGCTAAAGTAAATGAAAATAGAAATGTTTAGATGTATTCAGTGCCTACGCAACCACGCAAGAATAAGTGCAAACATATCATAAAGAAAAAAAAATTCTCCCATGTTTGTACCGTCCCTACTTATTTGTGTGGTTAATTACCTCGTCCGCGCAAACCGGGCTTAAGTTACACAATAAAACATAAGATTTCAGATTAAAATTATTTCACCTGCATCTAAACGACCCGTTCTGCTAGGAAGTTAAAGTCAATAGGAAGCGCGATCAATGTTTTGTGACAATTTGTGCTTATCCTGAACAGTTGGATGAAATGTCGTGCAGGTGGTCTGATGAACATCACTTTATATTCAAATGGCATGAATAATATTTTTTTACGGTGTCGGGAACAAGAAACTTTGCCAACATGAAAAATATTTAAGCTCATATTTTATTTCGAAAAATGAGCAATTAAGTGATCTCATTCCTCTTACTTGTGAGAAATTGCTAGCGAAATAAAAACAGTTTTGGGCAAGCGTGGAGAGTTACACTTTAAACATGTCTTTATATTATCGAGACTGTCTGTGAGAAGGCCATCTGCAGAATGCTCATTGTTGTTATTTCCTGAGAAGGAACATTTGTCGATGAGCGATGAGTAAGCCCAACTTTCGTTATGATGATTGATTTCAGGTTCTTCAGGTTTTTATTCGTTTACCATAAAAAAGCGCGTAAAGTTTCGCCAAAAAATTTCAATAAATCGCTTCCCAAAGTTAAGCAGCACCATACATTTTAAGTGCTGTTTTTTCGGTATTATAGTTTTTGGGCCAGAATATACCACAACCAACATATTATCGAACGGGAGAAGACACATTTTCGCTGAGTTTGTTTTTGACCGTTATACTAAAAACGTTTTAAAGTTTCTTATTCTATTTTGGCCTTTGTTGGAAAAAAAAAATCACTCACCTCTTAACTTGAAACAAACATAACTTTCCCCAGAATTTAAAGTGAATATTCCTTGCGGGTTTGTTATGAACCCCAGACGACATTCACATAATATGCCGTTTTGTATTCTTTTCGATGTTAAACAGGGACATCAACCAATTAACACAATACGTCAATACTTGGTCTTTCAAAATTGACATGAAAGCTAATTGAAGTCAAATTGAAATTTCATGCAAAACGGCCAATGATGACGTCACGGAATGGACCAGCTGTCAATCATCATAAGACGTAAAAGCACTTAAAGCAGTTACCGAAAAGAAAATGACCTTTTTTGTTGTCGAAACTCCTCCATTGCTGTCAACAATTAAGTGTATTGTTGACAATGATGTGACGCTGGAGCATTTGTATCATCGATTATTATAATATTTGTGAACTTAATAGTTATTGCCAACAATGTCCCTCGCTTTTGAGATTATCCGAGTGATTATCCGACATTGGTTAAATTTTGAATTTGATTCGGTTAGCATTTTGCCACTGAATATTCATTCAGCTGAAACAGCTGTTGAGTACTCTTCAACCATCAAAGGAGAACAAATAGTCCTTTTGCATTATCCTATCACGCGAGCTTTTCGATAGCGAGGCGCGCGATGTCTAAATTAAAAATAAAATGCAAATGAATATAACCCCCACGAGGATCAGAAAACATCAGCATGTTTTGAGAGAAATAAATGGAATCTAGGCGAACTTTTTGTTTTATGAAAGTGTGACCTTTCACGCGAAAACGTACACTAGCGGCTTTCTAGTAAACGGGTGAAATAAACGACTATCGAACGGGTTGTAAACGAGTTTTGAAGTCGTTTGAAACGAGTTCCACTGAAAGTTCAAACGGGTTTTTAAATTTTCCAAACGGAAGGTTAAAAGACTCGAACGGCTCATAAATTTTTCCCAAAGGGTAAAGGAACACCGGCTGTTTTAGAAAGTGTATAAGAAAAATCGTCCGCCATTTCGGTTTGTTTGTCTGAGTCTTGTCTGAGCCGTGACGTCACTCGCACGCTTCGCTATAATAAAAAAGCCGTGGAACGGAATGGGTTACAGAAATGGAAAAAGCGCTGAAAATTTTTTAAGACTGCTACCTTAAAAAACAGTGATGCCTTGATGTAAATTTTGTAATGGCGGTTAAAAGTTTTTTAAAAGTTAAAAAGATTTGCATGGCAAACTTAGCCCTCCATGGTACAATTTTTTTAAAATTTTACCAACTTTTCGAAACACCATTGATCTCGAGATTGGTAGTCTTACATAATTTATCACACTCTTATAATTTCTTACATCAATTTTATTCCAGGACCATCTCAATGATTGACACTATCACATGACAGGATTATGCCAGAGGCATAGCACATTTTTACTTATTTTCGTAGGAAATTAATTTCGCGAATACGGCGGATAGAAATTTTGCAAAACCAAAATTTCGCGATTGCACAGGTCAGCCTACGCGTCATATTTTTTCTACGATGTATGATTGGGAGGAAGAGAGGGCAAAGGACTTCTAATAATAATTTAAAATGGCGTTAAGGACATAAGATGATTTTATAGTGGGTAATAAATTTCAAGTCGTTTATTTTTAAGATAACTCTTTTCGCAGGCATTTTTAAATTCCCAAAATTTAGGCCCGCGAAATTACGTAACAATAAGGTATAATCAGCAAAAATACCGCCTTTCAGAAGGTCTGAAAAGTCGTTGCATAAGGATTGTATTTGTTCTAATGACACTCACCACAAAGTAACATACGTCAGTGAAAAATAATAATGACTGTTGGAACAATACAAGTGCTTCAAGGTCCCAATTAAGAACTCTGTTAAGAACAGTATAATAAAGATATTCTACTTAATTTAAAGGAACTGTGTCACGGCTGAGTTAAGTTTATTTTATTAAGTTTTGCCAAATACTCGCTATGAAACTTAATGTTTGTAAAGAAATTACTTCTATGGATCTAAATTACAAAACCATATATATAGCTTCACTACAACCAAATGTGTCTCCCGGTCGTTATAATTTATAGTTACAAGCAAAAAAAAATAATTTGAAAACTGTTCAGTCCAACAGTATTTCAAAAACCCATACCGCAATCCATATAAATCTTCTTCACTTTTGACCATCCGTACATTCTTTTGTATTGCTGTGTTATTAAAATGTTCCTTTACTGTTTCAAGCGATTATTTTTTTTTTTATTTTGCCGAATTTAATGGTCATTTTCCATGCCTAAGTTTGGCTAAAATCTGTGACACAATCCTTTTATGAGATTGAAAGTTGAAGCCTGGTTTTCACTAGCGACGAAAGCACAAGCGTAAGGATAACATCTCTTTTTTCTCCGTGGAAAAGGTTTCGACGCAAGCAAAAGCACAAGTGCGTTGCATTTGGATGTTTGTGCTTGTGATTGCGGAAAGCACAAGCACAAGGGTCAAAAATTGTCCTTATTGTGTACATGTGATCGCGCTTGTATTTACGTATGTGCTTGCGTCTCTAGTGAAAACCAGGTTTCACTGCACATTATTTAGTCAAAAGCATGAATATACAGTGCTAAGTGACCCTTTTGGTTGATTAGGCAGAAATATTTCCTAATTATTTATTATACATTTACAACTGGGCATTTTTCTTTATCTGTGTGTGACTTTGCCCTTAACTAGGAAATCTATTTTCTAATGTTTCTGCAAAATTTAAAAAAAAAAAACTGTTTATACCAAAGGACGTCATAACACATGGTTGCTTACTGTTATTACCAAACCCAGCTTATCCACCAATTATATTTGTGCAAAAGATTAAACCAAACAAATATTTTGCTGTTTGTGTTGTTTCAAACGGCATTAAAAGACCTTGTCAAAAAATCGAAACGCAACAATAATAGAATGATTCGGCAGCATTCTATCTAAGGAACTTCAGTTGGCTTCATCAAGTTTAACTAACAATCCATAAAGAATAATGGATCCACGCTCCTTTGTAGACCATTCAATCTCCTGATTGCTAAACTTCGGGTCGATCTCATCTGCAGCACCAATTGTCTGAGGCCCAACTTGGTAACTGTCTGGGTTGATACACAACTGAAGAACGGCTTTAGAAGTATAGGTCTTGTTTGTTGACGGGTCTTGAAAGCTAAAAGATCACAGAAAGGCCATAAAAAGATAAGATTTTCTACGTGAAAATACCGCTTCAGGTGGTCAGATTAAATTGACAGCATAGTTCTTCAATTTTTTGCCAAACTAGAACACAAACAACTTGACTGTAAACTATTGGTTCCGTTACAACACGACGTTAGAAGTCGACATTCATTTTTATCACTCAACATAATCCAGTGCTGGTTTTGTCGAATTCTCGTAGAACACTCGAAGATCTAATTTTTTCCATTATTTTGTTAAATCGGAAAGATAACTTTACTCCTACCAAAAAAACACATGGCCGGCCCAATCAAATTCCGGACAAGGAATTCCGTTACTCTTTTCTCTGATTGGAGAGCTTAGGGAATTTTGTTTGTACTCTTAAAATTAAGTTTCGGAAATTGCACGGCCAAACTGTTGCTGCAGTTTGCTTAAAAGGAGGGGCTTGAACTCTAGCTGGCTATAGTCATAGTCGCAATCAGAGGTAATCTGAATTGAAATCGAAACACAAACTAATAATAGAAATTGAAATGAGATAGAAGCTTTGTAAGCACCTTTTGGACTTTGCATAACAGTTGTGTCCAGAGTATCGAACACTCGGTGATACAAAGATCTGCTTGGTGTCAAACCCTTTGGGTTTTCTGTCATCATTATAATGTCCAACCTCTTCGCTTAACTTTCTTCCTCCAAGCGCGACATCACCTACACAATTAAAGCAAACACATTTGATTAATGTTCCAGTGAATTAAAAAAGTCTTGTCTTCAATTTATTCATGAATATGTGCTGCACGTACATTTTTAAATTTGCTTTAAAACAATAAACATTTAATATGTTGGTATTAAATGGAGATTGTTTTAAAGCAAGTCTGTTTCTTGCTCGATATCTCTTTTGTTTTTCATTTACAGCTTCGACAGGCTGAGGAAGGTTACCATTGGTTCATTTAACACCATCACCACCAAAACCGCAACAACAGCAACAACAACAACAACAACTACGACGACGACATCATCGACATCACCAACAATGTCGCTGTGCATTAACGTGGTTGACGAAGAATGTGACGGATTTTTAGATATGAATAAGTTCGGTGCAGCTTAGTAAGCGAAACAAGGAACGGAGATGAAGTTACAAACTTATTATTTTTCTTTATGTCGTTGTGCGATCGCTACAGCAAAATATTGCAATCCGACCGAGAGGGAGAGGGAGGGGAGAGCCGGCCCGCCCCCAAATATATTGCCTACATTCGAGTTACCTGGTTACAACTGGAACTAGGTTGCAATAAGGCTCATTCAGGCCTTATAGCCTCTATTAAATGTTCGTTCCACTTCCATCCCGAGAATACGAATTTCGACTATCACCTAACTATATCAATATGTTGATAATGACATCTATTTATATGATGCAGATGAAAAATTTGATAAAAATTGTAAACAAATTACCTGGGATAAGGAGATCGCCGCATTCCAAGATCGCATTTACGCTGTCCACTCTTGTGCCATGGAATGCTACGTGCCATTTGTTAAACACATCTAGGGCAGTAGCTCTGTGATGGACCCTACAGAAATATAGCAAAAAAAGAGATCACCAAAACTTACTTATAAACACCTAATACAACTGCCAATGAGGATTGGAATCATGTAAAAAAGTGGCAATCTTTAACAAGAAATAAAAATCCTTTCACACGGAAACAACAATAACGACAACGCTGCCGAGAATGACAACGAAAAAAACTGACAAAGCTAGTGCTGCTCTATATTTTTGCACTGTGGCACAATAAATTGATTTATTTATGATCGGAACGGCTAGTGGTAAACACTCTTTCAAATAATAAATAAAATTTCAACTTACTTGAGCCCAAACCGGCACCATCCTATTGGAATCCCGTACTCCTTCGCTGGTTTTCCTCGAGTGTAGTAAAGATTGTCCCCTCGAGCTGCGTGACACTCTGTACAGAAACATCTGTCAAATTTTGGGTCGAAGAAAATATCTGAAAGAACAAAACAAACACTTGGTGGATTTGTTGTAGTGGATTACACGTTAAAAACATTTGATTGACAGAAAAAGTAAGTACAGGTATCTACCATAAACAGATATACACAAAAAGCAGAAATCCGATCTACAGCAGAGCCAACATTTAGAAGCGTTACATGTGTGGTTTTCTACCTTGAAGCTTAAGAGATGACTTGAATCTGCGACATTTCTCCTGATATTCACAACGTGTTCTTCGTTCCACATTAGCGGTACCTGCGTAATTATAAAGAAAATGTTATTCTTATTACAATTTTAGGTAAGTAGAATTTGCATATGGGCTATCTCGTCTAGGTTCGTTCGTTTCCGTACCTAGAAGAAGCAGACTATGGCTACTTTGTCAGGACGCGATGCTAGTATATCATGGACTGCCTCCTAGAATGCTATCAGCTTACCCCAACAACGTAGTGTTACCGGGGGGAGGGGGGGGGGGGGGGGGGGCTTTTCTACTCCCATGCCCCTTCTGATGACCGATTGGACGCAGCGATTGTATCCCCCTGAAAAAGTACAAATCGAGAAAAATCACTCATTCAAATGAGTTATTTCGAAAGCGCACTTATGAAGAACAGTAAATACACCAAACATTTCGCCGCCAACTTTGGCTTCCACCAAGCCGCGGGATTGGCCGGCGCCGGACAGATTCGCCCCCGCTTTGGTGAGGACACTGAGTTCGCAACTGAAGTTTAGTTTTTGAGCCGCCAAGGAACAGCTTACTGCAATATCAAAAAATTATTTATTCAGAATGCCATGCTAATAATTTTGTTCTAACACATCAAAATAAGTCAAATGGATCTGTTACCTCTGGTAGCTCTTGCGGTTTCTTTTAGCTCGAGAAGAACTCGCTTTGCTGCCTCTTGAACTGACTGGTTACCACTCTTGCTTAAGCGTGTCAGTTCTTCCACTGCGTTCGCAGTTTCCTTGATCTTTGCCTTTCCTTTAGAAGTCTTTGCAATATTCCACAAGGTGTTGGCAGCGCATTCTTTTTCAGTGGGACCGCCTTTAGCGATAAGTGATATCATCAGAGGAACGATATCTCTGTCCAGCATGACCTCCATGTTCTTTTCATTGACTACCAGGTTACCCAAGCCATCTGCGATTTCTTGAGCCGACCACGTGGTACCATCCGATCTGCCTCGTAAGTCCGATTGACCCAGTGCATTACGCAACATGCCAATGAGGTAGCTTATTACCTGAAACACAGGATATGGCAAATCATGCTGTTTCCTGGAGGTAAGTTCGGTTTTGCAATGCAAGAACAATTCTGAAAGTCCTTTAAGGTAGATGATTGTTAAGGTTGAAAGCGATCTGGGCCAATGACATTTTTCTATTATCCTTTTGTGAAAGCACTGCAAAACCGTTCAGAGTACTCGGTATATAAACCACACTAAGAAACAAAGGACTTATACAGTAGTTAGCCTTCCTATAAATCGCAAGAATGATGAAAGTAAACTGGACTATGTAGTCGGTTACCCAGTTTGGAGATATTTCTTAAGATAATAGGCACTTTGCCAGTTTTTGAACGCCGCTCCAAATTAATACTTTCACCTCTACAATCTAGCTATAGGAAGTCTCAAATATTTGAGCTTTAAAAACTGACAAGACAGAAAAATAGCTCATTCTAAAAGAAATCAATCTCTTAAAACAGATAAGCCGTTGAAGGAACTGCCCTTTGATTTGTCTTGCCAGTAATACATACCCTGCTCTCGGCTTCCAGCAGCTTTTTCTGCTCATCCGAGGTGATGTACGCAAGTGTCAATAAGGCCGACACAACCACCTCCATGTCATCTGACTTCAGAAATGGAGCAATCCTTTCCTTTGCTCGTAGGTCACAGAGAATCTGGCGGTTTTCTGCGGCCTTTGAACAATTGTGTAGGATGTTGATAGCGGAAGACACCAGGAATTTCTTTTTCTGTTTTGAAGAAAGCAATTTTCGTCATAAGTATAGAGTCTCTTTTAATCAAGCCAAATCCCACGACTTCATTTAAGTGTTTAATGTGTCTCCAAATTGCGCCGGTCTCTAAATTGGGGACAAGGCAACCATTTGTTTGAAGTCATTCCCGTAAAATATAAATGTATCGTTTTGCGGATGTTTATAGCAAAGATATTACTTATACGATGAGCTGAAAGAATATAGAGAATAAAAACATTTTCTGTGTTTCTAAAAAAATGCTTGATTTATTCAAAATAGGTCTGGCATTAAAAAAACTCTGCGACGTCCACTCAAGAATACGAATACGTTTTTAAAGAAAAAGACAATTTATCTCTTCTCTACTAACGCCACTTTCAACAAGCAAACACGCACTGCATGGCAGTGAATAATAAGTATTGACACTGACATGTGCGAAGACAGCCTAAAGTCGGTGCTGTAAAACCCGTTGCCAAAACGCCACAATGTTTGAGCGTGACTTGTACTTTACCTCGTTCTTGGAGCTGCCTGTTCCACATGTGTCCAGATCATTCAGCATAATCTTCAGCGACCCACTTCGACCCAAATCCCTGGCCATCTTTAAACTGGCGTCGGCGTAGTTCCAGAACACACTGCGAACCACAGACATCCCCAACCAGCCATCTCGAGTCTCCATCCCCATATCCATCAGGCGGCGAAGAAGTGTAGTCAGGTGACGAGGAGCACCGATGTCGGATAAGTGGTCACCGTACTTCTGTCGAAGCTGCCTGTCATCTGTCTCCGAGTAGGGCTCTAAAATATCTTTGGCTACTTTTCCAATTACGGACAGCATATCGGTGAACGTGCCCTCTTTTAGGACGTTTATGGTGTTGTTCATTCGCACCATAACTGACACAGAATCGACTTCGTCCTGGTTACTGTTCTGGGTTTCCGCTTGGCCACCTAAAAGACATGTCGAGTAACAGTTAAAAGGGTAAGCCAGCACGGTTCCTTATATAAATGAATAAATAAACAGTAAGAAAGTTCGACAGGCAGTAGACAGACAGACAGACAGACAAACAGACAGGCAAACAGACAAATTGACAAATATCAAGAAAAACAGAAGGAAAGACAAATAATACCGGCAAGAGAGAATGATCTCAAAAAGGGATCCCCATACACGGGTCTCTTCCTATTGCACTCTTTTGAAATTTACCCCTTATCTTCAGTCCACAACTCTGCGTTTTTAAGAAAGTGACTTGATTGGCTTTCGACTGGCTTTTATTTCGCGTTATTGTAGGAGCGAGGTCTGAGCCTCGATCAGAGGTAGCTTAACATAACTTGTCACAGCAAAGCGCAAAACTATTACTTGATTTAAAAAAATATCAATGGAGTTCATCCTCTCTTGATAATATATACATAGTTGAAAAAATAGAAATAAACAATTAAATGTTTAAACAAACGAGGTTAAAACACTCTTCACTCCTTGTTATTTTTCTGTCTTTTCAAAAATATGCTTTAATAAAAAATGTGAGAGAGAAGCCTTTATTTAAATAGGGTTACTCCGTCAACTTTACAATAAAAACTGTTATCCTTAGAGGCCCTAATAAAAAGTAAAAATTCAAAAGTCGCTAAAAGTCTTACAATGTACCTAAAATGGAAGTTAAACAGATTAAAATATATAATGTAGGTATTAAACACAGACGTGCACTTGCTAGAACACAGCTAGCATTAATCCATTTTGTCCTAATTTAAACTGATAACTTTTTTGTTGTTTTTCTTACATTTTCTATATATCTCTTTGGGAAAATTTGGAACTAATGACAGGTGTTATTTTTCCTGAGGGATATGACAAAATCAATATTATCGTTACCTTTTTATCGTGGAAATACATACCAGTTATAGTTACTTCCTCGGCCTGGCCGAATACATCCACTACACCATAAAGTACTGACGGGATAGTTTTAATCTTTTTGCCAACATCTAAGCCATTTATGAAGAAATGCAAAGAATTGTCTGACTTGCGCATGACTCCAACTCTGTCACCAACCTGTTAAACGAAAAACATGACAGTGGTAATATCTTCGAAAAAAAAAAAAAAACAAGATAAGATAAGAGATGAGATACAAAACAGTAATCAACCCAAAAATGTATACGAATTTGAACGGATAGTTTCTCTCCTTATAGGTCCTTATACGACTCCGGGAACCTCTGAGGTGCCACAAATTGTAATACCAAAAAAAACTTAGGTGTGACTGCAATGTTGTCAGACATCTTCTAAATAGAACAAAAAATATATTTTCATGATACCGACTGCTTAACATACCGACAGATCGTCCAAATCTTTGGATATCGTAATCATCTCTTTTCCGTTATGAAGGATTTTATCGCAACTGAGTGCAAAAGTTGTCCCTTGTGCAATAGAAGTCACTGTTGAAGGGAATTCCATGTGTTCAGGAGAAACAGTCGTGGCTCCAATATCTAGACTGCCATACCACTTTGGTACTTTGCTATCCAAACGAACTTCAAATAGTTCATCAACTTGCAGGGGTTGGCTTGTTAAAACGACGCCGTGATTAAAATGCTGCAAAGCACTGCCGGGTAAATATTTTAAATAAAATTTGTTAACGTCTCAGTCTAGAGCAATAATAATTAATCAAATAGAAGGCAAACTCAAAATGAGAACTAATTAATAATTGAGGATCTGTGAATTTAGTAATATATCAAGCGTGTCCAAACCTAAAGTTATTTAGTCAATCTTATCATGTAGCGGTCATGAAGTCTATTTCTTTACATGTTGTAGCATCTTTGGTTTTTTCGGGCAGCCAGTATTCTACGTTATTTCAATTTCTTTTTCTTTTTTTCTGTAAAGCAATAATTTTGAGTTCAACTGAAGGTCGTTGTTGTTAACCACGGCAATGTCTTCCCACATGAAGATTTTCATGCTTCTTTTTTGCAGGCTAATCAGCTACCGACTGTTTATGTTTGCGCCAACATTACACCCTGGGCATAAGGTACCGTTAAAAAACTTAATAAATTAAAACAACGCAGCAACATTATGAACGCTATGAGGATTATCGAGGTCATTTCATCTGACTGTTGCTGTATCAATACTTTCTTACTCAATTCTCTTGGCCTTCTTCCCAGCAAGCATCACAGCGATGTTGTCTCCACAACTGTGATGAAACTTGTACGACTCTGAGGACTTCACTGGGCCGCTGGAGGCAGTCGGGAGCTGGGTAGGAGACGTCGGGGACTGGGGCGGTGATTTGGCTCCGGGTGATTGCGGCGGGGACTTGACTGTGGGGGATTGGACGGAGCGTGGCACTTTCTCTTTTGATGCTTGTAACTTGGCTAGAAAGCCGTCTACGTAAAACAAGAGAAATAATGCACGTGTTAGTGATAAGAAAGGGACATGAAATGGTAGCTTCATATATGATTAAACCAACCCAACGGACACGAAGAGAGTACGGAGTTACTTGCCAGTTGTCGAAGAGTTGGGCCTTAGGAGGCCTTTGTTTATGATACATTTAGCGGTAATGTATCTACAGAATTTTTGCTTGCTTATCAATGGAACTCATGTAGAAGACCTAAATGTAATAATTGAACCTAAATGTAATAAACTCCTAAATTAAGTGTGACAACATTAAGCCTTAAATATATAACGTTATACTAGCGTCAGCAATAAAGTAATCAGCACGTCTTTACCCTTTCCCCTATTCAGACTGGGCTTTTTTGCTTTTTTGGACCTTCTCTGACCGCAGGGGGGGGGGGGGGGGGATTCCGAAGCTTAACTTCCAGAATATTTAAGCACTCAAAATAAAACTTATAGGATGTATAGTATGTCCAAACATCTTTCGTTTGGTATATGTCACGTGGGGTAATGACGTCACATCACGCGACAATTACATCATGATGTCAAAACAGCCGTCATCTTGGATCCGCCATCTTGGATTTCAAAATTTTTCCAAATGCCAGAAAACCACCCAAAATTAATGCAAATGACACAAAATCAACAGAACTGTGTTTTTAAAACCGTAAAATTTTAAAAGGTAAAAATTACTTGCATTTAAGTTAATTTTCATTAATATGAACACGACAATTATGCCAAATACGGTTTAACATAGAAATGACCTAAAATACGGGAAATTATCCGTAACACAAAGTGATTTGTTGAGCCATCTGTCACGCCGTCGGGCAAGTTGCTGTATTCATCATGAATCAAGCGTAACTTTAATATGAAGAACATCAATCAAGTGACTTCAAATTGAGGGTCTCAATGGGGTGGTGGCTTTTACGGTTAACTGTAAAAATTCAGTCCTTTTTACGGCTAACGGTTAATTTATTTCCATTACGGTTAACAAAAATGAACATCCATTGTATTTAAAAGTGGAAAATTAATTCCTGTTATTGAAAAACATATTTTAGGTCTCAGCGGGTCTGAATGGGGTTTAGTGTTTTTAAAGTGTTTTTGTGTATTTAGCGTTCTTTTACACTAAACATTAAACATTGAAATGTTATTTACCCATAATTTTTAATTTTTTGCTGTTAAATTGGCAATTTTTTAATGTTTGCTGTTTCTAGAGAATACCTATAGTGAAAAACTCTTAATAGGAACACAAAAACTACAACTTTGGGGTAACAAAATCTGTCAAAATGCCGTTGCCGTGGTAACGTCAAGTTCCTCGACACAGCAACCTATCCTACCAAATTATTCCCAGATAAATTTAAGATAAACTCGCAAGTTTGGCAGCGTTTGGTTGAATCTTGAAAAAAGTTATAAGCGTTCAAAGTCAGCACGTGCACTCCCCCCCCCCCCCCCGGTCTGGATAGGGGTAATGAGATGATGGTTACGTCATTGATGACATTATTATAACGTTATAAGTCCGAATGTTGTCGCACTTAGGAGTTTATTACATTAAAAATCAAATGTTATTACATTTAGGAATTTATTATATTTAGGGTCAGTTATTACATTTAGGTCTTCTACAACTCAATGCTCTTTGTTTGTTTACGATTAATTCCAACTTAACTCAGTCAAGAAAGGAAAAAGTGAAATGATGTGCGTCTGCACAGTTACGGCTGTCCTCGATAAGAATCAACTCCCAACGAACTCCATTGCTTATTGGACTTACCTCCTCGTCCCAAATACTTCATTTTAATGTCACAGTTTCCATACACTGCGCTTGCGCATGGGCACAGAGGCTTCAGCGGGTGACGGGGTAAATTACGAAACGCTACTCCAAGGTAAGTATCTTCTGTGGCAAAACTAATTAAAAATAAACAAACAAATTAACGAGTAAAGAGACTGAGAATATTCATAGCTAATGAACAAAAAGAAGGATATACCTCGGTGTAAAAACCTGTGAGATTTTTCTTTGTTTTCCGATCCCGCGCTATATAGTTTCCAGGTTCTTTGTTGTCTTGTAGTTCTTTGTTTTACGACACTGGTAAGCTTTACAGATTCTTACACGAAGGATAAGCCAAAAAGAGACTTTTTCAAATCATTTTATACGTGAGAAGACGAATCTTGAAATAAAGCTTACCGTCGAAAAGACAGAATCTTTAATTTTAACACAGACAATAAGAGACAGTAGAGAAACTGAGTGAGACTATCTCTTGCTCATTCAGATTGTGCTACATGGTTTACTGCAAGGAATCAGAGATTATCCACTTGCCTCAGAGTGCCATCATCCATGTTCAGTATGCAATACACGGTATCAGGGACAAAGAATCCAGGATCATTTGTTGGGTATGGAGTCTCCTTCCCAGCATGAAATGACACCTTCTTGCTTATATTCCAGCCCCACGACTCGGAATTGGATCCTATCAGTGGAATGTAACCGAGGCACTGTAGCGGGGCCTGAGGAAGAGCGATTCCAATGACTGCGTGTGAACCTCGCTCGTCTCCTTCCCAGGTTATTTCCCACACGTGTCGACCCTGTCTGTACCCTTTCTTTCCTGTTCAGGATTAAAGATAGTTCACACTGCAAACTGCAAACTTCACACTGCAAACTGTCACTAACCCACAAATCCAGATATCAGTTAAATGATACGTTGCCAGATTTTAAGCGAGTTACTAAATATGGGTTTTCAGTACCACATTTGCAGAAACGTTCAAATATAGTTTGATGGAACTATATTTAGTTAGTTAGCGCACGTTAGTGCTATTTTAGTGGGAACATTTTACTATTATCCTTCTCCCCCCTTTTTCTTTTTGTCTCCATTCTTATTCCCCTGAAAAAGTTTTAAGCCTGATTCCAAACTTATGGTTTCACCGTGCAAACGTTTATGCACTTATTAAAAAGGCCTTACACTTGCTACACGAGTTGAACCCTCAAGTCTACTGGTTTACGCGCAATTTCTTTCAAATTTTTGGCACCTCCCACTGTTTTCATGTAGATATTCTTTTCATCTTTGCAGCTTTAAGATCTTTGTTGATGAAAAACTTTGCAGGTTTGCACTCTCAAAAAGAGTTTTGGGGCGAGATAAGCTAGTTTGACTTAAATATGAATAATATCTTAATTTAAACCATGTTTTACTCGGCGCTGTTAAAAGTCAATTTCACATTACTTTACCGTGCCGCGTTGCAAAGTTCGTTGGGAAATTGGGAACTACATTTCGAAGTAGCCAATTGCGTTGCGAGTTAGACAGTCAAAGTAAAATTTGACCAAATTTCTGTCGGCATAAAATTTATTTATCGGCAGATCGCTCATGTGAAACGTTGTCAGACACTTCAACTTCAAACAAAATATTTTGTAACTCTAGTCGCTAGAACCGCTGGAACATTCTCGGCGCCACCTTGTTTTCTTGGCCTGAAATTCAGACATCACCATGGCCTTCGAGCAACATGTCTTAATGTAGTTCCCAATTTCTCAACGAACTTCGCAACGCGGCACGGTAAAGCAATGTGAAATTGACTGTAACCGCGTATAAGTTACCCAGAAAATTTAGAAATTAACAGAAGGATGTCGAGCGCAAATTTTCGCAAAATGGCAAAAGCTCGATGTGTTTACATAGGCAACATTTTTGATTTTCTTATTGGGCAAAAGTTGTGTACCTCTTATGGCGTCTGTAGTAAGAGGAGAGGGAAGTCTTCTAGCTGTCAACCTGTCACTCAAAACTCGGAACCTCGGAGAGCAATCTTCGGGATCCCACGCATGCTCAATCTGTTCAGATGGCACACTCGATTCCTCGGCTATTTCACGAAGAGCGTCAATAACAGCCCGCTCAAACAGAGAGTTAATTGGACTTGCTTGCATGCGTCTCTGGTGAAGAGGTATAGACTGTTCGACACCCATTTCTAGCGAGCAAAATATAGCATCGCTGTTACGGAAGCTTTCTAAGGAAACACAATCTGATGTCTAATGTATTAGACATCAGATTGCGTCTAATATATTATTTTCTGTAATGTATGGAACAATTCTAACCAAAGTAGAACCCCTAAAATACGACTTTTCCTAGGGGATGGGAAATTTACGAGTTAAAGTCACCAGGGCCCTTGATTTCTTTGAGAAGCCGTGTAGCTTGTATCTATGTTTTTCTCGCAAAATTAGGTTACGCTTCAGGGCTATAGTTTACTATATTATATACAACCGTAACAATTTCCCAATGGTTTTTCAGTATCCATGGGACAAAAGTACACTCGATACTCCTCCATTTGATTTCCAGAAAATCCGACAGCGCTCTACTCGGGGTTTCAATTTGCCAAGCGTGAACTTTTTAAGGGGCTCTGTCACGTCATATGCAAGTGGTTTTGTTTGCGCGGTGTTCAAAATTACCCTCGGTCCTTAGCAGTCCTTATGATTACGCTTAAGCAATGTGGAAAACTCGAACCAGCTTATAATGAATGACGAAGAATGGTTATACAAATTGAGAACGATTACGAAACACGAATCGAAACATTTTTCGCCATCTTGCAAAGTTGTACCGTGCGTGACATACTCCATGTACGCGTTGTAAACATCCGGTTATTCCGAGAAAGCCGAATGCAAATCTTGTATAATTTGATAGCTTGGTTATTTAAAAATATCGTGATTTATGTGAAAACAATTCAACATTTTTCTTGCTTCCTAAAGTGACCAAGAGATCACACCTAAACTACTATGATTATTAAACACTGAAAGCGAGAATCAAGGGGTCATTCATTGACATCTTGCGTACGGCCGAGTGCAATGTCGCGAAATCGTTCCATGTCGACTGGTTGTGTTTCGAAAGAAAAGACACATATACATCTTTATTTTCTTCTAAATGGTGAAATGAAAGCCAGTCACAGCACATTTTAAGTCACAGATTTCGTAATAATATGACATGACTTGGAATAACACACCGGCCATCGATGGTCAGGGCTTGCTTTAATGAGCCAAAATGCACTTTAGTTTCCTTTGAGGTTCGACTTCCGAAAGCGAAGTAAATTACACATTACTTTTATAGCAAAGTTTTAATGCCAAGTGAAATTGAAACCTCGGAGATACGACTTTAGCAAATCGATTGAATGAAGGTAGAAGACGCAGACAGAAAATGATAATAATGCAAACATTCTGACCACAAAAATATTAAACAATGCAGACGTTGAATTCCGTGCCGACGACAATTTCAGTTGGAAAACTTGAAAGCAAACTGATTTCTTTTTACTACACTGCTTGCAATTATGGCACTTACCTATTTTATGTTTTTTTCAGCTGCAATCTCCTATTTTGAGACGGATTCTACATTTTAGGAGACGAAAACGAAAGTGTTCTTCGTGATGCTAGTTACTTCCGGGCTCAGATCAGAATACACTTTTGTTGGACCCAGGCCTTCTCAACAGAGGTAACCGGTAAGGCATGGATTTAAACATAAACAAAACCGTCTGCGAATGAATGTATTTCGCTGGAGTATACCCACAGTCAGATCGCGACTGTGTTTGACTCAAAAGTTCAAGCGGGAGCCGATAAACGGCTCTTGGTTTCGAGTTCGACTATTTTGAATAATCCTCACTTCCTTCCACATTTACTTTTTACGTTATGCAACTTTACCTACCATTTTCCAGAACTGATCAAATATCGATCGGCTATCAAACAAGACCCAGCTCTGCTTCGGTTTGCATACATCAAAACATTTTGTATGGACGAGGGGTTTAGTTTCCAGTTAACTCTAATTCGTGAAATTCTTACCTGTTTATATACCTCCTTATCAAAAATTACTACTTAATTTTTGATAAGGAGGTATATAACAGATTTGTAGATCGGGTAACAGGAGATAACGTCAAAGTCGTTTTCCAGTTGTACATCAAACCCGACAGTTACCAGGTTGGACCTCAGAAAATCGGTGCAATAAAAGAGATCGACCCGAATATTAGCAACCAGGAGATTGAATGGTCAACAAAGCAACGTGGTGCTAATATCTTCTATGGTCTTCTTGTTAAACTTCATAACACTGGCTAGATCCTTAATACTGCGGTAAAAGACGTTGTCAAGTCATGCAGTCATGACGTGTGATGCCATGTCATATTTAACAATTATTATTATTCGCTAAAGGCGAAGTGATTATTTTATGCGCCGAAGGCGATGTGATTATTGTTGAATAATCCCCGAGAAGTAGTCGGGGGGATTATCCAACAATAATCACTGAGCCTGAGGCGAATAAATGTCAATCCATCCGACTGAGTTTTTTTTTTTATGGGCGCGTGCGATCTCCAAAACCACCATGTTTACGATCAATTCTAATACCTTGAGAACCATTTCTTAAAAATGTTTTCGGTCCAGAAGCCTTGGCAGTCAACTTGCAAAATTCCCAATGTTTTAAACATCCAGGACTTGGAGTGATTTTTTTTCGAATGAGCGAAAATTTCATTCAGCAAACACCTCCATGTTTACTTGCCTGAGATGGTGGCAAAGTTGGCATGGCTAGGAGCCAAGCCTTGAAATGCTTTATTCACCGCTCAGCGCGGTAAATATAACGGCATAAACCGAGCTTCTCGACCAATCAGAATGTGCCATTCTTGAATTCACCTCTGGAAATTATACTAATATGCCATGCGATGACATGTCATGTGGTCATGTCATATCTTGCCGTGTCATATACTTAGGCAATGGAGGCGGAAAAGGTCCCTCATTTTTCTCCCCAATATTAATAGCGACCTAAAAACTGCAAAGGAGTGCAAATTAACACGTGCATGTTTAGTTTTAGGTTCTTTTCCAAGGCCTTCTGCAATCTGTGATGCATCACAGTGCAGTCATCTTAAGGTGTAGTCCGGTTTGAATTGACTATGACATTTCTCCTGCCTTTAAAAACGCCGGCCATTATCCGTTCTCCTCGGGCCCTTGTTCTTCAACATACTGGAGTTGTTCTCGGTAGCTAGTCCTGAGTTTACCTCATACTTCATTTAATCTTTCTTCTTTTCCACTTTCCTTCGAACAGGATAGAAGAGAATGTTACTAGTTTTCTTTCGTGATTCGGGAAAATGAAATTCAAATATTCGTAGGTGATTAATTTTTCTAACCGTGAACAGTGCCAGAGCTGCCCACCTCCCCCTTCCTCCTGTAGTTAAAATGGATCAAGCCATTTAATGAAATGCATCATTTAAACACGGTATCCCACCATAACAGTAAAAACTGCTCTACTGAAGAACCTTGCATACAAGTAAATATTTCCCATATTATACAAGTATTCCCTGTAGAAATCTAATAAAATATCCTATACTGAACAATAGTGATGGAAAGAAAATCTCCGAGAACCGTGACCACAAGATGCTCCCGTGCGCGACTCACGCGAGATGCCAAAACAAAAGTGGTTCATTTTTTTTTTTGCGATAGTCTGCTTGTTGCGGTCTCAATGTTTTAGTCTCACTTAGCTCAGCTACTACATTAACAAGTTTGTATTTATAACACCCAGTCCCCCCCCCCCCCCGGTAATACGAAGCAATGATACATTCAATGTTATACTGACCGTTTTTATTCGGTTAACTTTTTATTTTTCACCTTTTACAATGGCCAAAATAACAATTTTTAATCCAGAAGTCGAGAAATGTAATGATACTTGTCAAGACATTTGCTCTCATCAGAAGGATGTTTTTCCACCCTGTACAGGAAGCCACTATCATCCACCGTCATGCCATATATCTTCACGTCTTTCTCCCATTCCCTCACGCTCCTGGCTCTACCATCGTGCATTCGCATGTACACACCACTGACTCCATTGGACCAAACCTTCTCAACAGAATAAAAGAGGTTTCCCATTTTATCCATTGCTATTCCTTTCAATCGATTCATTCGTGATTTAGTGTCCCATGTGATAAAGTCCCAGTCAGATTGTTCCGCCTGAATCGTTGCGTCGCCCAAGATGTTTAACGAACCACGATCAAAGTCAGAGGGCACCGCGCCTACAGCGTTATCACTAGACCCATCCCTTGTTCTCTCTATCACAAAGTATGAGCCATTGGTTACACAGCCAATGTAGTATTGGTGGCCACGGAGGACGTTCCTTACTCGATTAAGGTACCAATCAATCCGAGAATGCCCATCTGGCACTGGACGGCCATCATTCCAACCGTAGTACAATTTGTCGGGCAGTCTGAAGTTCCGAATGGCGCCATTGTAATCTGCGTATGCAAAACGCTGCCCACAAAAGACAACCCCTCGCACATCCGGCTTACTCTTTCCAGGGGGAGTGAGCAACTGGGTAAAGGTATAGTAGTGTTCAATGCTGATTCCGTTTGGTTCGCTTAGGTCCCCGTTTATCTTGAACATCATGACCTTGCTTTCTCCTCCGGACAACCTGCTTTGGGCAGCTATGGCCAACAAGTTATACTCTGAATGGATGGCGATGCCAAACGGATGACAATTTCCGCCACATTCTGATCCAGGGACATCTATGGTCTTCACGATCTCCAATCTGTCCGGATTGACAATCAAGATCCTTTTGGCCTCGGGTTGTGCAACATACAGATAACCAGTTGAGTAGTGTAGGGCGCCTGCATCCCTGAAGTTAGTGCAGTCGCGGTGATAATGAAGCACATTTCTTTTACGACCATGGTGATGAGCGGAGACGTTACGGCCGACATTTTTGCCTTCAACGATCTGCCAGTGTATGTTTAACACCAAAACAGTCAACACCAGAAGAGCCTTTAAAAATGCCATAAGATCACAAGTACCTGTAACCGAACAAATGCTAATTATCTCTTATTTTATCTTACAGTTGTATTGAAAGCAATGAAATAAATAACTGAGGGGAATACAATAAATAACTAAGGGGAATACCGCCACTAGATGGATTTCTGTTCGGTGGCCACTAATTCAACTCCTCCACACTTTGTAAATAGCCAACTGGTCAGCCTCCTACCAGATGGAATTTTTAACAAGTTTCTATTCGAATAATAATATTTGTTTCTCTTTTTACAGTGTCCTTAATCAGCATAGCAGTGCTTAATACCTTATTGTTACTTATTTTCGCGGGACTTAATTTTCACGATTTTCGCGATTTTTAAAGACTCGCAAAAAAGGTTCTCGCGAAAAATAACGACGCGAACCTTAATACCGTTCTATTCAATTCGTTAAAATTAATCAAAGTTACGGTCAGATTGCTTTAGTATTATCTTGGTACGTCGACAAACTAGCTATACTTGGTTACAAAGGTGGAACATATTCAAACTGTTTTATCCCTATCGAGACCGGGGGGGGGGCGGAAAGTGCCCGCGCTGACTTTGGGCGCTTATAACTTTCTTAAGATTCAACCAAACGCTGCCAAACTTTGCGAGTTTATCTAAAATTTATCTGGCAATACTTTGGTAGGATAGGTAGTTGTGTCAGGAACTTGACGTCACCATGGCAACGACATTTTGACAGGCATGTTTTCCCAAATTTTGAAATTTCGTGTTTCTATAAATAAAAAATAATTTTAATGCAATTATTTTCACATTTTACGGTTTTGAAGCACAGTTTTGTTGATTTTGAGTACTTTGCAGTATTTTTTGGCGATGTTCTGACGTTTTGGAAAAATATTGAAATCCAAGATGGCGGATCACGTCATGGATGACGTCATGTCACGTGATGTGACGTCATCATCCCACGTTACGTATACCAAAAGATAGATTTTCGGACATACTATATATCCTATAAGTTTCATTGCGATTGCTTAAATATTCTGGAAGTTACGGAGGGGGGCGGAATCCCCCCTCCCCCCCCCTGTCTGAAAAGATCCAAGAAAGCCCGGTCTGAATAGGGTTAAGTTTCGTTTTGTTATTTGGTTTTGTTCAGTGTCGTTGGAAGCTATTGTTGTGGAAAATTAAAATCAGTTGTGTCAATTTTGAGACTCGCTGTTTGTTAATGCAGTTCAGTATTTGACAATTTTCGCGAAATTTAGTTCTTTTAAATATATTTTTTATGGTCGAACCGCGAGATATGCCCGTTCCATTTTCACGAAATTAAGTTCCCGCGAAAGTAAGTAACAATAAGATACATTGAAACTTAAATAGAGTGATTTATTTTTATTTTATTTTATTTAATTTTATGTTAGGAGACTGCGTTCATTTCATAATACGACAAAAAATATTTTCCAAGTTGCGTTTTTCAAAACACAGATTAGTACATGGTCGCGCCCGACGCTCGTGACATAGCTGATAAACATCTCATCATTTTTTCACCAAGTTCCATGTTTACTGACATTTAATTTCGTCCCCGACCAGCGTTGGCCACCGGAATTAAAAACAAAAGTCAACCACGCAAGGAACAACCAACTGACCGACCGCGAGAATGCGCTTCCCCGGCTATACTCTAATTTTGCATTACAGTAGAACCTCGCCAACTCGAACCCCCAAGGAAAGCGAAAAACATGTTATGTTAGCGGGATTGGTGTTAAAATTTCAAGTTTCATGTTAATCATTAATTATGCATCGAGGTTTTATTGTTCTTCACAATCGATCACGGGCTAGTTTAGTACACTTCGAAACACTTTGAACTACGACTTTGGTTATATTATCTTTGAACAAATATGTTCAGGCTAATCAGTAAATGCAGTTATCAATAAATATTCAAGATTTCGACGTTTAAAAAGCAAGTTCGAGTTAACGGGGTAAATTAAATAATAAAATAAAATAAATAGATATTCAGAGCGGCACAGCCACGTAGTGGCTAATTTGAGTCACATTTGAGCCAAGAGAAAATAAAATTAGTTCGAGTTATAATTAGCCGATAATAAATGACTGTAATCTAGGAACAACAGCAGGGGAAATTCGGATTTTGTTCGAGTTAAAGGGAAGTTCGAATTAGCGGGGTTTTACAGTAAATGCCAAGTAGTCGTAAAAAGGCCATAGACCAGTGGTTATAAGTAAGGTATAAAATACTCTATACTTGTTATAACCGACGAAACATCAAACTGTTAGTGGAATCTTGCAAATGATATCATTACTATTTTTACAGAAGTCATTCCTTTAAAAAAGAAATAGTATTAAAAGCTTTGAGGTAGTCTTTATTACTAACCTCTGATGTCTCCTCAGGACTGTGTTGCTTGTCGTGAAAGTGAGATCTAATGAAGAACTTTGTGTTTAAAGAATAATCTTCATTCTTGTTGGGGAATTCTGACCTCATAGCTCCACCACGTGGTTACATGTGTAAGAGGCGGCCCGTGAAAAGGTTAATGAAATAACGTCAAATTTCATTAAAATGCTTGTCATTCCATGTTTGTGCTTTTAACTGGTACTACTAAAAGTTTTCGTCCTTTGGGAGGAATAAATGCCAGCATCGTTAGGGATTTGTAGCAAGTCTTACAATCTTACAGGTTTTTTTTGCAACTGAGATCTAATGAAGAAGAACTTTCACGGTGTTCAAAAAGCAATATACATTCTTGCTGTGGATAATTGTTTAAGACGCAAACCGTAAAAAGGTTAATGAAATTACGTCAAATTCCATTTTAATGTCATTCGATGTTCTCAACAGGTACTACATATGGTTTTCGTTGTTTGGGAGAAAGAAATGCCAACATGGTAAATTGGTGATTTGTAGAAAATCTTACAGTTTTTGAACTAATACATGTCAGTTGATACATGATATTTTTCCTTTCAAAAGAGCTTGGTCGCTTAGATATCGCCCTGGTGATGGAAAGAGTGACCTCATTCCTTCTTAGCTCATCATGGTTAATGTTTAAGTGGCGAAAAAGTTCGGCTAAGCTGATGTAAGGGCTATTGACCCATGCCCCTCGGGGATATCTGATATATTTCCCTATTTCCAAGCTTGAGGGGTACCCCCCGCCGTAGGCGTGACGGGGGTGAGCCCGAAATGACGGAGTCTGATGCTCTTCGTACCTTTTAGGTGTAAAGATTTGTAGATTTGTACCGCTTAGGTTGCCAAAATCTGAAATGATCAAACATGTCAAAGCAAGAATTATCGCAGTACCCCTGTGGGGTACTTAGCCGAAAAATAATGACAAAATAGCCACGCCCATGAAACGATATTCTGGTACCCTTGGTTGATTTTAAAATGGGACCGCCTCTTTCTTCCCCGGAAGAAATCAAACGAAGATTACTGGAGTGAATGTGGTGTGCTCGTTTCTGGCGAAACTGAAAAAAAAAAAAAATTCAGGCGTTGAAAGAGACGTGATGCATTATTGAAAGTGCTCGAAGTTACCTAAATCGAGGTACGATTCGATAACATCGAATAATGTTATCTAATGTTAGCTTTTTGGTCGCGACCAATTCAAGTTTATTATGTGGAAATAAGACGACCTGAAGTTCTATTTTTATATAAAGAAAAGTTATTGACCGATGTCGGTGTGTTTTCTAGTTGAACCCTAAGTTATCTTTCCGTCTGTGTAAGTTTATTACTACGAGAATATATCGAAGGGGATGTGACAAAGAGGATCTAACGAGAGGAACAATATTATTCCATTTCTCAAGTGTTGTTAGCTATTGTTTTAGCTCCTAATACTCCAATGTTAAAATTAAAGCCGCCACCAGTTAGCTTTTCAGACAATTGATAGTTGTCGGGGGACATCGAATATATTTACGCGAAACAAAGAAAACCCACAAAATGAACAATTTCGTGGTAAAGCTGTATTCCCGTCTCACTCTTCTGGCCGGTACGTAGTCTTGTTTGAACAACTTTTACTGTACACTGAATCGTCTCTACGAGTTACTCAGTGTAAAAAATAGCTTCATCAAGTTTCGAGTTCGACCATTTTAAATAATTCTTACTTCCTTCCACATCAAGAGAGGAGTCCCCTCATCCTCTCTTGTCCACATTTACTTTTTACGTTATGCAACTTTACCTACCCTTTTCCAGAACTGACCAGAAATCGATAGGCTATCAAACAAGACCCAGCTCTGCTTCGGTTTGCATACATCAAAACATTTCCGTCCCCAGAGCCGCTTGCGTGAGAAGCAAGGGGTCTGGAGATTGGTTTGTTTTTAACTGGGATCCCGGCCGAAATGATGTAAGGTATGTACGAGGGGATAAGGGCGCTTTCCATTCGACCAAAAATTCCGGATTGAAATTCCGAGTATTCCGTGTGGCGAATGGAACAGTATTTTTCGGTTGGCTACATTAACAACGCAAAACAAATGGTAAACTCGTTGCCTCTTTGGCCTGCTTTGGAGATGTTCGACGACTCTGAAGTTAAAACGGACGATATTTTAAGCGAGGACGATGAGATTTTTTCAGTAAGCTAACATGCGAATTTAAATCGAGTTCAAGACCACTTTGAGGATACGATACCAGCGTATTTTCCTGGCGATTTCAAGAGCCACGTTCGAAGGACGATAGAAACATGCGAGCTGTTTACTCACCAGGTCGTGCCCACAGAAAGGATACCACTTGCTAACAGATCTGGATGTGCAATCATTCTTGCTCGAGTAAGGGCTGTAAGCTTTTGGTAAGAAATAAACACGCCGAGCACTGCTATTGACTTTGCGGATTCCGGCTCGGAGAAGCTGGGCCCAAGCAGGAATGGAAGAATGGAACGGTATTTTCCGGTTATTGAAAGGACAACCTCGCGAGGTTGTCCTGAAATTCCGGAATTTTATTCCGGGAAATTTCTATTCCATTCGCTTCCCAACCCGGAATTTCCGGAATTTTTGGTTGAATGGAAAGCGCCCTTAGTTTCCAGTTCACTCCAATTCGTGAAATCCTCACCTGTTTATATACCTCCGTGTAGAAAATTACCACTAGGTCTTCAATTCCTAGACAGGTTTCTTTTCACAGATATTATTTCATCCTTTCTTATCCTTGTGCACTATTCAATTAACCTCTTTTTTCATATGTTTGTTAACGTTTTATTCAACAGATTTGTAGATCGGGTAACAAGAGATAACGTCTATACGAAAGTCGTTTTCCAGTTGTAGATCAAACGGCGGACAGTTACCAAGTTGGACCTCAGACAATCGGTTCAACGGGAGAAATCGACCCCAAGATTATCAACCAGGAGATTGAATGGTCCACAAAGCAACGTGGTGCTATTGTCTTCTATGGGCTTCTTGTTAAACTCGATAACACTGGCTAGATCCTTAATAGTGCGGTAAAAGACGTTGTCAAGTCATGCAGTCATGCAGCCATGTCATATTTAACCGAAAGCGATGTGATTATGGTTGAATAATCCCCTGAGGCGAATAAATGTTTTAGTATAATTTTCAGAGGTAAATATCAAGAACTGCAAAGTTAGGGTAGAAAACACGAAAATAACAGACACACAGGGCCCTACCTAGGATTTTTTGCCTGTGGGGGCAAGTTTCCTGGCGGGTGCAATTTGGCCTTTTTTAGTTTGGTTTTTCTGTTTTGTTTTTCTTTAGTTTTCTTAGTTTTTTAGTTTTCCTGGCGGAGACAACTGCCCCCCCCCCCCCCCCCCCCATGTCGCCCCCGACCCCGCTTGGTACGGCCCCTGGTCAATCGATCCGACTGAGTTTTTTTTTTATGGCCGCGTGCGATCTCCAAAACCACCGTGTTTACGATCAATTCTAATGCCTTGAAAAACATCTCTTAAAAATGTTTTCGGTCCAGAAGCCTTGGAAGTCAACCTGCAAAATTCCCAATGTTTTAAACATCCAGGACTTGGAGTGATTTTTTCGAAGGAGCGAAAATTTCATTCAGCAAACACCTCCATGTTTACTTGCCTGCGATGATGGCAAAGTTGGCATGGCTAGGAGCCAAGCCTTGAAATGCTTTATTCACCGCCCAGCGCGGTGAATATAACGGCATAAACCGAGCTTCTCGACCAATTAGAATGTTCCATTCTTGAATTCACCTCTGGAAATTATACTAATATGCCATTCGATGTGCCACGTCATGGCATTAAGTCATGACATGTCATGTGGTCATGTCACATCTTGCCGTGCCATATACTTAGGCAATGGACGTGGAAAAGGTCCCTCATTTTTCTCCCCAATTTTAATAACGACCTAAAAACTGCAAAGGAGTGCAAATTACTGTTTAGTTTTAGGTTCTTTTCCGAGGCCTACTGCAATCTTTGATGCATTACAATGCAGTCATCTTAAGGTGTAGTCCGGTTTGAATTGACTATGACATTTCTCCTGCCATTAAAAATGGGCCATTATCCGTTCTCCTCGGGCCCTTGTTCTTCAACATACTGGAGTTGTTCTCGGTAGCTAGTCCAGAGTTTACCTCATATTTCATTTAATCTTTCTCCTTTGCCACTTTCCTTCGAACAGGATAGAAGAGAATGTTACTAGCTTATTTTCGTGATTCGGGAAAATGAAATTCAAATATTCGTAGGTGATTAATTTTTCTAACCGTGAACACCCGGCGTATCTAATCGAACGTTCGGTAATCGAACCCAATCGAACACCAATCGTTCGATTGGGTTCGGTAATCGAACATAATCGAACTCACAATAAAATTTGGTCAATCGAACAAAATCGAACGTTCGATTACCGAACAGTCGACAATCGAACAAAATCGAACGTTCGATTACCTAACAGTCGACATTCGTACTCGGTCGAACGTTCGATTACCGAACTCCTGTTTGTTTATATTGCGGACATTTTGTGCGGTGCACCGTCCCCCTGATGAGTCTTGCCTGATTTACTTATAAAGAGACGGATTTCGAACAAAATCGAATCGGATTGAGTTCGATTGCGTTCGATTGTGTTCGACTGTGTTCGATTGGTTCTAAAATCGAACTCACAGCAAAATAGATGTTCGATTTTGTTCGATTACCGAACCCAATCGAACGATTGGTGTTCGATTGGGTTCGATTGATTTTAGGTTCGATTTTGTTCGATTGGATATGCCGGGTGAACAGTGCTAGGGCCGCCCACCTCCCCCTCCCTCCAGTAAGACCCTCCGTCTTGTTTAAAAATGGATCAAGCCAATCAATGAAATGCATCATTTAAACACGGTATTCCACCATAACGGTAAAAACTGTTCTACTGAAGAACTATGTATACTAGTAATACGTGACTCGCAGGGCCTCGCGAAGCTCTGGGTTGGGAAGGGGGGAGGGGGGTGTTATAAATAAGGAGTGGATTATTTGAAGTTGAACATTAATTGAATTGTTACGGGCATGGCCGCGACACCCTTGTTCCCAGGGTCTACTCCGCTTTGAAGATGGCGGCTCTTTCTGGTTCGTAAAGAGGTATAAAGCGTTGGGAAGCGCAGGCTATTTTCAAAATCATCGACAAATTATTGGATAGTCGCATTTTGGACATTTATTTGAGCGCATTAATAAAAAAAGAAGAACGAACGGCAGGAGGATTCGAACCCTCCGCCCGCGCGCCCCTGATGGCGATGAAAGGTTTATAGCCTGAATAGGCGTTGAGGGAGTATTAGAGTGAATTCGTGTAACCCGTTTTTTATATGCTAATGGGCCGTGTAATATTTTAATGAGCTGTACAAGAAAACAGAAAATTGCAGACAAATCGTAAGTATTTGCATGTGGAAGTCAGGTTAAAATTCAAGCATTTACCAATATGTAAAAATCAAAACAGATAACGGGGCTTAAAAATTATCATGCCTTGAATTGTCTTGCGATTTTAGATAAACATATATTCAACATCGCTCGAAACATCGCGTAAAGAAAAACAAATTAAACTTGACTGTAACGCAATTCTGCGCGCGCAATCCAATGGGGAGCTTTAGCAAATCACGATGACAAACAACTTTTGTTTAGCAAACAAAAGGTTTAATGAGCAAGAAAATAGCTGTGCATGTGTTCTATTATTCCTTGGCAAATTTATTTCCCGTCTTCTGAAAAACAACAACGTGAAATGATTAAATCCTGCGTATTTTGAACCAGACCGCTAATTTTTCAATTTAGGTTGAACATGTTCTTGAAGTGCTGAAAGAAAGACACTTCCTGTTTATACTTATTTTCTGTATAACTATTAAAGTGATTTCTTTGAGGTCTTCTGACCACTCTTGTATTTTTGTATTGTACACAAACATTAGAATATTATACGACTCATTAACATATAAAAAACGGGTTACACGAATTCACTCTATTATGTGGAAATCAGTGTTATTTTAATCCGAAAATAAAAACGATAAAAATGAAAGGCTCAGGATTCGAACCCCCCCCCCCCCCCAAAAAAAAAAAGTAATAAAAAAAAAACCCTAGCCGGATTCGAACCCCCGCCCTCAGTCCCGAAGATCTGATTTCAAGTTCGACGCCTTACACCATTAGGCCACCAGCGCGCGGCCGTGTGACGTCATTTCCGCCACACACCAGATGTCAAAACAAAAGTGGTTCATTTTTTGGGGGGATAGTCTGCTTGTTGCGGTCTCAATGTTTTAGTCACACTTAGCTCAGCTACTACATTAACAAGTTTGTATTTATAACACCCAGTTCCCCCCGGTAATCCGAAACAATGATACATTCAATGTTATACTGACCGTTTTTATTCAGTTGACATTTTATTTTTCACCTTTTACAATGGCCAAAATAACAATGTTCCATAAGTCGAGGAATGTAATGATACTTTTCAAGACATTTGCTCTCATCAGAAGGATGTTTTTCCACCCTGTACAGGAAGCCACTCTCATCCACCGTCATGCCATATATCTTCACGTCTTCCTGCCATTCCTGCACTCTCCTGGCTCTACCATCGTGCATTCGCATGTACACACCACTGACTCCATTGGACCAAACTTTCTCAAAGGAATAAAAGAGGTTTCCCATCGTATCCATTGCTATTCCTTTCAATCGATTCATTCGTGATTTAGTGTCCGTGATAAAGTCCAAGTCAGATCGTTCCGCCTGAATCGTTGCGTCGTCCAAGATGTTTATGAACCACCATCGAAGTCAGAGGGCACCGCGCCTACAGCGTTATCATTAGATCCATCCCTTGTTCTCTCGGAGGACGTTCCTTACTCGATTAAGGTACCAATTATCCGAGAATGCCCATCTGGCACTGGACGGCCATCATTCCATTCCCAGTAAAATTTGTCGGGCAGTCTATAGTTCCAAACGGCGCCATTATAATCCGCGTATGCAAAACGCTTCCCACAAAAGACAACGCCTCGCACATCCGGTTTTCTCTGGCCAGGAGGAGTGAGCAACTGGAGAAATGTATAGTAGTGTTCTATGCTGATTCCGCTCGGATTGCTTAGGTTCCCGTTTATCTTGAACATCGTGACCTTGCTTTCTCCTCCGGACAACCTGCTTTGGGCAGCTATGGCCAACAAGTTATACTCTGAATGGATGGCGATGCCAAAAGGCGGATGGCAATTCCCGCCACATTCTGATCCAGGTACGTCAATGGTCTTGACGATCTCCAGCCTGTTCGGATTGACAATCAAGATCCTTTTGGCCTCGGGTTGTGCGACATACAGATAACCAGTTGAGTAGTGTAGGGCGCCTGCATCCCTGAAGTTAGTGCAGTCGCGGTGATAATAAGGCACATTTCTTTTATGAACATGGCGATGATCTGCCAGTGTATGTTTAACACCAAAACAGTCAACACCAGAAGAGCCCTTAAAATGCCATAAGATCACAAGTACCTGTAACCGAAAAAATGCTAATTATCTCTTATTTTATCTTACATGTATTGAAAGCAATGAAATAAATAACTTGAGGAGAATACCGCCACTAGATGGATTTCTGTTCGGTGGCCACTAATTCAACTCCTCCACACTTTGTAAATAGCTAACTGGTCAGCCTCCTCCTATCAGCTGGTATTTTTTAACAAGTTTCAATTCGATTAATAATATTTGTTTCTCTGTTTACAGTGTTCTCAATCAGCACAGCAGTGCCTAATACCTTATTGATACTTATTTTCGCGGGACTTAGTTTTCACGATTTTCGCGATTTTAAAAAAATCTCGAAATTAAAGACTCGCGAAAAAGGTTCTCGTGAAAAATAACGGCGCGAACCTTAATACCGTTCTATGCAATTCGTTAAAATTAAATTAAACACGACACAAGACACATTCAGCATTGCATCTTAACTTTTATTGGATCATTTAGAGTAAATTTTATATTTTGTAGTAAATCGAAACCGACGTAATGTTTCTCACATAACCTTATGTCAACAATTATTAACCACGAACACAGAGGGTGGTCTGCCTGTGATAGCATGTCTGAAGTACCTGAAGTTAATTACGCGATGCACGACAAGCAGACTCAACAAGGACGTATACAAAACATGGACCCGGGTCCATGGACCACCCCTGTGGACCCGGTCCATGGACTACCTTGTGGACCCGGTCCATGGACCACCCCTGTGGACCACCCTTAATTTTCGAAAGAAAATCAAAGTGTAGAATGGGGACAGGGTATAAATTGACGGCAGGTAGTAAAACACAAAACAACGAAATTAAACCACCGAAAAGAAACGACCGAAACAAGCTAGACCACCAAAACGAAACCGCCGAAACAACCGAAACGGCCAAAAGAGTGGCATAGACAACAAAACAAAATCACCGAAACAAGCAAAACCTTTACCATTATTGAAAGCTAACCGTAAACAGGCTAACCAGAGTGCTACTCAGCCTATAAACCGGAGAGCACCTTCCATGCCTTCCACTCCGGATGGCCACTCCAGTTAGCCCAAATAGCACTTCGGTTAGCCTCAATAGCACTCCAGTTAGCCTCAATAGCACTTCGGTTAGCCTCAATAGCACTCCAGTTAGCCTCAATAGCACTTCGGTTAGCCTGAATAACGCTCAGGTTAGCCTGTTTACGGTTAGCTTTCGCTAATGGTAATGGGTTTAAGTGATTTTGTTTCATTTCGCTTGTTTCAACCCTTTCCGGCGTTTGGTTTTGGTCGTTTCGGTGGTTTCGCTAATTTTGTTTCGGTCTTTTCGGTGGTTTCATTTCGTTGTTTTGTGTTTTAGTACCTGCCATCAATTTATACCCTGTCCCCATTCTACACTTTGATTTTCTTTCGAAAATTAGGGGTGGTCCACAGGGGTGGTCCATGGACCGGGTCCACAAGGTGGTCCATGGACCGGGTCCACAGGGGTGGTCCATGGACCCGGGTCCATGTTTTGTACTACCGAATAAGGTAGACTGTTTTTTCGGAGCCGCACGAAACAGTTGCCGTTGGCGACAAAGACGTGTGTTTTGGGTCACGTGGGTTACAGCTGTCAAATGAAAAGGTAAACGCACCTGAGCACATTCCTTAGAGCTCGTTGAAACAATGAAAACACTTCTGATTGGTCGATCTGTAACGCGCCAAAATTTGAACGTGCGTCGGGATGGTTGTCCTGGCCCCTGGGGAATTGAATGTCTGTGCTTTATGCAAACCAAAGATTGTGCACGCAATCGTAATATTTGCAGTTTTTGGATGTATTTCTGTTTGGAGACGACATCAACAGTCTCGGAGCAATTATTTTTCACTTAAAAAAGCATGTTTAATGTATAACGATGTTTAACAACAGAGAATGATCCCAAAACAGCACTCATTACAATTACGTGACACGACCTGAATTTGCAGTCGACTGATCGCAGGTTATACAACGAGCAAAGGAATGTGCTCAGGTGCGTTTACCTTTTCATTTGACAGCTGTAACCCACGTGACCCAAAACACACGTCTTTGACGCCAACGGCAACTGTTTCGTGCGGCTCCGAAAAAACAGTCTACCTAATTCGGTAGTATACGTCCGAGTCAACAAGAACGCATTCAGATGCCGGCGTGGAAATGTGGAAAGGTTTTATTTTGCACAAAGATTGTAGTTTTATTAAATCTGTTTTGTTGTGTGGCGGACAACAAATTCAACAAGCAAAGGATTCGATTTGGAAACTTCTGGCAGGTTTGTTTTGAAAAATGTTAAATTTAGTTACGTATAAACAGATTCTCAGGTAGGCATTCGATTGCGAAGTTTCAACATCAATTCTAATCTTTGCCGTACGAACTAATTAAACCAATCGAAGCATAGCTTAAATTATGTTTCTTCGTAAATAGCTGCTAAAATTTGTGTAGAAACTATGCACCACTAAGGTGCGGGATTGCAGAATATCAAAATATCCGTGAGAAAGCTTCTGATATTATTATCATTCTCTCTCGATATCTTGATATTTTGATATTATCATATTATCAAATCTGGATATCACCTTGATGTCATATTTGATAACACGATGGTACCTTGATATTTTGATATATTATCATGATATTATCAAATCTTGATATCATCATGATATTTTGATATTATCAAATCTGGATTTTACCATAATATCAACACTACACATGAATATGTTATTAGGGCGATCAGTGATATTAAGGTGATCAGTGAGTCCAAAGGGGTTACGCTTCAATCCCTTACATAAAGGGTGTTTCCGAGAGAGTTCGACGTGTGCTAAGCAGAGAAAACATAAGAACCACTTTCTAGCCTGTTAAAACACTGGGCAGTATCTTTAAGAAACCAAAAGACCGAAGGGAATTTGGAATTGTGTACAAAGTCAAATGTGGGAGAGAGCAAAAGATTATGGAATTCGCACGGCGCAGAGCACAAGCCAGGCACAAGATCTAATAACGAAAGCGCAATACTGAGATTTCACGCGGAAACAACAGACCATGACATTCATCTGGATTATGTAGAAATTTTAATTAGAAAGAAATGTCAACAATAGGCAACAACGCCAATTCCTAGAAGCGCTGCATTCTATCCAGGACATTAACTGTGTGAATGAGCATGTGCATTTCCCACAAGTTTATTTAACATTGGGAACATTCCTAGAGACCGGCGGCGTATAAAAACTTATTATGCAAAAACTGAACCAATTTTAACTCTGATGAAGGTAGCAGAGAGTTACCGAAAATTCAGTTTTATACGTTTTAACCAACATTTTTAGATCAGATACAAACCAAAAATGTTTATTACACATGAATATATTTCGTTCTTTAATCCACGAGCCGAAACAAGCACACTACACATGAATATATTTCGTTCTTTAATCCATGAGCCGAAACAAGCACACTACACATGAATATATCTCGTTATTTAATCAATGAGCCGAAACAAGCACACTACACATGAATATATCTCGTTCTTTAATCCATGAACCGAAACAAGCACGCTACACATTAATATATTTCGTTCTTTAATCCATGATTTGAACAAGCACGCTACATATAAATATACCTCGTTCTCTAATTCATGAGCCGAAACAAGCACGCTACACATGAGTTTATATCGTTCTCTAATTCACGAGCCGAAACGGTATTAGGACGTTTCGCCCGATGAACCATCCCGGGGGGGGGGGGGGGGGACTCCCATATTAAAGGGACGGGGATGCTCGTCGGAAATTTTGAAAAGAATCCCTAAAAGAGACCAATCTGGGTATGGCTCAAGCTATTTTAGACCCCTAAAAGATACCAAAATTCTGAAAAAAGAACTTATATTTGTAAATTTCTTCGCATGCAACTCTAAACGAGACTCTGACGGCTAAAAATATTGCCATTTTCCCCAGAACACCCTAAGCGAGACCCAAAGTCCGAAATTTATACCCCTAAGCGAGACGATGAGCATCCCCGTCACTTTCATGTGGGAGTCCCCCCCCCCCCCGGATGAACCATTCAAACCCTTTTAAAAAGTTAGGATTGTTCCGTCCTGCCGATCCAGTGTGTACATGAGAATGTGCTGGGCGCTAAACGCAACAATCCACTAATCAAGACGCTTTTTTTCTGGAAAAGGTTAAGAATCCGATCCAAACAACGCGTCGGTCAACGCGTCGGCCAACCGACAGTCGGCCGACACGTTGACCGGTGCGTTGTTTGGATCGAATACTTAACCTTTTCCTTTTTAAGCGATGACGTCAGAAAATCGCTTATTGTCATCGCAAGACAAACCCGATCTTTTTGTCTGTTTCGGTCGAACAGAAATCAAGTTTAACTTGATAACAAGAAATCGCCGCGTAGAACACAAAAGCAAAATACTCCCGTGCAGTTAAAATGGAACACTACAATGTATAAACGAAAGAGACTAATTACATATGATGGGATCTATTAGAATTAGTAAACAGAAATTTCTAACTCTTATAATAATAAGGGCCGCGGTGGGCAAGAGACCATTTGACCTTACTCGCAGCTTAAAAGCTGATTTCCGCGTATCGTATGTCGTTTATCGGACGTCACACACTACAATATAACGCAATCTACTGTTGTTCAATTGAGCAAATCTACGAAGAAAATGTATTATTAACTTTGCATCCTTGGCCTGTGAATTTATAACTACTGTTAATTCTGTATTTATTTGAATTCCATCATATCCTAACTATGCTATTTAGATAATCACCAACATTGCTTCTTAGGTTTAAAAAATGTACACTGCAATTGGATAACAGTCTTTATCACGCCCTCAATTATGTTAGACCCTTTGTGAAACGTCATCGCTTCTGCATGCACTGCATGCCGTTTATTTCTTATGAATGTAGACCACCTGACAGTTTAGCTTTTTTGTTACAACTGTCGTTAGTGACAGTGTTAGCGAAACCACTCGAAAGCGAAACGACCAGATACGCGTAACGCAAATATATCCAAACTAAGACGATTAAGCTTATATATACTACAGACGCCAAAAAGGGGAAAAACGAATGTATCTGTGAAAAGAGTTTGTTTGCAAGAAACAAAGTGTCTATTGGCGGCGTGATAAATAGATGTATCCATGGGGAGCGTTCGTTTTTAATAAACGCGTGACAAATTGAACTCAACGGTTAACTGGCATCACCAAAGATAAGGAATGTGTTAAATGCTTTATGTTTGATATGTTAAGCCAACAAAACATAAGCTTAAGGATTATCCAGGATTTTATTAGTCCGGGCGAATCGACTCTTAGACCGGGCGAATCGACAATCGGTCCGGGCGAATCGACTTTTCTTTAGGGCGAATCGACTCAGAAATCGGGCGAAACGTCTCCTGGCGAATGGTTCATCGGGCGAAACGACCGCAATTCGCCGAAACTAGCACACTACACATAAATATACCTCGTTCTCTAATTCATGAGCCGAAACAAGCACGCTACACATGAGTTTATCTCGTTCTATAATCATTAAACTGAAACTAATATGCTAGCGCTACATAACATCTTATTGCGGGAAGTTTGGTTAGTGGTTCTAGACGATTGCTATTGGGCAATTTAAAATCGTTTATGGTCAACAACACCATCATAAAATAAAACACCCCTGAAGGGAGTTGTTGAACAAGCTTGCATATTATGGAAACCAACCGTGCCCAAAACGACACTTTTCTCTCTCTGAAAACAACAGGCATTACTTTCCCCATGTGACGAAAGTTTGAGCTTAAGAAATCTCCAGTTTTCCAGCACACTTAAATCCGAAAATCGTGGACTTTTATAGGTCTTTCGAACAGATATTCCCCTTTGAACGCCGGCCACGCAGGCTAGGGGGGGGGGGGGGGGGGCGGCCTATATAGGTATGTGCCGCCCGATAGGGTATGGTTTTTGAGGTTCTCGGTCCTTAAATAGGGTATCATTTTTGCTCCTATTGCCAATGTGATCCTTAGATAGGGTACCTAAATTCTATTAGCTAAAATAAACGCCCAGCTAAACGAAAAAAAGGTATCTTAAAACTGAATTTTCTGTTCAGGTATTAGAAAAGCGATTTTAAAAGGATTTGTGTCTTGCCGTGCGCGGTTAGCCGTTATTTGGGTCGTTACGGAACGCTTCTCCTCCCCTTGAATAGGGTGTCATTTTTCGGTTTTGGGCCTTAAAAAGGGTATCAATTTTCGCTTTCTTTATCCTTAAATAGGGTCAGGGTTTAAGAACCTTGGCGGAACACCCCTATCCGAAATTTATGGGAGTACCACCCCCGGGGTGTTTGCTTGCTTTGTGCTTTTATTTTGATACCTGCTGAACTCGCTATATTGTCTGTTTATTTCAAATTACCACCTGTGTCACGCAATCACCGTGTTCCGGTTTTTGTCACAGTCTTTTTTTTTCCCATGTTTTTTATTTTGTTTTGACTAAACTCTGACCGACGCTAATGTAAAAAAAAATATTTAAAACTAGGCGAGTGTCTAAAAACTCTAAAGATAAAGATTTCTTGGAGACAGAAAGTCATTTTCATGACAGCCGGAACCATGTCCGTGCGAGTACGTATCAAGAAATGGTCTATTGTTGTGTTTCAACTTTTTGGATTAAGCACTAAACAATAGTCCCTTTGTTCTTGGGTGCGCTAAGGGACTTTGGTCGAAGCTAACCGGAAAAGCTCGTGACTAATCGGAAGATTAGTCACGAGCTTTGCCTGTGTTACAAAGGTCACATGCATGAATATTTCGTGCAGTTTTCCCTGGTCCGCAGTCCGGCACAATGCGCTCCGTTCACGGAATAGGTTTATTTCTTCTTTTTGGCCTAGCCTCGTTCTTGAGCGACACTATATCATCTGGTCAATTGTCGAATGAAACCCAGTTGGGAAGATTGGAGTGTTACTTCAGCTGTACAGCGCGTTTTAACGCATCGAATGCTGTGCATCGTCCTTGGGAATCGTGTTTGAAGGTAAAGTGCCAGTTTTATATTACTAGCGACACTACACTTGCAGATACCCGTTACGAAATTTTAGGTGAAATTAAGGTAAAATTCTGGTTGATTTTTGAAACACCAAAATGCTTTAATTTAGTTTCGTGCATATTTTTACAAACCATTTTTTGTCTGTGCCACAAAAACAAATTACAATATTGTTTGTTTTTGTTAACATTCATTTTATCATGACGGCTGATATAATTTTTATATCATAATCGCGACCCGGCAAAAGCGAATCCACATTGTATATATTTCCGTTGTCCATATACGTACAGTCAGCGAAAAAAGGAAGAAAAAAACGTTTGAATAAATAGCCGGTGAATCATGATCATCACGATTTGAAAACATCCGGCAAAAGTAACGCTTCCCTGTTTTGCCTGTTCTGGCCATGGGCACGAATGCAGATAAGTTAATTCAGGATCGTCTACAGGCAGAGTAACAGTATACAACTGAGTGAGAACCCATTATTTCATCTCTCGCACTGCAAAGTACAACTTTAATAATGTCAATTAGGGGTTAATTACTTTTTTTTGCTATCCGGCTCATGCACGCCATCTTTCATCACCTTTACATCAAACCTGAATGGCCTGAAAGTAAAGAGTAAAGAATGAATTATAAGATATTTTTTTCTTTGTAGGCGACCGGAAAAAGCGATAGTATTTCGCAAAATGCGTGACTTATTATTATTAAAAGTTTGGAGGGAAAAAAAAAAAAGGAAAAAAGAAAAAAAAGGAAAAAAAAAAAAAAAAATAGCAAGTACAATAAATCATTCGTCTTGATCCGTATTCGTTATTTTAAAATGGGCATGAGTTCAATTAGGAAAACTTGTTTTAGTGTTGGTTCTTGCCAAGAATGATCAGTGATTAATTATTTCTGGTACACTTATTTAAACCTGAATGAGCTGAAGGCTCATCAAAATCATAACACATGCCAGCATTGGCACCTTCTAGGGCTAAAATAAACCTGCCTTACTCTAGCCTTGAACGCAGACGTATTTCTGGCTGTCGTTTCTCTTCTCCGTCTGCGTTCGCAGGCTAGTCTCACTCCCCCAGAAATTGATTCTTGTACCCGTAGGGTTTTTTTTTTTTTTTTCAAAAATTTCCGTTACCTTGACATAGAAATCTTCCGACGGGGTCTGGGGGTCTTGGATAAAGGCACGCCAGGAATAGATTAGATGTCTTAGATGGTGAAAGTAAAACGTTAGCTCATTAGCTTTTTTTTATTTCGTTTTATTCTGTTTTAGTCACGGATCCACGAAGCTTCTGCTGTTGTCAACAGACGGGTCGTGGGACATATCCTGAGTAAGTTTCATTATACATAAAGCACAACTAAAGAAACTATTGAAAAAAGAAAGGTTCTAGGATTCTCAAATAAACGCCCCCGGCGTCTATTTCAAACTTGACTTCGTGAACCCGGCGTTTATTTGAAGCCGGCGTTTAATCGGGGCCCGGCGTTTATTAAAGGACTGCAATTTTCTGCCAATTTTTCAGATTGATTTATTGTTACCGATCTTCAAAACCAAGGGGTAGTTTGTCAAGGTGGCAAGATTCTTCTCTTCGTTCTGCCCCGAAAAAGTGTCCCTGGGTATCCAAAGGTGATTATTTCCCAATGGTGCACTATTATGGATTGGATAGTTTATGTTGCAATCGAGATTTGTGACAAACAGAATATGTTAACTTGTTAGCCTGACCTCAAATAAACGCCGGGACCTTGAACAAACGCCCACGGCGTTTACTTAAAAACTAGCAATTTTGACCCGGCGCTTAAACGAGGCCGGCGTTTAATCGGGGTCCGGCGTTTAATCGAAAAATACGGTAGCTCTAACGATTTTGCGTGTTCGTTCTTTTCAACCTATTGTGCATTATAACCCATCTATTAATTTTCGCTCGCGCTCACTGGACAAAACACATCACGTGGTACAAAATCGGAAGACGGGTATCAGACAATATACCTCGTCCGATTTATTATCCATCGCCCGATTTTATAAAGCAGAGCAAAACAAACAAAAAAGTCACCTTTTCATGTCTAACTCTTAAATCACATCACAGTGTTGAAAAATTACCTAAACCAATCAACTTGCATTCATTTCAACCGCAGAAACGCCGTGATTATTACAGTGCAACCCCGATATAACGATATCGATGTGCCAAGGGAGCAGTGAAATTATATCGTTATATCGAGGTATTGTTATATCGAGACTCCCGATATAACAATTTATTATACATTAGAATTACTTTGAAACACGTGATTGGTCGAGCGCATTCAGTCAATCTACAGTAGCATGTGAACTCGACATGATAACCCAATATCTGCAGCAGATATTGGGTTATCATGTCGAGTTCAAAGTCTGCCTAGTTTCCAAGCCCCTCGTCCGTGTAGTGCTGTCAACTTGAACTTTTAAAAATATGGCGGAGCGATTCGCCTCCGTTTCCGAAGAGGAATTGAACGTTTTGATCAAGAATATAGATTCTAAAAACACCAACAGAACAACAAAAACAAGTGTAAAAATTTTGAATGATTATCTGAAGGAGAAGAACCTGGAGAAACCACAAGATAAAACCGCTTTGGCCAATGTTCTGACGAAGTTTTACGCCGGCGATAAAGGAAGTTATGGCAAATTGTTTGAAAACGTATAATAAAACAATTATTGAATTCGGTTTTCACATGATATCGTGAATTATCAAAACCTCATGTCTGTGTTATCCGCCTCAGCCTTCGGCTTCGGCAGATAACACAGACCTCGGTTTTGATAATTCACGATATCATTCTCAACCTCATCCAATAATTGCTTAATAGCCGTAAAATAACCGAAAATATCGTTATAACGGGGTAAAATTAAATTGTACTTTTTTACTGCATATCATTTAATTAAACACTGTCACGAATCTTTCATTTATTTTTGAAACATGGTGGGCAGATATCCGTTAAAGTTACAGGAAAACGCAGGAACAAAGGCATCGGCCTTAAAATCCCGGGACGTATACGTTTGGTCACAAGAAGGAGTCAAAGATATAAAATTAAGAAAATATTAAATGAAAGGAGGATATAAGGGGAGATTAATTATTTTTTTTTTTTTGGGGATCTTTTTGGGTTTTTTTTTTGGGGAAAGAAAAAAAAAAAAAAACCCCCTTGGAGAAACAAAACCAAAACCATCTCGGCCAACTGTTCATTTTTCGGACACTCCTTCAGCCTCGGGCATTATCCTCCAATATACCAGCCGCCTGAAGGGGTTTAATTACTAAATACCGTATATTAAGTCGCCGTACTATCAGCGTGATCGCTGACTACTTTCCACCCACGACCGGGACTCAGTTGTCAGCGGACTAGTGTGAATTCTGATTTCAGTTTTTTTAACTTTTCAGTGAGGTCTTCTGTTTATACGTTTGACTTTGACTAAACAAAACATTACAATGAAAACCATTTTTATACAAAAGGAGTAAAAATCTTGATCAACTTTTTTCCCGGATTAGTATTACAGTGCTGCGGGCCGTTTCGTTGACACTAGACAAAGTTCTTTATTATTTTTGAACATATATATTTTTTTAAAAACTTTCTGATTGCTTTTGTTTCAACTGGCCAGGAGTGCACGAACTATGAGAAGCGGAGTTGTGTTCCACGTTCGCCCCCCCCCCCCCCCCCCTCCCCTTCTCGTTTTGCAGTTCGATTGGCAAGTTACTCGCCCAAGTTTTCTATGAGCGATAGTCAACTCGGCTGCGCCTCGTAGTGGGTATTCGCTCGCAGAAATCTCGGGCTCATAGTCTAATTGTTCAATAGAATATTGTATAAAAAAAAACAAATCCGGTAAGTTTTGTTCTTTTATCATCAGTGGATGATATTGTTGGAGAGATGCATTTGGATGTACGGAAAATCACAGATTCTCTCGCTCCATTCAAAATCAACGTCGACGGGCAGAGCGAAATTGTATCTGGATATTTTTTCAACTACCACGACCACAAACCGACTTTTAAGTTAGACTCAAAAGACAAGTCAAGGGTTTCACTGACCGGAGGCCCGCTGAGTGCGACTTATCTTCTGGATCAATTTCATTTTCACGTCTATTGCACGAGGGCGGAAGCTGAAGAGAATACACTGGATGGCTCCCATGTTCCTGGAGAGGTATGTCAAGGAGAAAGTTCTGTTGCCCTCTCGTCCCCAGATCTGCTTGTAATTCTTAGCCAGCTGAGCTTGTGCACGAGAAACAAGTTGCTGTGGGGACACATGATACGATTGGAGGGAGGGAGTTTCGAGTTTAGCCAATCAAATCAACCGTTTGTAACCTCTCGTATTAAAAGGGTTTCTTGACTGAAACGGTTCGTGTGATTGGCTTTTCATTTTGTTAAATTTCAACCGGTTATATCATGTGTCCCCAAAGTCATGCACTTGTTTTCTCGTGCTGAGTCTTCGCCGGCTAATAGAGACAAGCGGCCCTTGGAACGGGAATGATTCAGTTGGTCCCAATCTCGTCCGAAGTCTCCGCGTCAAGGGGAACGTGGGCACCAGGAACGAGAATCGGTTGGCCGGGTACCTTCCTAGGCCAAGAAATTGTGCCCTTCTCGCTTAAACTCACACAACCCCACCACTCTTCAAATCATTTGCAAAACCCTGGATGGTCCCCTGCTTTTAGGACCTTATTGTTATGAACGATAGAGTTACCCAAATAAGATTATTTTTGACAGACCTTTTATAGACGCTGTGCGGACGTAGATAGTCTTATTTGTAGATAGTCTTACATCAATCTTATTTACTTTTTTTTATTTTGAATGTCTTGACTTGCAGTTACATCTCGTGTTCTTCCGTAAGAACTACAAGTCTTACAGCAAGGCCGTGCACAGATTCCAAGATGGTCTTGTCACGATTGCAATTCCTTTGGTGGTAAGTAAATAGAGGATAATACCTGGTTGCTCTGAGATATGAAATTTATCTTCGATTGTTCAAATTGAGTCAGCGCAGCGAATGAATGAGATATCGATTTAAACACAAGAAGATAAATTTCATATCTCCAAGCTATCATGCTTTTTTGTTTATTATATAAACCTACAAATAACGTGGTTTTTGACGATTTTCCGAAGATTTCGGAAGATTTTCAAAATTTTGTACGAAGGTCGTACGAATGTTTCCGAACATTTCTCGAACTTTTCCGAAAATGTCCGAAGATGAGTGCGCGAAAGACTGAAATTTCCGTTTGAGTGTTGAGCTCGAGTGCGCGCAGCGAACGAGTCAGATATCGAGTTGCATACGAGAAGAGAAATTTGTATCTCTAAGCAACCGTGTACTATTTTGTTAATTTTTTGAACATACTCAAGACAAAGTTAATTGACGATTTTTCAAAGATTTCGGTCCTTTTTTCCGAAGTTTCATAGTGTATAAACCACAGTTTACATAATAAATTTATTTAACAATGTTGTTTGTTTCGGATGGCAACCACACCCAGCACTGACGGACGAAGTGCTGATTTGTTTTAATACATGAACATTGGAGATAGTCGCGCGACACTATACATGGGACCTGGTACCGTCAGACAAAGACAGGACTTAAACTCAATAAGCTAAAAGAGATTCTTGTATCACACACAAACCTTGATGTTTTGTTTTTCTCAGGTTGGAGAGGACGACAATGACAACCTTCAAATAGCAAAATTCTTGTCTTTTGTTGACTATATCTCACCTGATCAAAGTAAGAATTTTTTTGTCACAGTAAGTGTTCTCTAGCTATGGCAGTATGGACTGCTCTTTGAGATAGCTCAATATAGGTCCACACAGCTGGTTCTTCGTTTGGGTGCCTGCAGGCTTCTGTAGACTTTAAAGTTTCATACAAGATGTAACACGAAAAGAGATCAGGGAGGGTATCTCCCCGGAATTCATGGCGGGGATCGTCCATGAAATCCCGAAGTCCTGTGCTTATTTTAGTGGTTTAATTGGGGAGGAGGGGGGAGGGTGAAAGGGGTGGGGGTGTGGTTTTTGTCGGTAAAAGGTTGACTAATTTAAAACCATTTCATTTCAAACCGTTCCAATTTTTTTCGTTTCTTTCTCCGTTTCTTCTTGTTTTTTCTTTGCCTTTTTATTCTCTCTACCTTCTACTTTGTACATCTTTCTTCTTGCCTGAAAAGTTTTGATCTTTATCAATGGAAAGCCTGGAGTCAGAATGCAGTCAATATTCAAAATGGACAGTCCTGTGGACAGATCTATCCAACCTCTATTAGTTGCATATCGCAAGAATCTGCTAACGTGTAAATTGGTGACGTCACAAGTGGTTGAATGGCCATTCCTCAAAATCCCAGGGAAATCCGGGCTTAGCATATTAAGGGTTAATACGTATTGAACTTTGTTTCAGATTTGGGTTGTTACCTTTGGGTAATCATTGTACAGTATTTGACACAAAGTACGGCATATCACTTTCACTCTGTACCTGGTTGAAGCGCGATTCTAAGATTCTAAGTGGACTTTCTAATTCTAATATTCTAAGTGGACTGAGATCTTACCACTTCGTCTCCCCTTCGTTATGACCGTCGCTACTGCCAGCTACACAGGCTACCTTCAACCGTTCTAGACATTTTAACCATGTCACACTATTTTAATAGAAGTATAGGTCGGTTTCCTACAACGTGTGGAGTTTTCTTCAATTAAGAAATGGCTTGTAACCGTGTAACTGTTTAATTTCTCTGCGAACGTACGAGAACTATCAACGTAGTTCGTCTTGGTAGACGAACTTGGCAGATTCTTCGTCTGGACGGATAATCCGTATTTATAGATAGACGAATTATCAGACGAACTAGAAAATGCTCGCCTAATTAAAATGCAAGTTCGCTCAGACGGATCATCCGTTTCTAGTATAAATCCGCGATTTCCTTTTAAGGGTTAACGCTTTAAAGGAAATCCTGGATTATTTTCCAGCACCAAAATGTTATTAGAGTTAATTCTATACTTCCTAGCTTAATGGCATGATGCATTTCTTCCTGCAGATCGTACAGTGTCCACTACTACTTCAATCCGGCAGTTAGCGACCTCTGTGTTTAACAAACATGCGCAATACGACGCGTACCGGGGAAAGTTAGTGGAACCTGTCAAATGTGAGAATTGTTTGGATGTCTTTGTTTTAAAAGAACCAATCATCATTACTGCTAAACAGGTAAGCGCTGGACTCCAAATATGGATACAATGTCAAAAGGCTTGGAATGAGTGTAGGCCTACTCGGTCTACAATAAGTGTAGCTCCGATATCGATAACGTACTCTTTATTGCTGAGACCTAGAGACCCCGGTATAACGGGAACTTAGCAACACTCGTTAAATGCTCAGCAATACTTGATCGATTAATTGTAGTTCCACTGTATTCTTCTTTGGGTTTTTACCATAGTTATAACTATAACAAATTTGAAAAGAGAAACAACAAAGAGCAACTTAAAATTCATTGAAGAAATTAAAAGAACCCTATGTAGCGCTGGTGTCAGGAAAATATAATAATAATAATAATAATAATAATAATAATAATAATAATAATAATAATAATAATAATAATAATAAATAAAAGATTTATATAGCGCCATATCCATGGCTCATGGCGCTTTACAGTAAAAATATTATTAAAAAAAAGTGAAATTTACTTAAGAAATTTACATCAGTGATAAAAGGAAATACTAACAAATAAAAGCGCATTGGGTGGAAGTAGTCGGATAAGCCCAGCAGCTAACTGGACACAATGCAAAGCGCGCGAGTGACGTCATGACCTAGACAAGACTCAAACCACAAAACCACAATGGCGGACGATTTTCTTAAAACACGTTATTAAACAGTCAGTGTTCCTAAAACAATTTTTGGACACAAACTTTGTCTAGATTCCCTCTATTTCTCTCAGAATACGCTGATGTTGTCTGAACCGAGGGGGTGTAATCATTTGCGTTTGTATTCTATTTTTTTAAACCTCGCGCGCGCGCTTCGCTATTTTAAAAATTGGCGAGGCTAAGATTTTAAAGCCCGGCTCGGCCAAATAACTCGACTCCCGGAGAGCGTTTGAGCGTTTCCAATTCGATTAGAGGAGCAAAAGGTTGATGGGAAATGAATTTTACAGTCAAAATGTTCTCAACATTGAATACCTTATATTCTTGCTTTTGTCTAGATGACAGAATTTCGGAAAGCGCCCCACTGTGTGGAAAATGACTGGGCGTTTTGAAATCGGTAGGTGATGAATTTGTTCTTGTAGTGAGCTTAAAGGGGCAGTATCATGAACATCACTTCAAAAGCCTAAAGTCAAAAGAAATATTTACATAAATGGAAACCTAAAAATAATGGTCTTACTAGCTTTGTTAAAAATGACTTTAACAGTCCACCAAAGTAAGGAAATATGTTCTATCATGAGTTATACAGGCATGAGATTTCAATCAAAAATTGAAAAGTCTGCCTGCTGTCTTGGATAAATCGTTAAAAAATAATTACATTTTGCTCTTCTTTGAATGATTCAATTAATATCTTCATCTTGGTGTTCTATATAGGCGCATCTCTCGAATGAGCGAAGCTATTTTAGCACCGTTAATTTTGGCCACAAATGCATCAAAATACCCATGATGCTGCTTCTTTAACCTATTCAGTGCATTTGTACAGTTTTAAACTTTAGTCCGGCATGGAGCCTTACAATGTATTATCTAACATGTGTCTAATATATCCCATACACTGTTTGATTATAAAATATAATAAAAAAAAAACATTTGGTACTTACGAAAGTCCGCTTCGGATAACAACAAAATTTGAAGCTGCTGGAGTCCAGGAAACCAGAGAACTAAGTTCCATCTTCTATTCTTTTATCTAGCCCGCCCCAGGAAGGTGCCTGAGAACGAAGACAGAACGCCCAGGACTAACCTTATAGAATACCTATTTAATGAGTGAAGTTAATACAATGTTTGCAATCATTTCTATCCAATTTATTATCTGTTGGATTGGAGGGTTGTCCAATACACCCAAACTGGGTCGATAAGAGCGAGGAATGTTTATATTTTCATTTTGTACTCGCCCTTGACATCCGGTAAGGCGGATCGACGCGTACAAGTACTCTTGACCAATCGATCCAGTTCGATGGCACGTTTTAAGAACGAGGAAGGTTCATATTTTCATTTTGTGCTCCCCCTTGACTTCCGGTAATGCCGATCGACGCCGTGCGACTCGTGTCGAATCGACAAGCACTCTTGACGAATCGATCCAGTTCGACGGCACGTTTTAAGAACGAGGAAGGTTTATATTTTCATTTTATACTCGCCCTTGACATCCGGTAAGGCGGATCGACGCCGTGCGACTCGTGTCGAATCGACAATCGATCCAGTTTGGGTGTATTAGACATGGGTGATGAAACGTAGAAAAGTAGAACTGGAGCAAGTGAATAATTACAATTTAACGCCACTTGTTGACTCTTGGGTTTTTTTTTTATTAGCATTTAAGAAGCTAGGTCACGGGGATTTCGCAGATTTTTAGCTAAACTGTTCTGAAGTTAGTGGCTGCCAACTTTACCCATGAAAAAACATTATCTTTGAACATCTTAAGAAAGATACAGTAAAAACCCGCGTATAAGAACACCTATTTTGGCGGTTCAGGCTGATTTGGTTCTTATATAAAGGGTTATAATCTGCAAAATCAGCCTGTAAGTGTTCTTAAGTGTTCTTAAAAAAAGTTTCTTAAAATAAGGAACATACTAGGCTACCAATAGATGAAATCAATATATATGCACACAATTGTATTTTAATTTTAATAAAATTTATAAATCAAGGCAATACTGTACTGTAATTAGGGTGGAACTATTATGTGTGCAATGAAAAGTAGTGTTGATCTTTGATATTTTTCCATAGAAGAACAACTTTCATTTTTCAGGCTAAATGTGTTCTTATATAAATGGTACTTTATTTCCTAAAATCAGGCCTGGATGTTCTTAATCCACTTGTTCTTATACGCGGGTTTTTACTGTATAACCTTTATATTCGGACAGAAATCCAGCCAAGGCTCTAAATATGGGGATTTTTAAAGACGCGCGGAAACAACTTGAAATGTTAAGCCTTAACTTTTAAAGTTGCAATCCATTTCCATTTGAGCCATCCGCAGCCAAAGACGCTCGTTAATTGTTTTACTGCTCTAATATAACAATTTTAAAAATGGACTATTATTTGTTAGGTTTCTTGTGACAAATATAAATGTTGGCTGTTCAAAAATCTGGTTAAATCCTTGACAAATCTCCTTAAATAGATTTTTCAATGCTTTCGAGTAGATTGGCAATCGTTATGAAATTTTTGTACCAGGTCACATTTTGAAATTGAATTTTTATCAATTTGTAAAAAAATAAAATAAAAACTCTCTGATGTAGGTCCTTGTAAGTCTCTTCCGCATGCTACTCATTTTAATCCCTGGGCTGAAGAGAGAAACTGGGACTAGTAGAGAGGAAGACTGGAGACGAAGGGGTCCTTTTTTGCTCTGCTCGGTCCCAGTCTCTCTTCCGTTAGAAAGGGAGTTGACTGCGGGGGAGGCTTAGTCATTGTACAGATCATCCTCTCACGGGAGATGTACGTCAGCAGACGTTTAAGTTTTACAATAAAAATGTTAGTTCTCTGTTGTTGCTGTTGTTGTTTGTTTTATTATTCTGTTTTTAAATTCGGGGTTTTCGTGTCAAAACATCTGAGATGTTTTATTAAGAAGTATCGCTGTTTATTATGCAACTTCACTCAATGAAGTACAAATTTATCACGTCGGATATCGCGCGAAACAAGTACCATTGTTGCACGATATTTAAATTGTAATATACCGCTTTAAAAGTTCTATTTGAAGCAACCTTATTTATTCTGACTACACTAACACGCATAACTTTAGGTAAGAGTAAACTAAAATTAAAAATATTGGTTAAATAGGGTTTAAATGCTTTAGAACAGCCAAGAAACAACACATAGACAACATATAATGTAAAATGTGAGCTTTACTAGCTGTTTATTATATTTTTTTTCGACATGAGTTTTTGCTATAAAGTTTTATACAAATCCTTATAATTTTGACGCCTGCATTCTGACCGAGTTGTCAAAGTGTGAGCCTGGGCTTCCTGTGAATAAGCTTGAACATTTTACAATAGACTATGTACATAAGCTGTACAAACCACACTTTGAAGAAAAAAGAAAAGCAAGCGAGGACGAAGACTGACCGACCTAGAATGACCTAAATCTCCCGCCAAAAACCTATATTTACCTACACATCCCATAACGACCCACGATCCTCTCAATGGTGCCGTCAGAACATTAATTTTTTGACTAATTCATTCATTCAAACGTCAGAAATAACATAATCTGACTACGCGAGAGCGCAAAACACGGTTTCAATTCAGGATTTTGGTCAAGAAAATGTTGACAATTCAATTCGTATTTAAGTGTGTAGCATCAATGCACATTTTACTCGTTATTTTTGTATTTTACATTCCCCAAAATGTTCGCAAATATTGAGAGAAATATACAGTCAACTCTCGCCTTGCGGACACTCGCTATTACGGACAAAATCCAAGTCCCCGGCGAAAGACGTTTGACTGGAAATGACTCCCGCTATTACGGACTCTCGCTATAACGGACACAAAACGACGCCCCGAGCGTGTCCGCCATAATGAGAGTTGACTGTATGGCGATACGACGGGCTCCTATATATTTTGCCTAATACTCTCCGATCCACTGTTTGTAAAAACAATGAGGAATAATCTACAAATGTAAGGTTCGCACGTTCTATGTTATATGAGTAAACGGTTGTTAACTGAATATTTGCCTCTCCCAGCCCTAGCTTGTATTGCAGATATGCACAAGGCAAACTATAGCAATGTGATTCCCTTGTTTCAAACGATGTCTTTGTTTTGGTTTCAAACATGTTAAATCAGGGTAAAAAACAATTTCCCAACTTGAACTTGATATTGAGCTGATTGCGTTGTTTAACAATTTACTGTATTGTGTATTGCTTCGTCGTCCAAACCTTCCACTGAACATCCGAAAACTGAAGATTATCAAGCAACGGAAAGCCTGTTTCGTGTACATCAAACGCCGTAAAAACCATTCAACCGTTATTATACTGACAACAACCATCAGTCTCTACCGTGTGCAAAACACCTACCTAACCACTACCGCGACAGCCACTTTCATTCCCATCAAACACAACCACCACCGCCTCCAACGCAACCCCAGCCACCATCTTCCCCTAAGCCTCCCCCACCACTACATGTACCTCCCCCTATATCTTCTCCACCAACCCGCAACAGCATCACTTCCACAGCCGCTTTCCTCTCCTTCTGACGATTCTCAACCCCAGACACTATAACCAGCAAAACCCGATTAGCAAAACCGTATTTACAGTTTCAAGGGATGTCCTCGTTGAAATCGTCATGACAAAATTTATCCTCAAAAGTTTCAAACGGAGCAACTGTGAAGCTGAAGCTAGCGGTTTGAGAAGGAAGCAGTGATATCTCAGATGGAAGTGAGTAGTTAGGGATACACAGACGATACAGCACAAGCAACGAGAACGCCAGAGCGAGACTCTGAGGAATGCTTTGTGCTCTAGGGGAGATAACCACCCTATTCAACTTGAGATCCACTCGAACCATGGTGTCGGAATCAAATTTAATCAACCACACGCCATAACTAAAATTACGAACTGAACACCAGCCTCGTTCGCCAAACAGCTTGTAGAACTTTAAATCCACATCTTTAACGGCTAAGGACGTTTCCTGCAGCTTAGCGATACACACACCCCAATCTTTATTACCTCGCCGGATCAGCATGGCGTTTTCATCCTCACCCGGGTTCAGAAAATTCTTCTGATGATCTTGAACTTGTTTTCGTTCTGGAAACGTATCGGGGCTGATTGTGTGGGCTGATGCTACTACCTGACCATAGAGGTTAATTATCTCCAATGCGGATAGCAGTGTATCTGTTATGTGAACAACTCGACAACTGAACGCTTGATTTCCTCTCCAGTCATGAACAGGCTGGGTATAGCAGTCACAAGGCAAAGATACATGCTTCGCTAGATCACTCGCAGGAAAAAACTCTTGTGGGCAATTTAAGATCATCGATGGATGGTTAATTCGCACAGTATCCTTCCTTGGCTGAATTTCAAACCAGTACTTTGTGATGATCGGTGGGTCAATCTTTAGTGTCAACTTCACCGTGTACTGTCCTCCGCAAAGAGGAACGTCAATAATGATAGGCCGTTGACGTACAGTACAATCGAACGATACAGTTGGAAGGTAAGGAAGGAGGTCTACTTGACTCTCAGTGATAAACTTCATTCGGATGAATCCCGGTTTGTAAAGAGAAACGATGACCGTATGCTTTGTACCATTATCGAGTGTTACTCGGTGTGGTGGGTGATTAGTACTAAGACGATCACTTCCTTTAAAGGCTTGTTTAAAAAGTAATTCTCTCGTTAAGTTTTCCACCCGAACAAAATAGACTTCATTGCTTTTAAAACCCAGTGCTTCAATTTTCCGGATCCAACATGAATACTCGAGACGAGCAAGTGTAAGATACAGCCAATTGGGTGGTGGTGGCGTGGGATCAGGCGGATCACCTCTATACATGGCTCCTGCTTTCGCAAACCGCAATCCTGCAGCCTTCCAAACTTCTCTGGTCTTCCTTTCGGAAAAATCGTAGAACACGGATGCTGGGGTTCTTCGACCTCTTACTGTATCATCGTGATGTAACGACTTTCCAAGCAGCTCTGCTGTTGTGCGCTTGTAGTTTAAGGGGTGAAGTTGATGGGTATGCCAAATAAGTTCCACATCATAACATGGAACCATGGATACGTCTGGGTGGAGCTTCTTAAGTTGAAGGTGATGCTCATAACGCTCCACGGCACTCTGGAGAAACAAGTCATCACTGTAGTGGGGCAAAGAGACTTGGTAATAGAACTTGAACTGACGGTAACAAGCTTCTTCCAAATTGTACTGAATTCTGGATTGGTATTCTGTCAGCACTGGCGGCGGTTTTGAAAGATCTACCTCAAAAGGTTCTTCTGGAAACACTGTAGACCAGCGATCTTTCGTTAACTGAAGGGCCAGGTTTCTTTGTGCGCTGTTTATAGGGGAGTGATCCAACATTGTGGATATGATATTGAGGCAGTCCTGCTCGTAATGATGTGGAGATAGCATGTGCACATGCCAGACCCATTCAATGTCTAATGGAGCTGCCTGGAATGAAACTGTACCAGATCCCGAGGCAAATGGCAACCAGAAGAGTTCATATCGTCTGATAGCATTTTTCACAACACACCCTTTGCATAAGTTTGGATATTCGTCTACCAGCTTTAGGAATTCAAGCTCATCCTTGGCTGCCTGGATCAGATCTATTCCAAGTCTCTGGGAGAAATTCTTTTCGCTAGACATACTCAGAACGCACTGCATGACCACCAAAGGGCAAGTGCGTCTCTCTAAATAAAAAGGATGGAACGGAAAATCAGTTATCATTCTTTACACAATACCCCGAAAATGACATCCCCTCTCTCCCAAAAAAGTCTTAGATGCAAAGTGCCTTCCAAAAACACTGGCTTATGCCAGGGGTTACAGTCTTATCATCGGGATTTCACGTTACATGTAGTATTCTCGACAGTATTTGATAAACAAAATTCACTGCTATAATACCCCACACGATGTTGCCTTTTCCTCGGCCGAAGGTATTTCACAAAGTAGTGGCATTGTCCTCACCACCTTTGAAAATAACCCACATTAAAGTACTTTGAACGAATATAAGCTAGTGTTTAAATAACTGAAAATGTGGTCGCATTTTCATTTCCAGTCGGCCGAGTGTGGACAGCACGGTATCCTATCCTAATTCCATACTACGCTTAAACACTGACTGTCTTATAATAATAAATACAATTGATTAAGCGCCTATTAGCTTTTATATATCAGTCGTTGATAAACACAGGTTGAAAGCGATGCAGCAAGACTGCATCATTTCACACAAACTTGGTGATATATAGTGACCAGAAGAGACACTGATCTACCTTTCTTCTTTCTTTCCTGTAACACCACCATCATTCGAAGTTGAAATTCACCAAAATGGTATTCAATCAATCAAAAACCGGCAATGGTTTTTTACAATTATCCAATGAATTGTTTTTGCCCGCTGAAACTCTAAATGGAAATTTTTCCTAATCGTGACACGGTTCATGTACGGTCTATTTATAGCTAATAACGACTTCCTGTTTTCTTGTCATGCAACCCTCTTTGCGTTTCATTCTTTTAACGTGTAGGGAATCACATTTCCAATTTATAAACTCATCCAAGTTATTAAATAATTTTCTCTTCAGAGGAGTTTTGAAAAACACTTGTACATAACGCTATGGCCACTTTTTTCCTGAAAGACTTCCTGAACAGCAAATATATGAATTCATTTGTAATTTTAATTTGCAAAGCGTCGCAAAGGAAGTATAATTGCTAGTTTGCGCGGTCCGTTTGTTACCTATTCTTGTTTTTGTTGGTTTGCTTACTGCAATTTAGAAGTTATTTTCTACCTGAGTAAAAATCGTGACAAGAAAGTCAGTTTTTAAATGTATTGGGAATTGTAATTGTAACTATTCGCATCCCTTCACAATCGGTCGACGGTTGGTTAAAATACTATTATTTTTCGCTTTTAAAACACATCCACAAGTCAAGTCACCCAACAACAAAGAATTATCTTGGTTGAATTAATTAGTACTAATTAAGATGATGTACAGACTAACAGTTTAGAGGTTAAAAAAAAAACGCTAGCTAATTCTAAATAAACGAAGTCCCTAGAATTTGCGTCAAATATCTGACATCGTATAATCCTAAACTGTCTGTCTTTATATAAAGTTAGACATGTATTTAAAACTCACCTTACTTCTCGTGCAAAACAGATTTCATGTAAACTTGTGTTAAAAGTGATGCGCAGATTGTTCGTGACTAGTGTCATGATAGATTATATGCAGAATCACACGTGCTTATTTTGGTGACGTTTATTTCCTACAGAGCACAACTGCACAAGGCGACTTTACATGCGCAATTTTCATGTGACAGCTTTTATTTGCTCGTGTAGATGAGAATCATTGGTCAATTTTTATGTGACAAATATATTTGTTGACAATCTGGCGTGTTAGCTTTTATGTGACAAAAGAAGTTGTAACATACGAAATTTCCTCATGTAGACGACTCGTCACAAAATGTGGCAAATATTGCGTCAGCATATGTCGTCACCGATCTCCCAAACTCTGTTCGTATCTCTGCTGTCCAAGGTCATTACTGGCGGACTAAACTTTAGAATTGACACATAAAAATTCGCCGTGTAAACCCGGCTTGAGCCATCAGCATCTGTATTTTGTCACAAATAGCACAATGCGTGTATTTTACCCGTATAACGTTCTAATCTTATAGTACAATGAAAATGCCGCTAGCATGCTGCTTTGAATACACGTTTTCGTCAAATTTGGCTAATAAATGTTGCAAGGTAATTATCAATAACGAGAGAGAGTCGTGGCGTAAATTACTGGACAAACCGAATAATTAACTAAAATAATTAAACTAGAGCAATTTTCGGTCGTGTCGTAAAACCAAAACCAAAGTAATCAGTCTGGCCAAACACAAAGGACACAGACAATACAGTGAACTTATCCAAACACGAGGCAAATACTTGTAGTCGATTGGTAGCGCGGGAAACATGTGACAGCGAGTCGCGATTGGTTCTGCCTTTTCTTCTGATCATTGGTTGAGAAAGCCGCGCAGGTTTTGTAAACTAATCACTTAGCAAAGTAATGCATTTCTAAAGCAAATGAGAATTACTTTCGACACTCAAGTGAAAACCACCCTAATGCCAGATAAACAAATATTTGTTAGTTCTAAAGCTTCAATATAGTTTTGGTCCTTTGAAGTTCGCCGAGTTTCCTAACCAGTCTCCCTCTACTAAACAATTCCATATACGCAAACGAGCAGAGTAACGTCTTTGCTAACTGTGTACATGCTTTTGCTTCGAATTATTCAATTTAGACGATCTCGTAAACCCGGCAATACCGGCAATGTTTCCTCTGTTCTCTCCACGTTTGTTAACATGTCCAGTGTATATGATGGTAATTTTATTTCTCTTGCAGTTGTAACCATTATAAAGTACTGCTGGAGACAAATTCGTGTTTGGTTCGTGGCGGCAGCAACCAATCCCACTAACCTCCCATAAATTATCCACACAAAGAATGTACTAAAAACAACTTTAACCAAACAACACCACAAATTACAACATCAAAATGGTTCAATTGTTACTCCAGTAACCAGCGGCCCGGATATCCAATTAATCTCCACCTCCACATCCACCGCCACAGCCACCTCCACCACATCCGCCCCCAGCGCCACACCCTCCGCCACCATCACCACCGCCACCACAACCACCGCCACCACCACCACAACCACCACCACCATCTCCTCCACCTACGCATCCTCCCCCACCATCCCCTCCAACACAGCCTCCACCAACATCACTCCCTACACAGCCACTAGCATCACCTGTGCCTAAACAAGCGCTCCCTGTCCCATCCCAGCCATTTCCACCCCAACCATCTCCACTATCTTCAGAAGCACTTTGTAAGCCTTGGATGCAATAACAAGAAGTATCTTGGCTGAAATCGTAAACAATATCAGCAAACTCTTCCGCAGCATCGATGAATTCGTTGGCCACAGAAAGGTAATCATTTCTGTGTACATTTTTACTCAAATAGCCGGCGGTGTACAGCGAAGGAGAGACGGGAGTCGAAGCATCTGCGTTGAAAGGCATGCACAGAAGGTACAAGATAGGCACTGAGCACGCCAAGGCGAGAATCTCAGGAACGTTTTGAGCATGAGGGGAGATTACAATTTTGTTCCTCATTAGATCTATTCGCACCATGATGTCAGAGTTAACTTTAATCAGGAACAATCCACCACTGGATTTGCGAACTGAACACCAGCCACGTTCGCCAAACAGCTTGTAGACCGTTAACCTTAACAAATGCTGCTGCTTTTGTTTTCCTTTGCCAAAAAAATGCTGCCACCTCCGTCGTTCTCTGCCGGCTTGGTTCGTTTTCAGCAGCTTACCAATGCAGACTGCCCAGTCCTTATGACCTCGAACCAGCATAGCCCTCTCTCCCTCATCCCGGTTCAGGAAAATGTTGTTTCTCTGGTCTTCAACAGTACTTTGTTTCGGAAACATGTTTGCACTAATTGTGTGGGCTGATGCCACAACCTGATCGTAATTGCCAATTATCTCCACTGCAGATAGCGCCGCATTTGACGCGTGAACAACTCGGCACTTGAACACTTGATTTCCTCTCCAGTCAAGAATATTGTTAGTGGAATAGTCACATGGCAAATGTGGCTTCGCAAGATCACTGGGAGTTAGCATGAGCTGAGGATAGCTAAGGATCTTTGACGGATGATTACTTTGTGTACAAATCTTTCCAGATTGAACGTCGAAGCAGTATTTATTGATGATCGGTGGTTGATCAATAGCGATTGTTAGCAATGCCGTGTACTGTCCTCTATTAAGGGGAACATCAATTGAGATTGCAGGGACAGTGTCATCAAATGGAACAGCCTCAAGATAGGAAAGAAGGTCAAGTCGACTCGCTGCGATCAGCTTCTTACCAAACAGCTTCTTCTTAAAAAGAAGGATATTGAGCCTATGCTTTGTTTCATTGTCGAAAAGGAACTGTTTTGGAAGAGAGACATCTACTGGAGAGTTACCCTTGAACGTTTGCGAAAAAAGTGATCTTCCTACCATGTTTTCGACGCGGAGAACGAAGTTTTTCTTACTTTTTAAATTCAATGCTTGGATTTTCTGAATCTCACACCAATATTCTGAACGAGCCAGTGGAGCGTACAGCCATTTGGGTGTAGGTGGCCTAGGATCAGGTGGATCACCCCTGTACATGGCTCCTGCTTTCGCGTAACGCAAACCTGCCGCCTCCCAAACTTCTCTCGTCTTCATTTCTGAATCGTACAACTTGGATCCTGGGATACGACCCGTTACTGTATCATCATGATGTAACGGCTTCCCAAGCAGCTCTGCTGTTGTGCGCTTGTAGTTTAAGGGGTGAAGTTGATGGGTGTGCCAAATAAGGTCGACATCATAACATGGAACCATGAATACGTCTGGGTGTAGCTTCTTAAGCTGCAGATGATGCTCATAACGCACCACAGCGCCCTTGAGAAATAAATCGTCATTGAAGTGCGGCAAGGAAACTTGGTAATAGAACTTGAACTGACGATAACAGGCTTCTTCCAGATTGTACTGAATTCTGGATCTATACTCTGTCAACACCGTCGGAGGCTTTGTAAGATCTACTTCAAAAGGCTCCTCTGGATATGCCTTTTGCCACTGAAGCGATGTAAACCGAAGGAATTGGTCTCTTTGTGTACTGCCTAAAGGAGAGTGATCCAACACTGTGGAGATGATATTAAGACAGTCCTGCTCGTAGTACGATGGAGCCAACATATGAACATGCCAGACCCATTCAATGTCTAATGGAGCTGCCAAGATGGTATCTGTGTAAAATCTCGAGGCAAATGGTAGCCATAAGAGTTCATATCGTCTGATGGCATTTTCGACAACAGCCCCTTTGTATAAGTTGGGATATTCGTCTACCACCTTTAGAAACTTCAGCTCGTTCTTAGCTGCCTGGATCAGATCTATTCCAAGACTCTGGGTGAAACTGACTTGTCGCGATCGTTGAGACATACCTGAATTCGGCAAGGTTGGTTTTGGACTGTCAAGGGTCAGTTTTGATCTCTGAAATAATGTTTCAAATAAATAAATACATTTTCATATAACTAAAAAGTATGAGAAGTTTGAAGATGAAGTATTCGACATGACACGAGCAAGGTACAAAGAAAAAGTTTGAGTCCCCGACGGGAATCGAACCCATGGCCTCTCAGATACCGGTTGGGCGCTCTAACAAACTGAGCTAAGAGAGACTTGTTGCGAGCTAGGCCATTTACGGCTAGGTTGATAAGTGACAAGCGTCCTGCATACTGCTAGGATCAGCAATGTCGAAATCATCAAATTTGTAGTAAATAATAAAGATGGTAGATTTTTAAGCTCGGTGATAAATTCTGAAGAAATTATTCTACATGACACGAGCGTGGGACAAAGAAAAAATCTGAGTCCCCGACGGGAATCGAACCCATGGCCTCCCAGATACCGGTTGGGCGCTCTAACCAACTGAGCTACGAGAGACTCGTTGCGAGCTGTGCCATTTTACTAGGTAGCTCAGTTGGTAAGAGCCCCCAACCAGTATCTGGGAGGCCATGGGTTCGATTCCCGTCGGGGACTCAGAATTTTTCTTTGTACCTTGCTCGTGTCATGTTGAATACTTCATCTTCATTATTTATTACCGAGCTTAAAATTTACCATCTTTATTATTTACTACAAACTTGATGAATTCGACATTGCAGGACGCGTGTCACTTAACAACCTAGTAAAATGGCCCAGCTCACAACGAGTCTCTCGTAGCTCAGTTGGTTAGAGCGCCCAACCGGTATCTGTGAGGCCATGGGTTCGATTCCCGTCGGGGACTCTGCAGAATTTTTCTTTGTACCTTGCTCGTGTCATGTTGAATACTTCATCTTCATTATTTATTACCGAGCTTAAAATTTACCATCTTTATTATTTACTATGAGAAGTTTATTGTGGTTGATCTTTTGGTAAAATTCTGGGAGGTATTTTGACGTTAACGTATAACTTTTTATAAGTCTCAAATCTCTGCTCATGGTCGACGCATTTGGTGTATATATAATTAAATAAATTAATGAATATCGTCCAACAAAGGAAAGACTGTGAATACATATTTCAAGAACAGTAAGTGACAGGGACTTGTGTTGCACCTATACTTTTCTTTATAAGGAATAGAGGTTCTCAGCGGTGGTGGTGTTAATAATTTCCATTTACCAGACTTTTTGTCCAAACACCAGTCTCATTCCCATTTTTTGTTTAAGATTCCCAGTCCCAGTGATCTAAATTTTATTTCGCCAAAAAAATACTTAGGTTTCTTCGGAATACTGTGGCGTTTAGAAGAAGGATTCAGCTAAATGCCTTTAATTGGTTCATTGGTCCCCTTGTTTGTAGCCTGAATTTCAGACATCCCTCTGTGCTCGCCTGCTTGCCAGAAGGAACGTTCCTTCTGGCAAGCAGGCGAGCACAGAGGGATGTCTGAAATTCAGGCTACCTTGTTTGCTCTTGGTTAATTTCTTAAAACCGATATATTTGGCAAAAAGTATCAAAGACATTGTTCCAGCCATGTTGTCCAGTCCAGCTAGGACTCCAAATACAAATTCAAGTGGATCTGCAATGGTTATTTTCAGCCCTTGGAGGACCTATTGTTCATTTATCATGAAGCACTTGGCAGGTCACGGTCTCAACGTACAAAGACATGTCCCACTGCACGTCCTATTCTTCTACGCGCAAACAACTAACAAAGCTTACATCAATTGCTAGCTATTGCTATAGGAAAACAAACATTACAACTTGACATATACTAACATAACTAATGGTTTTGATCCTCAGAATTGTTTTTGCAAAGCTTGTGTCTTCGCGTATTAGTTTTGTTGCGAGAAAGTATGGCAAATATGGGCATTCGTCTGGCAGCGCAAAGGGCACTTAATTTCTGTTAACTGAGAGAACAGCGAGAAATCTGTGCAGTTAAACTACTGCATCATCTCAGCCAACAGTCGATTCACATGGCGTTTCGTACTCACCCTGACGGAAAGTTTTACTTTCGATTTCCTGCGTCCATTTCACCAATGATGTTGTACAGGATAAGCTTGTCGCGCGTGCAGGATCATTCAATGTGTCGTGATTTGAAGTCACGCGATTCTCTGGAATCACGCGCGCAAGCCACATAGCAAGATAAAGACAATTTTAATTTGACGATTGAGAATTTGCAGCTGTGGTAAAAATGATCAAAACTTAGAGAAGTATTTGAAATGAAATCATTGTGGGTCGCCGTTTCACAAGTTTGGTAACGCACTAAAGGGGCAAATTAAACGGAACGACTTTGCCTAAGATTATCGCATGCGACAAGCAGTACGCCATGACTGCAACACGATTTGCGTCGCGTATAAAATTAACCTACCACATCCATTATACATTAAAAAATTGTATTGTTGTATTGTATTGTATCCTTGGACAGACGCGCGCAATGTGTAAATGGTCCAAAGTCATTTCGTAGGTCTGTCGTAAGCTTGTCGCCTGCGAGAAAGTCGTACAGTGTTAATCGGCCTATACCATAGAAAGAGAAGGTAATTCAATCTGTCTCGCAGTGTGCCCAGATACGAGACCACGAAATGCCCTTGTAAAAATTTAAACAGGGTCTCGAAGATCAAGAAGAGAGACATTAAACAGACCGTACCAGTCAAAAATAATGTCGGATAAAGATCAGAGTGAAGGCCATTTTACTGTTTTTCTATGACATTTGATAATACGAACTATTGTAGTAGTGACTAAACTCACCTTAATTTGTCCAAAACACTTCAGTGCAATCGCTTCTTGCGCCCACTATTTTTGTTCGACTGGCCTTCCAAACGTGGACGGGGATCAATGATATTACTAATCTTTGGCCTTATACACGGGAGGAGAGGGTGGGGTCGTATTTTGCCCGGAGCGGGGGTCTGCTTTGGATAGAGCTGTTAATAAGAAACGAAGGCTATATACTCGTCTCTAAGCATAACAACAATAAACAGGTAATTTTAGTCAGTACGTTGGGGACAAAAACAAATACAACGCCTTTGATGGTGCATGGAGTTAACGAAAAATGCTGCATATGACACGACAAAGAAGTGGTTTTTTTCTTCGATTTAACGAGCCTCTATATAACGAAGTCCTCGATATAACGAACGATATTTTTCTCCCTTGTTATGGTGAAATGTATAAAAAGGCACCTCAATATAACCCAACCTCGTTATAACGACCATATTTTGCCAGTCCCTTGGACCTTCGTTATATCGAGGATCCACTGTACTTTTATTAATTTTGACACATGAGCTAAAAATCGGGGAGGGGGGGGGGAGGGAGATAAGCAAGAGCGCGCGCGGGCGGGGGGGGGGGGGGAAGTAACAGTATTTAGTTCGGAGCTATTACGCTTCTTAAACTTAGAATACGACCACAGTACATCTTCCAACAATTAACATTTATTGCACTAGTTCCAACAAAGACATACAGAATTTTGAAAAATTCACATAAAAAGATTTCTAAAATTGTATAAAGACTTGCACATGCAGCCTTAGGTGAAATTCTCAATGAATAGCACAACTATAAATGACTCAAAATAGGAAAAACTATCCATAAAATACTTAAAAAAAAAACGAAGGCTGTTGTTTGTATTAGGAAGTTGACCAGGTACTTGGTTTGCACTCGTATCATGGATACTGCTATTATAGACCGTAGCGTAGGTCATAAAGGATTAGTTATTGCACTTAACTAATCAGCAATATTTAAAAGAACTGTCACTAATAAATAAGCAGACCCGCATTCCGTTATCAAAACTTTTAAGCAGTAATTCAGACCATAAAAAACAGGAATTTGCTAAGATTTCAGGTAATTGAGAAATGTTAAGAATTTTTTTTTATCCCCGATCCAGAAAAAAAAACTTGGGACCCTTTACGTAAGTGTTAGTCTCCGTTGCAAAACGAAATGCAATACGCCAACCAACTTTACAGTCCCAATACAAGACGCAAAGAAATCACTGGAAACTGTAAAAAATTGAATAGAAAGATTAATCGCACCCTTCACAAGCGCAAAGCACTTTGTGATCAACAGGGCTTTGAATAGTCATGTTAGCAAGCCTAAAATCAGTTTAAAAAACACGCCCGGAAAAAAGTTTGTCTTGGCTAATAAACAAAACCGGCTTCTCCTTGTTTGCCTTGCAGACAAAACCTGTCTCTACTAGTTTACAAGTTATACTAGTTTAACTGGAAAACAAAATCTTTCATAGTAGCCTTGACTACAAACAGAGATAATCTATGCTCGAGAACACAGTATTTTTACGTTTGATAAAAGCCAGAAAAAGGAGAGCTACTTTGAAAAATATCATCCCTTGACTTGTTACTGAGTGAATGCGTTACAGCTACCGACTTTAAAAAGGTGGCAGCAAAATTACCATTAAAAACTTGAGTTCTAGTAAGCTTCATGTAGACGATAGTGAAGTGTCCTCAGCTCAGTGACAGCGATGAGCCTCCACCAGGGGGTTTACAAACACGTGTAGAGGAACGCCCCGGTACAGCATCGTCTTCTTGTTTACCTAGAAAAAAAAAAACAATATTATAAAATATGGTCGTTAAGTTTACCTCCGGGATTTTTAAGGTGCTAAAAACATGTTTCAGGAAAATGACGCAGCGACATGTAGTAGGAACAAACTGTGCTACATTTCCCTGCTTTATTTCTTGTGTGCACATGATGCGATTTTGTTTTCGCTTTATGCTGTTGCGCATATTCCTATTAAACCATCCCTGTAACGTCCCTTTGTGTTTCGCAATACTGAAGTCGACTTTGCGTCTAGCTTGGGCACCAACAACTTTCTCCTCGCGCATTTCCGGTTCCGCTTTAAGGCATTCTTAAAACCCAGGGTATACATTGCGTAATTTTAAGCGCTGGACTATATTAAACTCTTTGAATTGATTCCACAGATGCCTAGAAATATAACATATTCCTTTTAAAACGCTGTTTAAAACGAGAATAAGAACGAAAATGTTTGAGGTACACTGTAGAGCAGTAAGCAAAGTAAACAGCTCCTTGGAAGGGAAGGGTTTCAACTGATAACACACAACATGAGATAACACGGTAACGTCTTTCATTGATTGCATGCTACATGTACCCGTTGCCTGTGACCGCTTGTAGTAGATGGTACCAGATAGTACAAGTAAACTGGCAGTGTCTACTTCAATCTTTCACAAATTGTAAGTATTGTTTAGTATATTGATACTCTGCAATTACAAAATTGCATCACACTACATGTATATAAATATAATTCCAGGTAATCGTATACGTTTGCTGAAAACAGAGAACTACACAAGCTGACAAAGACATCGTTTTACCAACAAGCAAACTAAGATTATCCATTGTTATCTCTTAAAAAAGGGGGCGGGCCCCAACCCACTGTCTGAAGGCATGTGGATAGAGACGTCTTCCCGACGGGGTGTAAACATATTGCAGAACCAGTGAAATATATCACTTAAATTTCACTCTAAAACGTGCTGTCTGCCATATAGCGCAGTGGTAAGATTTGGTTCTTAGAACGCGAGTTAGAAGGGGGTGCGACTTTCTTTCTTATATTGTTTTTTTTTTTTCAGTGCTCTTTTTTACAACTTCCGCGATTTATAACAATCGTTTGGCAATTTCTGTAAGGGAAATTCTCTTGATTTTTTTTTTCTCTGAACAGTTCTCGAAGATATAAATTAAAAAAAATTTAAACAAAAATAAAAACTAAAACAAAAGCAAACCAGGAACAATTGCTCTGAAAAAGTCTCGAGAAGGGGTGGCTTCCACAGGTGTAGTGAAAAGTATTTTAATAACGAAACTACAAGAAAAAGATTTGAAAAAAATGATACGCGTAAATGATCGTAGAGCGGTTATTTTTTTGACTGATCACAGTCGCAAGCAACAAAGCAAAACAGAAAACTAAAAATACCGTTGCTATTTTAACGAGTTAAATTTTATTTCAACCCATAATTCTCAAGCATGATTAAAATCTAATTTCTCCTGAGACTATCATCAAAGTGCCAAGGTAGAATGGTGGGGAGAATTTACAAAAATGATCAACCGCTGAATGAAATACTGTTTTGATTTAGCACTTAATTCTCAGAACATCCATTGAAAGAAACTTATCTGACTTATGACAAACCGAAAGAGAATTAACATTTTGATCTTGGCACTGCAAGGCTTATAATGTGGCAGACAGCACGTTATAGAGCAAGTATATGCGATGTTATGACAGCTTCATTGCAAATTTTATTTCTTGTTCTTCACGATGCATATGGCCTCCCTGCCAGCTGGTATTTGAATTGTCACACAACGCCTCTCTGCGGTAACGGAAAGGTATTGCGTGACCCCCAAATAACGGCTGTCAAAAAGATTATCATTCACCATATTGACCCAAAATAAATCAGATTTAACATTGTATTCCGGTGACATTTCAAGACCACCGACATGACGTCCAAGCCAGTTTCCAAGCCTTTTGCCCTGAGAGGGCCCTGGTGCTCACTCACCAGAGAGCTCAAAGCCAGACTTGTGAAGGTCCCTCGCGGCACCACTTTTCTTCTGTTCCTGGAACTTCTGTTTGCGTTGTGATGGGGACACAATGGCTGGGGGCTCTGAAGAGGGTATGCTGATAACAGGACCGTTGTATGGTTCCCTCTCAACTTTGGTAAGCTTACGAGTCTGAAATGAAGACATTGATTTGAATAAGTGCAACACTTGTCCGTATTCTAACATTGTAAGTAGTAGCTCTCAAAAGGTCTCGCATAAATGGATTGGTACCCTTAGATAGAGAGAACAAGAGAACAAACAACAGGAACAATGCCCATAGCCCTAAAAACAATAACAGCTGCTACACTAGAGGACCAGTTGAATTACAAGTTAACGAGAGCTGCTACTCTTCAGAGGTAGATCCGCATGTTTTTAATGCTTTAATCCATATATTTAAAGATGATTTCCAGTCCGTACTGCGCAATCTCCGCCTGCAATGTTTGTGAGTCTCAGAAGAATGTTTACTAGCAAAAATAAAAATTCCGGGACAAAACTTACCTTTTTCTTCATTATTAACGCCAGATATCCTTGCAAAACAATAATGAGTAAAAGAAGCTCGACGGTATTTCAAACGGACGTTTTAGCTCATCGTGAATTCTTGAACGAAACGATCCGTAATGGCGAACTAAAAAACTTCATGTACACTATCACCGAAGTGTAACGTTTCAACGAATTCAAAACAAAAATGAAAACAAACCCTGAGTCTGCGCAGTACGGACTAGAAATCATATTTAACCCTCAGAATGCCAAGGAACAGATTAATTTTGATTTAAAAAAAAATCAAGCAAAAAAAAAAACCCTCAACCACAAGATGATGCCACTCAATGGCTTTTGTTTGAATTCTCATCCTTACATACATGTACTGCCAAACTCACCGTATCTCGCTTTAAGATCCTGCCATACATGTACGAGGGGTAGGGTGGGGTGGGAATAAACCGTCCAGATCCACGAACCACATTGAGCTGAAAATAGAGTAAAGAAATGAGATCATGCTACAAGCGAACGAACGAGCGAGTGAGCAAGTAAACTGACGTAGGAACGAACGAACGAACGAACGATTAAGCGAACGAACGAGCGAGCGAGCGAGCGAACGAACAGCGAGCTAACACACGAAAGAACGAACAAACAAGCGAGGGGGCGAAGAAACGAACAAGCGAACGAACGAGGGAGTGAGCTAAGGAGCGAGCAAACGAACGAACAAAAGTTTAACTTTTCCACTACTCGCTACAGTAAACTTCCTCTATTTATAAAAATCTGAACTAACCTCGCCGCGTTCATAAACCACTTTTCCCTGACAAATGGTGACTTCTGTTACTCCATGGCACTCCATTCCCTCGAAGATGTTGAAATCTACCGCCTGATTAGGCAATAAAGGTCACGCAAAAACGTTAGTAAGGCGGTATAATTTTAGAAAACAGTGTTTATGAATATGGGCAGACACAACGAGGAATGGACATTCTGGGTGTATCGTACATCATATCACCAGGATTTTCAGTTCCCTTCAAATTAAATGGACTTTGTAGCTTGTAGAAAAGGTAGACAATTGCGTTATTTTCGAGGAGATGAGTTTTACGTACTTGCGAGACTGCACAATCTTCACGAAAAATCCAATACGATTACCCTCCAAATTTCTTCGATTGTGAATTATTTATTTTTGGACAGGGCAGATTTTCAACCTTGATGGTTTCTCCTTCACGAATGATTTGTTATCATCGCCGTCTGTTTTAGCTAGCCTTTTTGAGGGGAGCGGAACGGCTGTACACAGGCTAGTTTTAGCTAGAAACACTGTTTATACACTGGATAATAATAAAAAAAAAAGTCACAATGCTTATGATAGCCTTACAGATGTATCTCTAACCTGGTGATGAGTTTTGGCAGAAATAACCCGAGTAGCTTCTGGGTCCCAAACTATAACATCTGCATCAGATCCTGGAGCAATACGACCCTTAGGATAGAACAGTACACAGTATAAGAGATGCAATGATACCACAGTTTTAAAAATTACATAATTTAACGACCTGCCAAAGTTCTTCTTTCAACATTAATTATGTGAACTCAAGAGGATTATTTTGTTTATTTCCATCGCCTGTCAACTGAAGTTCAAAGATTTTGTCTTACTCGAAAGGTCGCTGATTTGTTTGCAACTATATAATTACATGTATGTTACTATTATATTTGTTTTTTCTTTAGAGGGTCGGCTCTATATGAGGATTGTGTTCCTCCCTGCCAGCACCATTTTGCAATATTATTATTTTCTCTCTTTTTAATTTGAATAAAGTTGTTATACCGTACTTTTTCGATTAAGTGCCCAACCTCGAATAAGCGCCCACCTCGAATAAGCACCCACCCTGTAGGTAGGAAAAGTTAATTAGCACCCAGCCTCGAATAAGCGCCCACCGCACCCCCCTTATAATGAGGGCGCAAAAGGGAATTTTGATTATTGTTGAAGTTGAGATTAAAATTGACTAAGTACTACTAAGAGACTATCCCTAAGACCGAGTTTTTTAGTTTTTTTTTACGGATACTTTCAATGAACATTTAAAATTCAGCTTTGGTACATCTTTACGTTTAGTTATTATACACTGTTTTCTTGCAAAAATAAACGTACAACTTGAAAACTTGAAAATTTAATGTGCCCAGCCTCGAATAAGCACCCATGCACCCTCAATTTAATAAGCGCTCAGGGCGCTTAATCGACTAAATACGGTAAATAAATAAACATAAATAGATATTATAAATTAATATAAATATAAAGATCGTTTTGCCTTTGTTCACTCGTAGAAAATCTTTCAGTTTGCGTTTGAACTCAAGCGATTTTGACACGTTAATGTTCCCGCGTTACCTTTCGTGGATAGATGTTGAATATCTTGGCCGCTGTAGTGCTGGTAACTGCAACAAAACGGCAAGGGTCCATCTTCCCTGACGCCTGAGAGAGAAAGACAATTTTAACCAATGCATTTAAGCAATAACCTCAGAGTACAGTGTAGCAATGTACAAACTACATGTAATTTAACAAAGATGAACACCACTTTGCAGCTAGCACACTCACCACGCCTTTCTCCCAAATTACAGACATTCTATCCTCCACACCTGTGTAAGATAAGGATAACAATAAGTATGAATCAATATTCAGTTTAAGTGAAGACTGAATAGTATTTTATATTTTCCAGGGCTGCAAATAACAGTCTGTCATCGGACATTGGCCGATCAAAATTTGCTCATGTCCGCCGAATCCCCAAGTGTGGTCAGACATGATGCCCGGACAATGTTGATCTTTTTTTATTTTATCATAAATCATTTTACGGTAACAATGGAAAAACTCTGTCCGACCACAATTTTGTTTTTCTGACCAAGATGGTGTCTTAGTAGGACATAATGTCCTTTTAAGTAAAAAAAAACTATTTGCAGCCTTGATTTTCTCACACATACATGTATAAAAGGCTTACATTTTTACATCAAAGGTATTAACGATTCTTACCATTCACTCCATTTGGTATTTTCCGAAAATCACCTTGGCCAAGAGCCTTTTGATTGGCATTAAAGGTGCAATTGTCAGTCCCTGTCAGCTGAAGATCATCACTAAAAAAATGCAGCAAACAAATCAATCATCAATAATTTTAACACTGTCATGTAAAATGTACTAACCATTTATTTCTAAACGGGTACTTATGGGTCAATTGCCCAATAATTATGGCACTGTACTGGTTTTAAAGCTTTGAACTAAAGGCAAACAAAACTCTGGTCATTCCTCTGAAATAGAATTGGGGGGGGGGGGGGGATACCATACTTGTTTCGGAGCATCAGCACCTTGTACAGTTGTATATTCTTACAATGCCATCATGATAATTCAAGGTTGCTTGTCAAATTCTGGTTTCTGACAATGTTTTTCTGACTCTACACTTACAATTGGTCTACATTTATTTTTCAAAACGAAAGTTGTTCAATACAAACTGGGAGAAAAAATTGTAGGTCAACATACTTGTCTATGGGAAAATGGCGATTTACATGTACCCCTCCGGCACATACAGAAAAAGCCCCCATTTTTGTTTGTGCATATCAATCATCGGTGAAGTTATTCACAGTAAGGATGTGCAATGCGATACTAACGACCTTAAAGAACTCACTTGGCAAGAAGATCCATGAGGTATCCAGGAGTCGTGGGGTCTGGTCTTAGGGGTGGTCCCATAACATGCCCTGCAAGTAACACCAAGACAACAGACTTACAAAATACATTAAAAAGAGTCCTAAATAATACGGTAACATCATTTCAAACTCTGATTGATAGTATTCTTCCAAATGAAACTTTTGCAGGTGTTTTCATTTCTGAAGTCATGTATCAATGCAAACGGTGGTAACATGTACATGTACATGAACGTTGCATAACTACAATGCAAACAATGATAGCACTAAAAAATTTAAGAATGTGTCATAATTATTTGATAATCTGCAAATCTAAACCGTCATCTAACTGTTGCCCATTCTGTGATAGATAGATAGTATGCTTTTTTCTTAACTAAAAGGGAAATTTATTCTTGAATTTTGGCTTAACAAACATAAAAGTTGTAGGTTTTGGAATGGGGTCCTTTAGTGTCTACTGAAATAGTGCGATAGTCCACTTGGCAGTGCCTCGTGGACTATTCGCTCAAAAAAACTCAACTAAGTTTTTAAGTCAAAGAATATATACAGGTAACTGTTTATTTTTAATGTAAAAAAATTATTGTTTATACCTGCTGCATGTCTCCAACACTTGTGCCAATACTTTGTTCCATCAGTTCCTAAACTTGCAGCAATTGGCTCTCCTACAACAACACAGCCTCGTCGACGAGCATCACAAATAGCGTCAGCTGAAGACTTGCTCATGACATGGACAATGTAAAGTGGACAGTTTAACTGCAAGCAAAAATGCATAATTTAGTCTCCTTCTCTAACAAGTTAGAGAAAAGCTAGTCACATGGGGATTGAACATGTACGAAAAATAAAATATTTAATAAACTACAGTCATGTATGTGAAGTAAAAATATTTATTATATGGAGGAGAGTGTTTTACTGAGAACTAAACAACTCGCAGATTCCATACCCCACTCCATCCGGGACCGTATGTCTTTGACCGTATGACACTCTTGCGAGTGACATATGGCATATTGATGTCACGATTCGCGTCATTTCTATTTTGCTGAATTAACTTGGTTTCGTGTCATTTGTTGTTAGCAAGCATCGACACAAAGGTTTAATTTGTTTAACTAAGCAACGAAAAAGAATGAGTTTTCCAAAGTTAAGAATGAGTACACGATAATTAAAACCTTGACGATTTCAAGGTTTTTAGGGGGAATTCTTCGCAAGGGATCTCACCATTGCAAGATGTCGTGAAGAAGAGAACAAAAGCAGTTGAAAACTATTGATCAGCCATCAAGACATCGGATTCAAGTCAAAGTCAGTAATGTTTTCAGTTCTTATGTGTTATTTAGTTGACAAGTTGTTTTGTTTGATCAGAATTCAGTTCTTTGTATTTCTATATCCTGGGCATGACTGCTTTGTACGGTTTTCTATGAAGACGAACGCTGATTTGTAAAACTGGCTTGATTCTTCGAAAACAATGAAATAAAAATCGGCAACTTCAACTACATCTGGTCTCCATATAATAAAAAGAACATTACACGTTGGCTCAAAGATATAAATTTTATGTTCTCGTGGCAAAAACATATCCCACTCGTTTGCTACGCTCACTCGTGAGATATCGTTTCTGCCACTCGAACATAAAATTTATATCTTCTTTCCACCATGTAAAAAAATCTTCAAAATTTTCTTATAGTAGGTTTTGTTATTTGACTCACATTAGCACTGCATAATAGCTTCAACTGGTTTTCGCTGAATACATGCTCATGTACATACATTGTATACAAAACACATGATTCATAGTAACAAGATAGATCACTAGTTGGCGTATCATACATAATTTCCTACGCGATTTTCAGTAAAGATGATTGAACATGTACATAAAATCCCCCGCCCCCCCATACAGTAGGCAGAGAGCTTTATATCTTATGGGTTTTGATCAGTTTTACTGTTTTGAAATAAATCTTCTTCTATGTCAAACAAAATACATGTAGTGTATCGTGTATTATAAGTTGTCTGTATGCATACATGTAGATGTTGTGGTTTAATTTTATGTTTGGTTTAAATTTTTCAAACCAGTTTATTTTCCATTGTCTCATGTTCATTATCATAATCTGAAACAAAGGGAAATAAAAATCAAACCGGTTTGAAAAATTTTAAACCAAACATAAAATTAAACCACAACATAGATATCTCAGGTGAGTCAGTTTACAGTACTCATGCAGTCAATAACAAATCAAAGCTTAAGATACTCAACAGACCTGGTTGGCTATCATGATAGCTCTCACACAAGCTTCTGTTTCCACTTCCTCTGTGCGACACATTTCATGTCCCTCAGGACCAGTGATTCCAAGAGCAATCATCTTCTTTGCATTCTACAGAAAAATAAAGTCTTATTTATGGGCACTGTATTGATGTTGATACGCATAGTGCACCTACTGTACATGTAGTGGGTAAAGGTTAAGTTCAGCAACTTTTACTTAGGTATTGTAAATGTACTTCACCTCTGCAATGAGAGTCCCATTTTCAGCATGAACTTGTGCAATAGCTCCAATGTCCTTACATTTGCTATAGCAGTGGTACATCTGCCCATGACAAGGAAAACAAACATTAGAGTACATGTCTGCTCAAGAAAAGTCTTATTAAGGTCGTTTTACACGGTACGATTTTGTTGCATGCAACAGATTTTGTCGCAACAGGCATGCGACAGTCATAAGCGAGTTGTAGGTTTGATTTACATGACAAACTCGTGTCCTCGGCCTGTTGTAAGCATGTTGCATGCTACAAAATTGTACCGTGTAAAGCTGCCTTTAGAAATCTTGTGGCCTGTCTCACCTCTTCATCCGTCAACATCATAACATCTTTATACGCCATAAAGGTTTTAAAGGAATTTATACCTGAGGAGTAAAAGAACAGGTAAAAAAGGGTTTTTGTTTAAGCCTGCTAGCAGAGGAAATTATTTTTATATGTAGGTTTAGTGCTAAATTTGATTTCTAAACTCTACACATGTAAGAAAAAAGAAGGTAAAAGGAAATTTAGATCAAGGACATTACAGGCAAGGACGCTTTTTGATCAGGATGTGCTGTTTGTAAGAAAACATTTTGTTACAGGTATATCAATAGGGAAGTAAAACACTTGTAAACATAGAAAACTGCTCAAGACTTAATATCCCTTTAATAAAAAAAATTAAAAATAAAATAATATGTGTTTATAGTGGTCATGCACTTAGCTTCATATCTCAACGAGATACATGTAGCTAGTTTACAGGCATGCCACTGAAACTGAGGAAACAAATAATTTATAAATGAATATAACAAGGTTAAAAATCCCAACTGGCAGGAGGCAGACCAGTTGGCTATATACAAAGTGTGGTCGAGGATTTGAACTCGGGACAACCAAGAAACAAATCCAGCTAGTGGCAAGGGCAGGCCTCGAACCGATGACCTCCGGATTACAACACCAGGGCCCTAAACCACTCAGCCACGCTAACTTTATTTGTAATTATTACAAAGAAGAAAGGGACATTAAGAAGTTGTACATGTATGTGCATGTGCTTGTCATGAAGGCTGGAACAGATACAGTGCTACATAAGCCATGGTTTGAAAAAGACTATGGCAGGCCAAACAACAGGAGTTGTGGTTTGTGTTGGGCGCGCACTGAGTGAGTATACATGTACATGACTTTTGTACTGTATGTCAGGGTTGTCAAAATAAGCCGGCAACCGGCGCATTTCAACGGCTATTCCGAACATTGCACCGGCTACTTCGAATATTAGTAGTTCAGTTCCTTGTGTGTGTTATCAAGTTCTGAGTGTTTGGTAGCCGCCTACTTTTTGGATGGAACCTGCTATTCAAAGACCCACTGACAACCCTGGTATGTGCATAAATGTAGCTCTAATACTTGGTAAAAAGAAAACAATAATCAGCTCGATACCTTTCTCTTTGACAAGAGTTTCCATCTCCTCACCAACCTCATCATTCCACCAAGTGACAGCAACATGGAATGCATAATCACAACACACTACAATAAACACAACAAAATTAATTACTGCTGTAATGGTAGTACATGTGAAAGAGACATAATGTAACTCATTAATTTATGTCTATTTGTTATTATGTATTGCATCGCACATCCTTACTGAGCATACATGTACATGCACTGTAAGTTCCTGTGTGATTAACATGTGCCCATAAAAAATGGGGACTTTTTCTTTATGGTTAGAGCATATGGTAAACTATCATTTTTTTTTTCTCATTTTGAATGAGCAATAACTTTCTTTCTGTAAAATAAGCATAAACCAATTCCAAGTGTAAAATAAGAAACATTCATCAGAAACATAAATTTTGTAAGTGAACCTGAATGTCTAATCACAACATTCTAAGGAATTATTACATGTACATATAAACAAGATGTGTATGTACATGTATATGTTGTGGTTCAATTTTATATTTGGTTTAAAATTTTTCAAACCAGCTTGATTTTTATTTTCCATTGTCTTATGTTCATTATCATAATCTGAAACAAAGGGAAATGAAAATCAAACTGGTTTCAAAAATTTTAAACCAAAGATAAAATTAAACCACAACATATACATGTACAGTTGCTCCTAAACGAGTATGAGAACCCATTTTTATTTCAAAATTAAATTTTAAGTTCCTATAAAATAAACAACCATTGTACACAAAGTTTGATAAAAATCTCAGAGCTGGTTCCGTTTCAGAGGAATGTTGCACATGTACAACTGGCTCACAAAAAAAAAAAAAAAAAAAAAAACACCTTATCTTTTGAGATTAAGAAAAGTTTTTGTTTATAGCACACAAAACTGACAAGCTATGAACTGTACAAACACTAGTACCTTTCTCATCTGCCCATTGCCTCCAGGTTTCGTAAGCCTCTAACAGTGATTCACCCTTTTTGGGGATGACAAAGTCAACTGTATAAATGGAACAGAACAGTAATGTCTATTGAAAGGTGTTTGAAAAATGACAGTTACATGTACAGTACATCGAACTAACCACAGCTTGTAGACTGTGCACTTGTAATATACAAGTAAATCCTCGTAATTAATACATTCAGTAATACAATGTCATGTACAGTATAATCAGACAAGGAGACTCAGGTACATGCATACGTATGAACACAGAGTACCTGCTACATGTACATGTATTACTTTTCAAAAGACTGGGTTTTGCCTCAGCCAGTTTGCAGTTCAATTTACATAGTGTTCTCGACTCGGCAACAAAGCCATATTCAATTTTTTTTATTTTATTTCAATTTTAAAGTTGTACTTGTACATTTTCAGTGGCAAGTGATATCGTGGTAAAGAATAAAAGTGTAAAAGTTGCATATAATGAATTCAAGGATTTTTTTTTACTTTTCTAATTAATATTTTATTTATAACTTTCAATGGATAGCACTAAATGCATACAATATTACAGTATTGGTAGGGCATTGCTCTGATTATTTACCACATACTGATTTATGCATTATAATTACCATTTAACTAAAAGTCAGTTATGACATGTAGTATCTATAAAATTACTGATAAGCCACTTCAAATGATGCATGTAAGATATTGCATTTGTACTCACTGATCATGGTGGTGCCGCCAGCCAGCGCCGCTCTTGTGCCGGAGTAAAAGTCGTCAATAGCGACTGTACCCATGAACGGAAGCTGCATGTGGGTGTGACTGTCAATCCCACCTGAAGATACATGTAAAATATGCACATGAAACAAAAGCAGCAGATATTTTTGACATTATAACAGTATCATTGCAACATGGTTGCCACAGCCTAAGTTTTCAAAATACGCTGACTTTTCCCTGATAAAAATAAAAAATTTCCCTGACCAAATAAATTCAAAATGACAAATATAGCAGTGGCCTTCAGCTCCGGCTTCTAAAAAAGACCTGTCCCTGATACGCATTGACCTGAAATGTTTCTTCCAGCCATTAATTGAATTAAATCACCAGTGATATATTTCTTTAAAATGTCAATTTTTATGGACTTAAAATAAAGTTCCCTGACTTTTCACTAATCTGGAAGAATTTTTTTTTTCATTTCCTGGCCTGTGGCAAACCTGTTACAAAATCCACCCTCGTAACTATACTAGAGACTTATATATACATTGTACATATCCCTTGTAACTGGTTAATATTTGGTTGATAAAAATCCAAACAGGGATGCATGTGTTACTAATTAAACATTTATTAAAACTATTAAATAATTATTAATATTCATTACCAGGCATGACAAGTTTTTTCTGAGCATCAATAACTCGTGCTCCACCAGGAACAACAAGATTTTTACCAACTTCCCTAAAGAAAGTACATACATAGTAATGTAAATAAAAATAATACCATACTCACAATAAAAACAAAAAATTTTCATAGAATTATCACTGATACAGGCATATGTATACAGTGTACATGTATGTTGTACATGTACAGTAGTTTTGAAATAATTTTTTGGTCAAAATAATTTCAAACTACATGTAATAATAATAATTAATGAACTTATATTGCACAAGTATCAATCAAGGATTTCACTTGCGCATTACAATATTTATAAAAATATAAATTACTAACTGGCCCTAAAATTAATAAAAATACTAAAATACATGATAAGTGTAAAATTACAATCAATAAAAAATAAAAATTAGCTTAAAAATGCCTTCTAAAACAAATGAGTCTTAGGGTACTTTTTAAAACTACTGTATTTACAGATAAAATAATTCTTTCTAATAAAAATGGGAAGATCATTCCATAATTTTGGAGCAGCCATATAAAAAGATCTGTCACCCAGGGTAATAAAAGACTTGATAGTAGGAAAGTTTAAAAGTATTCCATCATTTGACCTTAAGTTGTATCTACCACCAGTATCCCTAACAGATATAAGTTCGGTAATGTAAGGCGGAGCGAGACCATGGATAGCCTTAAACTTTAACAATAAAATCTTAAAGTCAATACATGTAGTTTGAATTCTACTTTCCTTTGTTTTTGATTACAGTATACAGTATTAAATCTAGAACAATAAAAATATATTGTAGGAATCAAACTAAGTTGAAATCATTTTGACCTGAAATCCATACTAAACTACAACACACATAATGTACATGTATGTACAGTACGTGAATATATCAATAAGAGTTTTCCAAAAAAAGCTGTTGATCCTTACTGATCATACATGTAACTACATGTACACATAAAATGAGTCAGTAACTCTCGCAGTATTCAGAACATGCCAGTTTATACAGTACATGTACATGTATTTCTGTACTCACTTTATCAGTCCACTCTCAATGAAAACATCAGCTTCAATCATGTCATCATCATTGACAACGATTCCACCCTTTATAAGGATGCGGTCTTTCTGTGCCTGGTAAAAAAAAAAACATATAGAAAAAAAACATTGTTTGGTAATAAAACAAGAACTGATCTCTACAGTGTTCATATAATTATGTCATATACAGATGCCACATCCAAACATTACATGTATTTTTCTATGGGAGTTACACTACAGTCAACTCTCTCTAACGGACACCTCTATAAGACGGACGCCTCCATACGACGGACACCTGGTGATGGTCCCTGCCGTTTTTCAGTCATTTTACTGTAACCAAACTCGCCATAAGACGGACACCTCTCTAAGACGGACAACAGACACACACTTTGAAATCATTAACGAACACTTGAGAAGTGTTTTTAATTATGTTTTTATTAGTGAAAATACTTCCAAACTTCGCAAAGTTAGTCAGTGCCCTAAGGATGCGTGTATACAATGTACCAAGCTTACTAACCACAAACAACGGTGCTTTAACGGATTACTTCTTTGCTAACGTATATGTACGCTAAAGAGGTCATTCTCTACTTACAGTATTACAGTTTGTAGAAGCTCTCAATTTTTGCAAAGCAAATACGGTCCTTTTATTATTTTAGTCTTGTTGCAGTTAGCAAAGGTTTGTTGCATTGTACAAAGGTTTAGCTTTATTAACTCAGAATTACTGGTGTTGTGTTACCTTGACTCTCTACAGAGCGGACACCTCTCTAAGATGGACAGCTGTGGCCGGTCCAAAAGGTGTCCGTCTTAGAGAGAGTTGACTGTATCACTGTTTTAGATCTACGTGTACATGTACATGAACAGGACCTGTTCCCTTGATTTACAAGTACACTTCATTTGTAGCATGTAAGGCATAAAAAACTGTTTTAGATATTCCATAGGAACTCTGGTAACAATTACAAAACGAAATGTAAAGAAAATTAAAAATGCTACCACAAGATTATTTTTTTGGAAAAATTTAATGGGATTATAGGTTCAGTTTTACAGTTTGACTATTGTAAATCACACATGGTAGAGCGCCGGACTGCTGTGCGGGAGGTCGTGAGTTCGAACCCCAGACCGGACCAACACTCAGGGTCTTAAAATAACTGAGGAGAATGTGCTGCCTTTGTAATTACATCTGCAAATGGTTAGACATTCTAGTCTTCTTGGAAAAGGACGATAAACCGTAGATCCCGTCTCCTGTATCTTCAGTCTTCTAACAGGGGACGTTAAAGAACCCACACACTATTCGCAAAGAGTAGGGCACAAAGCTCCCGGTGTTGTGGTCTGGCCTTTACAATTGTATCTTAAAATTACAGTATAATAATTATGTAAAGCGCATTTGAACATATACACATGGAAAATGCGCTATATAAATGCATTATCATTATCATTATGCTAAAATTCACATGGTTTCTTGCCATTAATTTGTAGACAACTGTTGTGCAAATTCATACCATTGAAGTTGAGTTTCAAAATGTAATAAGTGGCCGGCACCAGTAAATTTCTCTAATATTGACATATTGAGCACAAATGGATTCCATGCACCATTGCAATTAATATTTACTTATTACCTTACTAGAGTTCTTAAAATCATCTGTTTGAACAATGTTATCCATTTTAAAAGCTGCATGTACATGAACAAATTCAGATGACAAGGTACTTAAGGGACTCAATGAACTAATGCAATATCTTAATTATCTATTGGCTCTGTTAAAATGACTTCAGTTGTAATACTTAATCCTTTCTTAATCCGTCCTAAAAGCCTGCCTTAGCTTGTATTGTGCAAGTACATGTACATGTGTACTGCCTTATACTTCAGTATTCATTGAAAATTAAGGTTGAATTGTTTGTCTCTTCTAATTTACAAGTAGCTACCAAATCTCCTTAATACATTAACTGCTGCATGTTTTGTGATTGTAAATTTACAATATCAGCCTTGGGGCACATGGAGAGAGAAGTAAGAGAGGTACATTGTAAAGATGGACGGTGAAAGAGAGGGAACGAGTCAGCGTGAGGGAGGGAAAGAGAGAGAATGGTAAGACTTAAAGATGAATTCCAGTCCGTACTGCGCAATCTCGGCTGCAATGTTTATGTGAGCCCACACGAAGGGAATGTTTACAAGCAAAACTAAAAATTCCGCGACAAACTTACCTTTTTCTTCATTATTAACGCCAGATATCCTTGCAGAACAAATAATAATGAGTAGAAGAACCTTGACGCTATTTCAAACCGACGTTTTAGCTCATCGGAACTTCTTGAACGAAACGAACTGTAATGGCGGACTAAAAAACGTCATGTATGCTGTCACCGAAGTGTAACGTTTCAACGAATTCAAAACAAAAACGTAAACAAACCCCGAGTCTGCGCAGTACGGACTGGAAATCAGCTTTAAGGAGGAGGATGAAAGGATGATAATTAAACTGCAGAAAAAAAAGTTTATGGTAAATTAAACATTTCAAATACCTCGTAAAAAATGAATTTGAATAGTGCAGATTTGAATTTAAAGTATTGTTCTTTCATTAAGAATAAAATAAAACAATATGTGAATTCATTGTGCACATTGTGCATTGCATGTGAAACCATATTGTTTTGGAAAAGATCCACTTTTGACGTCGTTATCAAAACAATGTGGTTTCCTGACCTGTTTCGTTAACCAACATGTGAATGCCATAAAGCGTCACTAAAAAATACAGCTGTAGATGTGACCGTTTTAAAAATGACATGGGTGTCAAATGTAACAACATATACACTCACAGTTCAATACATTTGTTGGTTTAATCTTGTCCCTGAAGATTCATCACTTTCTTTTCTCTTTAAACTACCGCGTACATGTATACATGTATTGTAATAGTTTTTATCTCTAACAAGCACAAACCACGTTAATATTTCAGCTTGGATAAAAATTATAACTATCACTAGAATGGCCACAATCAATTAAATCCAAAGAGTAATTTATCAATACTGTTAATTACATGAATTAAAGTTGTCGACCACAAGCGTGACATATGGAATATTAATGAATAAACTAACTCGCCAAAGCACGCTTTTACCCTACTGTGCATTGTGTTTTCTTGTCAAGATTATCAGACAAAAGTAGAAGCTTAGTTGAGACACAAAAAATCGTATTTCGAGAATTCAAACAACCCAGAACAAAGCTTACATGTAGCTTTTGAATTTAGATCAAGAATTTGACAGATTAGCGCGAAATTAGCATAAATTCAAAAGCTGCAGCAAAGCCATAAATTAAAGATTTGAAGTAAAAGCTTCATCTGAATTGAACAATAAACAGCTAAACTTTAATAATTTATAGCATAGAGCGTCTGGGGTTTCAAGTGCAAGCTCTTTCAATAAAGACGATCTTCAAAATCGGGGAGAAAATTTCTTCGTTATCTCCGTGGATCTTTAAAAGAATTTAAGCTAACTGTGTAAATTTACATGGTTGAGCGTTCTGTTGTACGTCGAATGGAATATTGAACACAACAAGTTGATTTCGCATGTCCCTGCAAGTTGTTTACAAAAGGGGTATTCAAAGCTATTGAAGAAAACAGACAAGCTATTTTTAACGCATCAAAATACGAAATCTTACGCTAAACATCAATTTGCGGTAGCTCAATTTCGGAAAAGTGACATGCAAATTGTAGCAAGCCGTTTAAAAGCTGTTTAGTTTACCGGGATTCATAAATTTGCAAACGGGTTAATAGGGAACTGACAACCTCGATTCGATTCTCGGTCTGTGGCATTGATCCACAATTCAAGTTTGCAGTTCGATTCGCGAATACACTAGCTTTACTTACGTTAAGGTCAGACTCCTCAAAACACGTTAACTTACCATTGCAGAGGCCATTTTCAAGCAGAACCTTGTCCGAGAATAAAGACGTGGAAGACGTGGAACAGAAAAGCGCGCGATTGCGAGACCTTCGCACGGAACGCGTGGGATTGTGGGTGTGTCCGGAGGGGCTTGGAGAGAGTCACACAACGCGCGTGACAGCACAAAGCTCACACGCGCGCGGAGAGCGGTAGCGCGCGCTCTTACAGCAGTGACATCATCAGTAAACCGTTTATAACCGTCACAATCAACATTAAAGACGTCAAAACTGATAAGAAAACAAACAAAAACTATAAAATGAACAACAGAGGCCAGGAGCTATTTTTACTTCTCCTGCAGACGCCAGTATCTCTGAGGAATGGAAAAATTGTTCAATAACGAAAAAAGGTAAGATATAAATTATTATTTTATTTGCAAACATAACGGAGAACTCTTTGTTTTCGTTTTCTCTTGACTTTGTTTTCACAACCTTACGTCCGAGTTTCTCGCTGGTTGTGGCAGTGGCAATACTTAGTAATTCAATGTACGTTACGTTTAAAGGCAATATTCAAGTGAGGAGGAAATTCTCGTGCAATTTACAACGCAAAGATGGAAACTGAAAGCGTTATTGCAGGTTGCAGGAGTGTCACATGCTCACAACTTTTTTGCAAAACTTGAAATCTCCCGCGAGCGAAGGGAGAAAATTGCGCTGCAAGGTGCGACTGAAATCAGTCGCCAACATTTCAAAACGGAGCAACTAAATTAAGACAACTCACACACAGCATCTTGTTTCGTAATGTTGCGAAAAGTAGAGGATAGTTCTATTATTGTTGTATTGCAGGTTGCAAAAATGGGCTGTTAACGCATGATTTTTGTTTGGAAACTGGCAGTGCAAAGTTTGCTGCGATACATGTTGCAAAGAAGATTGCCTCGTAACATTGAAACTTCGCGCGATCTTCAACTTCTCAATAGCCACAAGGATGAAGTCTCTTGTTCAATAGCCAATCAAAACAAACGTAAACAAAACCTGAAGAGCCAGTGAGATTTCAAAGCAAATGCACATATAAATAGCCAGCACCTACCGCAGGAAATCGCATTTTACAAAGTTGCAACCGGTCTTGGTTTTTGCATATGATTGGTTGAATAGATGGCGCGAGATTTTGAAACCAATCACAGGGTGCACAAAAGCAAGGCCATAGCTAGACTTGTTTCAAGTCGCTCGTTTTGTCTTTGGGTCCGGGTAGAGTTATTTGCATAGATCGCTTGAAAAAGTAATATCAAGTACTGAGAACCGCACGGCACGCGAAACGCACTTAATTCACTCGCTCCTTCCATGTCCGTATTCAGCGGTGTCCTGCGGATGAAACGAGAGACTTGGAGCAAGTCTAAACCAGAGGCCAGTTCAATTTACTTTCAACACTTATTTGAAAATCGTTCTTATGACATGTATTTCAGAATACATAAGCATCGCACCAGTTTATGACATCACGCTAATAAATGAAGCAATTAAGACGTCACCGAGTTTATAGCTGGGTTTGTTTTGCTTGTTTGGTAGGGAACTTCTTTGGAGAAATTATAGTTGATCCGAAACAGAAAGCTATGGAGGAAATTACTTTTTTGAGTGAAGACAGCGATGACTGTACAACAATAGTTAACAAAAATGACGAGTCAAGCCCAGGAATAGCTGATAATAATTTTGAAAGCAGCAGTGAAAACGACTTTGAGTCTTTAAAGAAAAAGTGGTATTCGTTGAAGCGTTCCCTGGACGAGCAAAGAGTCACGTGTAATTACCTGAGGGAGGAGAGGGACGAGGCCGTCGCTCTTAATAGGCTATTGAAGCGTGAAGTCGAAGAACTGCGCAGGGAGGTATACAGGGGGAAAACAAGTTCTCCTTCTGAAGTGCAAGAACGTGAAAGAAACAGAAACTATGATACAGGTATGGCACATGGTGTTGAAAAAACGTCACGATTGGTTTTGGTTCAGCTTCTGATTGGTTGAGAAAGGGGGCGAATTTTTTAAACACAACGCAAAGCATAGTAATGCAAAACCAAAGCAAATGAGCCGATTACTTTCGACAATTGAGTGAAAACCGCTCTTTGAGGAAGATTTGCTGATCGAGAGAAACGCAAATACGAGACATGGACACGCTCCGCGTTTTAATTTGTTGGCAGAGATGTCTTCTTCTCTGTAAAACCCTCTTCTTCAATTGTTTTATTTTCTATTTTTAATTTGGCTGTAATTTTGCAGCATTTTCTTTGGGACCCACCAGAAACAATGCGCAGAGTTGGGACTTGCCTTTCCATAGACTCGATTTTTAGCCACAGATCAATAATTGATTTCTTTGCTTCATAGGCCCGCAATACATGCATAGAACTAGATACTTACCTAGTTATATAATACTACAAACTTGATGAATTCGACATTGTTGATCCTAGCAGTATGCAGGACGCTTGTCACTTATCAACCTAGAAAAAAAATGGCCCAGCTCACAACGAGTCTCTCGTAGCTCAGTTCGTTAGAGCGCCTAACCGGTATCTGGGAGGCCATGGGTTCGATTCCCGTCGGGGACTCAGAATTTTTCTTTGTCCCATGCTCGAGTCATGTTAAACACTTCATCTTTACTAGATACTTACCTGTTGTCATCATTTTTTCGTGTTATGATACAGGTCCACTAGAAGAAGACGAGTCTGTAGTGAGCTTTTTACTTGCATTACCGAGGAAACTAGTACGTGGACTGGTCAACAAAGCGGCTCTGTTTGTATGGTGGACGGGAGCCTGGGCAAACGAAGGTGATGACTTTTGGGGGTAGACAGGTTTGACGGTGGAATGCATGTAGACTGCATGGTTTTTATTTCGATTTTATCTAGCCTGCAATAAGGATAGTCTTTTCTGAGCTCTAATGTTCTTTTTAATTCGCCTGATCACAGATGAAATGGTCTATCACAGCCAGTTGTCAGGCAAGAGGCAGAGGGCGAGTGCGAAAACTAGCAACGCGAAAATAGCTGCAAGGGAGGGGAGGGAAAGAAAGAGACTGCTACTTTTCCTCTCACGTCGTGCTTAGTTTTTAGGAGGCCATTTTCACACTTTTTCGGTCCTCGTTATACGATCTATGCTGCTTTAGAAAGACTGCCCGGCTGTTGGTCTGTCTTTTTTAATCCTGTGAATGTTTTCCTCACAGGACTGGGATTTCTACAGATTGAAAATAAGTGGGTGGAGCTTCAGCGGCTAAAATACGAGCTAGAAGAAGATAATTCCAGATTGGAGAATCAAGTGTATGCGCTACAAGAACTGTTGACAGATAAAGAAGCCGAAATTGTCAGACAAATTGAGCGAAACAAAGATTTGATGAACAGGTTAAATACAAAATGCGACACGTTTCGTGATAAGAACAATCCACTAGACAAAATGGCCAGACACATTCACACAGTCGCGGCGTTTTCCGAAAGCTTGAGTGAGGAAGTCGAAAGATTGAAAGCTACGATGGATCGCAGGCTCATCCAGTTCGAGAGAATTCACCACGATATTGGTCGATTGACTGAGGGTCAGCGGTTACTTGAAATCGCCGAGAATAACCTCGAGAGAAGAGTCGAGAACTTGGCAGACGCTCACGCGCATGACTTCCATAACGGCAGCGCTGAATTCGTGCAGGCGCAGGGAGTTTTGCCGAACAATGTGGCAAGTGAAAAACCTATAACCTCTAACGATGAGGATAAATCAAAAGCGAAAGGGCCTGAGGGTAAAAAATCCCGCGTTTCAGGAATATTTTGCAGTTGTTTTCGGTTTGTTGTTATATTTTTGCTTTCCTTTTTAGTGACTGGAGTTATTTTTCATTTTATTTTGCTGTCTGGGTGTTTAAGGCAGACATCTAGTTCAGTAGAAGAGTCCTCTCCAATGTTAATCCATCTATGTTCATTGTTTAGTTTGTTTCCAATAGTACCACCTCGATATTTCCAACCTTAGGAGTAAATATGATAAATAAAGGTCGTTGTTGTTGCTGCTGGTTGTGCACAGTTTATTCATCAATACAGACATAGTTACATTTCATTTTAACAATAAAATTCAAAGTTGAATTTCACTGAAAATATGCAAGAAACAATAATAATAAAAAAGAAAAAATGCTTCTTTCATCAAAAGTATTATTTTCTTGTTGGTGTTGATCATGGCATATCATGATCACTTTGAAACGTTCTCGGCTTGCTTGTAAAAGTCAACTGAAAGTTCTAAAGTAATAACATTCAAACTACGATCTCTGCCTTATATTTACTCAGATTTGTTTGCTCCTTCAAAATGTAATTATAACTGCAAATCCAGGGCACCTAGTAATTTTGTTCTTTGCATATCACAAGTTTTTAAATAATCATATATATTCTTTTATATTTTTAAAATTTTTCATCGAAAACCTAAGGCGAGTATTGCATTATAAATTATATCAATGATAATATAAATATAATCAGGATTTACTTAAGCATGGAAACTATTTATTTTTAATCATATAACTTTTTTACGCTAATTTTGCTTCAATAAATTTTTTTGTTGCGGTATAAGGTTTTCTTTCTTTCTTTCATTTTTACAGCAAACCTGGAAGGCTATTGAGCTATGCAGCATTAGTATTGTTAATTATATGCTCTACAAGGTGCTCCTAATTTTTGCGTTTGTAGGTGAATACCTACCATGTGACCGTTCAAATAAGAGCTACTGAGCAGTAGGTTCACGTGGGGCTATTTCTTTTTTTGCACGATAGTAATGTACTTTTATTCTTGGCTGAAACTCACGTGCGTCCATTCAAATTTAAAATACCGAGCAATACTTGCATGTGATACTATAGAAAAGCAAACAACTAAACACGTCAGAGAGACTCGACGCTTGGAGAGGGGTCAATTTTAATTTGCACAATTGTTTCAAATTTGCCTTTGTGCTTCAGTATAAAAAGTTTTTTTCAGTTCGTTCAGTAACTGATAATCGTTCATTGCAAGACAAATGCGGCAAATAGCGTAACAGCAATAAATACAAGCAAAAATACTGCTCTGTTTTTACTGCACGACAAGACACCTGAAGAACGATGGTAGCGCCCATCATGGATTCCTAACAAATCCTGCACGAGCTGCTTCAAGCGTTTTGTATCTTGTTCCAGTTTACTGCACCTTTTTGCTTCGCAGTGAAACTTGTTTTCAAAGATTCTGTACTGTTGCCGTTGCTGCAGCAGCTCGTTGCTTCGCTTGTCCAACAATTTTCTCAGATCAGCGGGTTGGTCAAGGGAGCCCCTTCGTCCTGTTTGTCTCCACCTTGCAGTAACCGGTAGGCTACGACGCCTATTTTGGCTCGTCAAGAAGGCACCATCGATGTAACCTTTTTTTTGGTTTAAAGAAAATAGTTTGGTTAGGTTCAGCCGAGGCTGTGCAAATATCTAAATTTACAGCCTAATCGTATACATAGAGTTTAGCGGCTTATATCCTTTGACAAATCAGACTTGCCTCCCAGCTTACATTCACGGTGCATGCTTCCAATGTCACAAACCATTACTGTTTCCTCGTCTTGTCGTTATATGTCAGCCAGTTTTAAAGTGGTGTTCGCAGCCTTTTTCCCTTTTATTCTAAAAGTTTTTCCTTTTTGATACGATTTCTAATTTAATATTGTATGTTTTTTTAGGGGTATCAAATGGTCTTTGCGAGCATTTGCGAGCATGCGAGCACCGCGTTTTTCTTTGCGAGCACGAGCATTGACAAAAATTAGCCTTGCGAGCAACGAGCACTTTTCAAAAACCTACCTCCACTAAAAACCGAGCATGCGAGCACTTGTAAAAATATGCGAGCACGAGCAACCGAGCACCCACTAAAATTTTGCGAGCATTGCGAGCACTGCGACATTTTGAGGGACCATTCTTGACTCCTTTTTTTGTATACTTTTGTCGTTGTCTCGCGATCGTGCGCTGCATTAGTCGTGGTTTCTTAGTGGTTTTTCGTATCTGGCGTGGCACAATTCTAAGCCTTAAAACCAAGGATACAGACTATGGGATTACATTCTGGATCAGACTACTGCTGACGACCCATCCTTAACAAACTATTCCGCCATATTGAATGCGTCGTGTTACTGCATTCAAAATGATTATTTTTTATTAGTACTTCAGGATTTCAAAATTTCAAGAGTAGTTTGAACAGGTTCACGCGTGATGTATAAACAAGTATTTAGATGCTGTCATATCTGTGTAATTTGGAAGTAATTGATTTAAAAAAAAAAAATCAGATTTTGGCTGGCCCCTGAACTTCCTTAATTCATTTAGTATTTCTAAATTCAACAGCATTTATTTTTTTTTTACCAACTATTATACTAATTATTTCCAGGATTCCATCGATTCTGGCGTCAAATGAAGGTTAATTAGTAAATTACCTGCTCCATTTGCTCCATCTTTGTCGTCTAGTTCTTCTATAATTTCCATCTCATTCAGTGCAGCATTCATCCGTACTTTCAAAAGCTCGTTATTTAACCGAGTTACTTCTTTTCGCAGCCTTTCGTTCGCCTTTCTCGCAACATCTCTTTCTTTCTTCAGCTGGTTTGCTTTACCCTCGCTGGTCGCCATCACAACTTCCACCTCAGAGAGCTTTCTTGAAAGGCGTTCGATGCAAAGTTCTGCTGTGTCGCCGTCATTTGGCTCCATAGTATGTTTCGTAGGCATAATAACCAGCAACCTGGATGACAGGAAAAATTATAATTATCGTGGGAAATTTTCCGGTTTGACAGACACAAATATCGAGCTATTTCGAAAAGCAGGGTTGGTAGCAGGGAAGGGGTGCCTTCAGACCATATTGCCATCTAAACTCTCTCTTAATAAAAAAAATATATTTTAGTTTTCGATTTCGATCTGTGACATGATTTATACAATTTATTCCATAAATTCTCTTTAGGACAATACTCATTTTAAAGATATCACAGCTTTTAAAAGGCTCCTGCGTTTTCACCTGAGCTAACATCAAGGCGGCCATTTTGGTTTTTCCAAACAATGAAATTTCTCTCCCCTGGGAAGTGAGTTCTTTTTTAATTTCTCTTGATCGAGAATATCAATACTGCCGCCACAAAAAGCGCGAGCTATCACCTTAAATCAAGAAAGGTTAACTATATATAAGTTGGGAATAAATGTCGCCTTCGACATTTATCATTTAATAATTTAATTTTATCCACAGAGTACCTGGAAGTCAGGTTGTACTTTTTTGTCTTATGCATACTCAATTATAAGGGCTTATTTTATTTTTAGTATATATAAAACTTATAAAAATAAAAATATTGTCATTTCTGATACCTTGGATGGTTTAGCTTTGAGAGGTCTTGAAAGTATCCTGGTTCTGTGTTCTGTGGTTCTATGAATACGTTTCTTAAAACTATTTATTTAATTTCTCTCTGGCAACTAATGCTTGCCTTATACACGCACGTATTACGAATGGAAAGCAAACAAATAACCGAGGTGGAAAGCATTTGTAGCATTCTTGTGTGGTTTTGGGTCGTGCTGTCACATACAAACAAACAAGAAAGCAGGTAAAATAACATTGCAAATAAAATAACAGACAGAAGAATGGACAACCGACAAAAGGTGCTCCTGTTAAATATTGTTTGTTTTAGCTCAAAACGCTATACGTTTACTATATATAAGTGAATGCTAGTTTAAATTGATAGAAGCTTAGCAAGCTTTGTGCGTTTTATCTTTGCAAAGCGCGTGAATGGAATGGTTCTACAGAGGGCCGTACAGCCGGACGCCGTTTAGTTCCTCAACGGACGCTGGATATTGTACATAAAAGGTCTTAACTCGCAACTATATATATTTCTTTTAAGTCCCTTACTTGATTAACTGCTTAACTCTGCTTTCCAAGATCTCTTCTCGCAACACAGTGAAAAATAAAACTACCCTGTGACGACGGGTATCAATTATAATCAGAGCTCTTAGCGTCCGACGCTTCAATTTTTTCGCCAAGTATTCGACGGAATTAACAGGTGGCATGACGTTTTAAGAAGAACTTAAAAGGATACGCGAAAAGGAAATGCAAATACTGGACGACTATGAATATTTTTGAGAAAATGCAAATCATGGCAGGTCCTTATAATTTCCGGCAGCTTCGTGCCAGTTCAGTTGTAAAATTTGCTCCTGGCCAGGAAATTGAAAACCTTTTTATTAATGTGTTGCCATTTTTTTTTTTGCTTTCCGCTCCGACTCAGCTGGCAGAAGCATTTACAGCGCAACAAGGTATATCTCTACCGAGCTTACCATATAAAATCATCTCTTTCCAAAACTCAGTATTATAAGAAGGAAACGAGAAACTTTAGCCTTTATGAACGACAATATTTCTAGAGAAATGGAAGCCCATAAGAAGATGGGAACGCGGTAGACATTTTTATGCATTTTTAATTTCCCAATATGTAATTATAATATGAAAGTGATATATTTCTGCCATGGAAGAAAGTTCTGGCTGTGAGCCTGCTACGACTACAAGATTATAAGGTCAATTATGTTTTTTTTTTTTTTTTTTTTTTTTTTTTTTGGTTTTTTTTTTTTTTTTTTTTTTTTTTTTTTTTTTTTTAAAAATTTTTTTTTTTTTTCCCCCCCTTTTTTTTTTTTTTTATTAATTTCTTAACAGCTTACAACAATCAGTTAGTTGCTATACATTTTCGAGGAATATTTGCATACAAACTACCATGCCAACTGTTTTCACTTTTACTACACTTTTTGGCAGGTTTTGAGAAAACAAACATCACTCGGAAGAATACAAAATTGCTTTGGGTAATAAATTGCACTGGATAATAAATTTGAGCCTTCAAAACCAGGGAAAAGTTCTATCAGGCATCTGTTAGGAATGTTGGCTTTATTGATATTAATTTGCATTTATGGTCACTTAAATACGATGAAGTTTATATAAATATATACGTGTTTCATTATACACTTTGTCTGTGGCGATCGGTAGACTTAATTTCACTAGAATGATTCATCCGATCTAGGCTTTGTTAAACACTAAATTTTCGGTGTCCTCTGTCCACCTTCATCAGAGTATTGAGTTCGTTTAAACATAAGCACGCGCTAGGCATGTTTGAATACGCCATCCAATCTTGAATTTCTTAATAGTGGAGTGTAAGCGCGCGGAAGGGGTTTTCTTTCGTTAACCGCTCCAAATCCATTCGTTCTAGAAGTGACATGGCTCCTCTTGAAGACAGAAGGCGCTTTCCATTTGCATGGAGTTTTTGGTGAGAATTTTTCGACAAATGGAACGGTCAAAATCTTCCCATCACGTAAACGGGACGGAAAGAAGCTGTTCCTTTTAAAAATTTCCGTTTTGATAGAACTGCGAAGTGCCTGGGTCCGAAAAAAACATGGCGCTCGAAGGTGAAACTTTTCCACATTATCGTCCTTCTTAATGAAACCTTGAAAAAAGTTCAAAAGAAAAAACCCTCGCTCTAAGAGAAGAAAAGACCTCTATCTACACTCGACAGGAATTTTGGATAAATTTGAATCGATTCAACAGGTAAATTTTAGTGTTCTTAGGTTAAGTTGTTGACCTTGCTCTGCGAACGAATGGCTAGTTGTAGCAAATGAAACAGTAAATTTCCGGTCATACCGGGAAAACGGAAAAAGAGGAATACCTCTATTGGTGTTCCTTTTTTTCCCGAACAATTTCCAGGGAAAGGCCCGTTCCACTGATTTAAATTCCCACCAAAACAACTGGTTTTTTCCATACAAAAGGAAAGCGCTCAGAATCTCGGTAAAGAGGTAGCAGCTTCCGCAATGTCTCACAGAAATGGCTCAATACCCTTTTTAAGAACGATACAGCAAACAACAGGAACGGTGCCCCTAGCCCCAAAACAATACCAACTGCTACATAAGAGGACCAGTAGAATTACAAGCTTGCGAGATCTACTTCACTACTGAAATTAAAGTAATTCACACTCCAACCAAACTGTTACACTCAACCGGAGCTTTAAAATCTTGGACTCTGTAGCATGTAGCAGCTAGGTGTATTATCGCTTTTCCTGGGTGAGATGCAAGTCCAACTCCAAGTTCTTCTCAACATAAGAGACGATCCTCGGTTCTTACGCAACTTCGTTACAAGGGTCTCTCTCGCCTCTCATCGGGGATAGAAAGAAACCCTGGAAACAAAGTAAAGGAGCGCGGCCTTGGGGACGAGCGACGTAAACATAAACGCTGGATGTCTTATGACAGTATGTAAGTCATCAATTTTGACAGTCAAGTCAAAGTCTATAGTCTATAAAAATTAATATATAGATTTAGCCAAGCCTTAAAGCGGAGCTTCACAAATACTTCTTTCCCTGTTCTTAATAGTTTTTGAAAACTCTATCATTGAAAATCCTGTCCATAGCCAAAATAAATTGTCAACTCCAATCGCAAAAATTCCGCTATTGAAGGCACAATAAACTGAAGAGACCGTCTGTCATTTTTGGAGTATAACATCTACTATATGTTGATTACGTTATGCTGTAAAGCTGTAATAGGTTTAGGCTATTGCCTTTTTTGCATGCTTTTAATAACTGAAACGACTTGTCTGAAGGGCGAGTCAAACAACATGAACAGAGGGTGTCTGAAATTTGTCGTTGGATCGATATGCCCAACGTTTGAAATTAAACGGTCGTTTTTGTTTTAAATGCTACTTTTCTTCACGTTTGAAGTTTTAATTCATAACGAGGGCGGGGATCTTAACCGATTGGTGTAATAAAGGAAATGGAGGAACGACTGCAAACAGCCTTTTCTTTATTTCATTTGTGCATGTGTTATTAATGCATATACAGCTATTAAAGCCATTCGAGTCTACCTCTGCACTGCGAAACAAACCGCCAATTAACAAGTTCGCTAACGTTGGCCGTTCACAGGATTAACATGAATACGACTAAGGAATTAATGGTTGCGTTATTGAACCTCAGAACTGATTTGCAGTGGTCAAACGTAACCCTTCTACTCAAATGACGCTGCCCGTTTCTGCACTTAGTCTCATATATTTGCTTATTGTAGTAAAAATGATGCAAAGGGAACGAGGTATAATCAATACAAAAAATGTTCTTTTGAGCTTACATTACTCTCCACATACAATTAAAGCTTTTCAATTCCTTTTAGGAAGATTAAAGAAACAATAATAATAGCTGTCAAATACAAGGACGTATAAGGTAAACGAGATAATCAATTGCAAAGTGATTTCTTATAATTTTTGTTAGAAAGTTAAGGTTTGAATATATCAAAATAATGCCGCTCGGCAGGCCAAGACCCACGAGCTAGCAAATACATTAAAAAAAAACTTCTAGCTTTTTTTAGAATATAACACTTTTTGTACACTTAACAGTGCTATTTGGTTTTACCAAGACGGCTACAACTAGAACTCCTTTCAAAGTGCAATTTGCAATGGTAATCTAAGCGACCTAATCTATTAAATTAAAATAATTTTATATATTTCTACTCATTAACCTCAGTCACGAAGTTTACGGCCTTCGACTTGTCCACATTGAGTTTAACAGTGCATGATTTCAAACCATTAATTTGGAAACTGAATTATGTCGTAACCGACATACTCCCTTTCATCAATCTTCATACAAACAACAGCAGCAACAATAAAACATCGAGTAATCAGTGTTCCCCTACCAATGTTAAAGTAAACTTCTGAGTGTCAAAATAGTTTTTCATGGTCTGGGCCTTTGAATGACATTTTGAAGTTTTGTTAAAACCAAGTCATCGTGGCCAATTTTCTTTACCAATTCCAGTTTTATAGTGGACAATAATTCACAGGATGATGCAGTATTTTTCGTGTTTTCTATCCTCGTCGCTTGAGGAAATGCCCAAGTGATTAGAAACGAAACCATTTAGAAACTGTTGGACATCTTTGTTGCCTTCTTTTTCGGCAATTCCCATAGCAGTATCACCATCATGGGTTCGCTTCACGATCATCTCCACTCCTTGTTTGAGGAGAGCATCAGCGACTGCCACTGTTCCATCTTTGGCTGAATGATGCAGGGCGTTCCATCCATTCTTGTCCACAGCATGAGTGTCAGCTCCGTGTGTCAGCAAGAAGTTGACTAACTCTGGGTGACTGTAGCGGGAGGCGATGTGTAGGGGAACTGAACCGTCTCCCGCTTGGCAGTTTAACTGCATGCCAAGCTTTTTCAGTCGTTCGATTACATTTTCATGGCCACCCCTGCAGGCGTAGTGAAGAGTATTCCACCCTTCACTGTCAATCTCGTAGATGTTGCCGCCTTGTTCCACGAGACAGTTGATAATGTCATTGTGTCCTTTCATTCCAGCACAATGCATGGCGGTGACGCCTTTTTGCGTCTTCTGATTTGGATCTACTCCGTTCTCTAGCAAGGTCTCTACAACTTTCACGTGACCCTCGAGGCTCGCTAAATGTATTGCCTTCCACCCTTCGTTATCAGTTGCGTCGAGATTGGCTCCGTGAGACAACAGAGGAGCTATGACTTCGGTTTGTCCGTCTTTGGCAGCTAGAAGTAACGGAGTTAAATTGTCGTTTGTTCGACAGTCGACGTCTACACCGAGCTCTAAGAGCAGCTCTAGAATGGTCACGTGACCATGATGAGTCGCGATGTGTAATGCATTCCACCCTTCATCATCAGCAACATGCTCATCGGCTCCTTTGGACAACAGTAGCCTAACGACGTCTGGATGATCGTGTATCGTGGCGATACTGAGAGGAGTTCGCCCGTTTGTAGTTTTGTCATTGGGATCTAAGCCGAGCTCAAGTATTGTTTCTATGGCGATAGTGTGTCCATTTTGACAGGCAAAGTGTAACACGTTCCAGCCTTGGTCATCCACGGCCTTGAGATCTGCTCCTTTAGAAACAAGTAAGTTAAGAGCACTTGCGTGGCCGTTGAACGCTGCAGAATGAATGGGTACTAGACCCTTGTCTGCTTGAACATTTGGTTGCATTCCATAATTCAGTAATGTTTCGATCAAGTCCGCTTGTCCTCCTTGACTAGCAAAATGAAGCACGGTCATACCTTCGTTATCTACAACATTTAGATCACCTCCCTTCGAAAGTAGATACTTGATACATTCCAGATTTCCACGTAGTGCTGCAACACCGATGGGAGTCAACCCAGAACACGTTCCAACATTCGGGTCAATCCCCTTGTTAAACAGTTTCTCAACAACTGACTGTTCACCGCCTTTACAGGCATGGTGCAAGGCAGTCCATCCTTGATTGTCCTGACACAAGAGGTCCGAATTTTGAGACAGAAGAAATTCCACGTAATCTGGGTGACCATGCCGAGCTGCAATATGCAAAGGAGTAATTCCTAGCAATGATTTGGCGTTTATATCTAAGCCCTGATTTAACATTGATTCCATAACATGGAAAGAAAGGCGGCCGCCCTGAGAGGCGTAGTGAAGCACCGTCCAGTTGTCTTTATCAGTGGCCGTTAGATCAGCATTCTTTCTCATGAGATACTTCACTACTTCACGTTGGCCGTAACGAGCCGCTATATGAATGGGAATTGTCCCGTGGGTTGTACGAACGTTGACATCCACCCCTGCTTTAAGCAGCGCCCGAATGACAGGTATGTGTCCTCCAAGGCTGGCAAAATGCAAAGCCGTCCACCCACACTTATCAGAAGAGTTTGGATCGGCCCCTTTAGAGATCAAAAATTCCGTCACGTCTGGATGCCCATGGCAACTTGCAATCATTAAAGGAGTGCAGCCTCCGTGGATTCTGGTGTCTGCCTCCATTCCGTTTTTAAGAAGCGTTTCCACCACTTCGACATGACCGTTTTGACACGCAGAATGTAACGCGTTCCACCCATCCTTGTCAACGACATCGATATCTGCTCCACAGGATATGAGAAAGTCGACAGCTTTCGAATGTCCATTTCTTGCTGCGGTGTGTACTGGAGTAGGACCGTTTTTGAGAGGCACGTTGGATTTAATGCCGTGCTTCAAAAGAACTTCTATAACGGGAACATGACCACCTCTGCTTGCCAGAAACATTGAGTTCCTGCCATTGCCGTCCAGAGCATTTCCGTTACAACCGAAAGTCAGGAGGAGGTTCACGGCTTTCTCGTGGCCATTGGAAGCAGCTAAGTGCAGCGGTGTGGCTCCTGTTCTGGTTTTCACATTGGGGTCAATGTCATGCACTAGTAGAACTTGCATCACAGTCACATGTCCACCCGCACTAGCCCAGTGTAGAGCCGTCCAACCTTCCTCGTCCACAGAATGAGCGTTTGCACCCAAGGAGAGAAGATACCTGACAGTATCCGGGTTTCCATATCGCGCAGCTATGTGAATGAGAGCCATGCCATGAGCTTTTGCGTTAGCACCGACCTTTTTGACTGCAAGTCGTTCGACTGTTTTTACGTCGCCATATTTGCATGCATTCCACAGTTTTGACAAGGTTCTTTTGTTTGCTTGGACTACTCCTCCATCATGACAGCCTGTCACCATTCTTCAGTGACATCGCATGCTACCTGGTTCCTTGGACTTGTTTTTGAATTCTTCGCAGTTGTACCTTTGAAGAAAAAAAAAAAAACGTTAGGTAAATCAAACTGTCGCTTTTAAATTTCCCGCTCGGCGCCATTTTGGAATTTATGACGTCAGTGCGTTGCCCAATTGTTTCACACAAAAGAACCTATTCTTTCTAATAATAGCGGCAACGCAGTGACGTTATAAAATTCAAAATGGCGGCGCGCGGGAAATTTAAAAGCACAAAAATTGACAAATCAAAGGCCCAGTATTCTAACGAAAAAACGAATCCGCGACTTTAAACAACCAAAACGATTTTAGACTGTGGTAAACTTATTATTTGGACCAGAACTGTTTTACAGTCGAGGTTCCTTTTAAAGGAGCAGTATTACGAGAAGTCCTTTACGTTTTCGTATAAATTATACTAGAACTGTGAAGGGGCACTCCGTGATCAACAAAATAGCCTTTGAGAAACAAAGAAAGGGCATTTATTCATCAGCTCCAGGTTGCAAACAAACCGCGATCAATAGGTTTTAAGTGATTATCTTCCAGGTAACATTGTCCAACGTGAAAATTTTGGCCCGACGTTTGCACTTTCATGAAAAGCACAGTACTTTTTAGCAAGGCCAGGCAACTGTTGAATACAAAAAAACAGTCAACATGTGCCAAGTATGTTATATCTGTCTTCGAAAACATTTCTGATCTCAGTGGTAATATATCAGGATCAAAAGGGGAAAATACTTTGCGAATTTGAGTTATATTATTGTTTTCTTCTCTTAAAAATGCACCCCACAAAGGCATCAATTGATTGTAATGTTTACACTTGAAAGAAGAAAAATTATTACATTTCCTTTTGGTATTTGTTTCCGATTGATTGTCATCCAGGTTTGTTTTGAGAGCGACAGAAAAACATTCTAACTAACGAAATGACCCTTGTTTTGTTATAGAGTGTCTGTTTTACATAAAAATGAACTTATCTTGATCAAATCAAACTGTTTTGCAAAACTCGTACGCCCAGGACCAAAATATTAATATGAAGAACACGACATCCGCAAACATCAAAGGGTTTGCTAAAAAGGCCATCATATTCAGTTAAACGAATTAAAAACACCCGCCCAGCCTCCATGGCAAACAGTTCAAAATGGCAGACTGCAAACGCGCTTCGTCAAAACCAGTTTTTTAAATGAACTTTACAATAAAAAGGAAAAAAACCATTCATATCAGCGAGATCTTGTAAATAAGTCAAAACTTTAGCAGTGCTGATTAGAATTGTTATTCTATTTCTCAAAATAAAAATATAACTTTGTATATATTCTGTTGCTATCGTGTGTTTGCACAGTTTAAACACCACTTACATGCATACAGTAATTGTCCTACCGGTTTCTTATAATAATAAAGGACTCAAGGTAGTTTTAATTTCCTCTCTGGCTAGGTTTGCCGACTCTATAACGATGACAATTTACAAAAGCTGACATCCGGCACGGTTTATATTTGTTTTTCGGACAGAAGAAACACATATTTTTGTTTCAGACAGTATAATAGTTACAGTTCAAGAAGGTGAATAATTAAGAAACAAAAACATAAAACTAGATCGAAAAATACAGAGGGGATTGGTTGGACAGAGTGGACGGATGGCTTCAAACTTATGATAACTTGCCAGTGCAACTGCTTCTGAAATATTTAGTAAAGGAAAACTAATTAGAAACGAGGTATTCGTGGACTGATTGTAATAAGACATAATGAGTTTTTCGGTGACATTTGTATTATAATGAAGAGTCAATAGGTCTTCGAAAGAACGTTTACGACTTGGTTTGCGTTAATCATTGAAAACGAAGACATGGAATATATCGCGTTAATATAAATACATCCTGATCGGTTGGGATTTCTGACCGAATTGGAAAGCCGACTATTTAGTATTTCTAGCGAAAAGGTTTTAAACATTTTGTTTTAAACACCTCTAGTATAACCTTGGCAATTTTTTCTTTACACTAAGCATTAACCTTAAGCTATTAACACTGTGTAGCCGTGAAACCCTTAGAAACGACATAAAAACGCACAAATTTATAATAACAAATATTTGCAAAGCTTTAAAACCCGACCCGAATGTAACACCAAGTTTTCGTATTTGATTGCGCGATATGAAGTTGTTCCCTTGATACCGAAATACTAAAGTCACATATTACCCGTATTTCCAAGTAAACGCGACATTAATATTTTGAGTCAACATAAATTCAAGTGAAATAATTTATGCAAACAGTAATAAATCAAAATGGCAGGTCCTCGCTTTATTTACACAAAATACCTTGCAGGCGATCTAAATTCATTTTACCACTTCGACTAATGATGGCGGATCGTAATTTTGGCAACTTGCAAATTTAGATATGTTGCCTTAATGATAACAATTTAGACTTGGCAATTTTAATTTCCAGACCTTTGAATTAAAGCGAACGACTTTTAAAACGGATATTTTATCTTCAAGGTGATTATTTTGAGGGATGATTTTAAGTCGTATTTCCGATTTTTTCTGTTTTCATTAAATTCCGATGACATTTTTTAAGAATAAACTGTACTTGTCTATTCTTTTTCAACAGTTCAAGTAGAAAATACCATGAAATAACTCGTTAAATGTAAAGTTATCTCATATCTATGAGTTAACACGTAACTTATATTACGCATGGAAGCATCAACACCGCCATATCTACAAGGGAGATGAAATAACATGAAACCAAACCCTTTCAAAACACAGAACTGAAGGGCTCGCCAAGTAGAAACTAGCGATAGTTGATACCCATTTGATGTTCTTGAAGAAACGAGATTTACATAAAACGTTCCCGTACCTTTGAACCAAGTCAAACAACCACCGTATCGCCTGAAGAGCTAGTCGTACATCCAGGTTCCTGCGAAAGCACACAAAATGCAAAATTACCAAAAATATAAACAAAAAGTTTGACGCAGCGGGAAAACGCGGATAGCCCACTAACCGCCATAAAGTAACGAGATCTCTTTGTGTACGGCAGGTGAAAGGCCATTGAAATGCTCCAACGTGGCCCTTACAACGTTAGAAGTGACACTTTCGTGCTCTCCAAGGCTCTAGTTTCTATTCATCATCGCTTTCTCTGTCTAAATTAAGCCGTTTTGGTGGAGCTTGATTCTGGTGATTTTTAGCTTTGTATGAATATTAACAACTTCCACTGACTTTGTGAGGTATACATAATTTATGTTTTCGGGCGCATAGCATCGGGTGGGCAAAGCGCTTGCGTAGACATTCTAAAACACAAGAGTGTTTATTACAATCTCTTTTTTTCCCATTCTTGTCGCACGCAAATTTCACATGATCGTATTACAAACGGGGAAAAATGCGTTCTCGTTAGTAAGTAATTGGAATTTGAACTCTATCTTCAAGTCTATGCATCATTTCTCGCCGACTAATTGCATATTACAATAATTTGTTAATCAAAAGAATATACACGTTTATTTATTAATTCTCTTTCCAATTCACTTCGGAATTATATGTGCGATGCCATCTTGAACCCAACGGTAGACGTTCATTTATTTTGCGGGCGCGTTGAAAAGCCGCCACGATTTTTTTCTAAAGTTAAATACATAATTGTCTTCATAATAAACCAGATAGACTGAAATATAATATAAAATAAATAATTTTTTAGTTCCCCCTTAAACATATTTTGCAGCATTTGTTCTGGAAATTGTTTTGTGCCATAACATTTATCAAGACGACAGCTACAATAGCGGGTTATTTGTTTGAAGAAAATGTTAACGGATGACAGAGAGAAAGAGTCGTAATGAAAAGAAAAGAAAAAATACATATTCGCTTGTATTTTTACTGTTTATCATCAATGCTTTTGATATTGCATTCCCTCTTTTGTCTCTCTGCACTAACTAACCGATTTTTTAGCATTTTTATTTAGAAATTCAATGCAACGTACTAATTCATACGTTTGGCAACAGCTATGTCCATTGTCTTCCACATTTGTACATTCTATTTCTCGTTCTTTCTCAAAAAAGCGTATGGTAAACCAGATCTAGAATTTTCGTAACACAAACGTCAAATGGTTTCAATGAAACTTTTGCAATCCAGAATATAAGCGTTAACGTCCGCGACAAATTTCATTTCTTTAATAAATTGCATCTACAGTGTATTATCGGCCGACCTCCTTTTGGCTTCGCTGTTTGTTTCTCACCTGAAGAACCAATCAACACAGCGAACAGAAGTGAAAGTTCTAAATTGAATTATCTAATAGATTTTTCATTGCATGTCAAACTGAAAATTGAAAATTGACATTTCCTAGCTCCATTTGAAAAATGTCTTCCTGTTCAGCAAAGAAAATTATTTGCAGAATTCATTGGAGTAATTTAGAAAGACATTTATGTCAACCTTTTCAAACAATGAACTGACGTTTGAAATAACTCGTCATTCTAGGCAAAAGGAAAAAACCTACGAGGATTAAAATAATTGAATTCATTCACTGTTTTTAACGGCGCCTTGATTCTTATCAGCATCACGTTTTTATAAGAGATCCTAGTTCTTTACTCACAGAATGCAAATTATTTTTTCGTGTTGAATGTCTTTAGCGACAAGAATCTCGAAAAGGCAATGTTGCTTCTGAATTATCCTCCGTAAAATAAAATGAAAACACACTCAATTCGCAAGCTTTTAAAAATTAAAGTTAGGAAGAAAACCATTATCGCAAGCTACAAATAAATAGCTAAAAAATATGGAGAGAAAATATTGGTTTTTGTCTGCAATTAAGTATTGCTCTCACCTTTAGAGTACAGGCTTTGTGATTTCATCCTTACTCGGCGCATTTTAGACTTAGTGTGTTAATGTAGTCACGAGAGCTTTGATGCTGTAGCACACAAGCGAGTTAAAACCACAAATTTCTTAATTAATGCAGCTCGAGGCACTGCGGCGACAGGTGGCTTAAGATTATTATGCTGAACTTATAATTATTCATTTTACGTGAAATAACAGATCACGAATTATAAATCGCGAGTAATCACGCGCGCGTGCCGAAAGACAGCATTCGGCTTTATCCGGTAATCGTCGGTTTTCCGATGAGAAATAAGGGTTAACCGAGTAGTGTTAAAGGATTGATTTTCCACTGCGAAATATTCCACAATCATAGAGTGCCGACAAGATACTTTGAGAATTATTATCCGGCCTGAGATGTATTAGTCACGGCAAATCTTGAAAGAATCGTTTAGCTTTGAAAAATAATAACGAATTTGAAATGGGAATGAAATTCGGAATTGGGTTTGGAATGTAGAGAGAAAGACAACCTCTCTGGAGCTCTTTACCAGTCAAGATTTTGTTTCATGTATCATATTATTATAAACTAAAGAAAGTGCGAGCTAAGCTAAACTAAGCTGGATTTAAAATGTATTTTAATGCTTGAAATTGGTTAAAAGCAGCTAAAATAAATTCATTTATGTAGTTATAACTGAAACCCGAGAACACAAGGCAGAATGATTTTCTACAGCTTTTTTTTTTTAATTTACATTTCGAAGCCTCTGTATCATTATTCCTAGTTCAGTATTAGTTTGTTACTTCATATTCGGCAATATAGAAAAACAACGCAGAATTTAGAATTAAGTTCCGAGTTAGATTTGAAATCTATCACTAACACGTGTGTACGTCAAACTTAACTTGATTGAAGTCAGTACGTCTAAATCGCTGACAGATATTCATTCGATTTTGTATTTAAAGTAACTGCAGTACAGTTAACAAAAACTGCGCACGAAATAAGCCTTTCTCAGTTAAGTTCGAGATCTCCTGGGAATTCTCCAATTTTGCAAATTTCGAATAATAAGCAAAATCATAAACACTCTTGTTTCTTGGCCATTCTAATTTGAGGAGAAATAAAATGAGAACAGGGGCAACAAACATGACACATGGATTTCGCATGGTTTGGAACTGCGTATTCAAACCATGCGAAATCCATGTGTCATTTTTGTTGCACATTGTTTACATTTTAATTCTTCTCCACTCATTGGGGTATTTTTTATTATTTTTTTTACTCATATCCATAAAGTTATTTTTTAGTATGTTCGATATTTATTGACTGGACCTTATTTTTTAGTCACCCAAAAATTGGAATTAACTCGTTGTTTTATAGCAAAGCTATTTTGAATGACGTCACTGACAACTAGCAGTGCTTTTAGAAAGCTAAGACCAACTTGCATATAGGACCCAATTGCAATAAATAATATATTGAAGGCAAAATTGTTGAAAGCATTTTAACACGTTATCCAAACCTACAGTGTTTTCTCGGACCCTGCATGTAGAGTGAAACCAAAATTCCTACTTTACAAAGATATTCAATTTCACAACTTTTACAACGGTAATTTTGTTTTTCTACATACAATTTTTATTCCAGTTTTATGGAAGCAACTCTACCTAACATGTTAGTAACATGACAATTGGTAGGTATTCGTCTTTTGCCGTTGCTTTCAAATAGTTTTCCAAATACACCTCAACAAAAAGTATGGACTTGTTACTGAATTTTTGTTTTTTATACTGTCCGTTTTGTTCCTAGTGGCCCATTGTATATTTCTGGCTTAGTTTCATGCTAAAACAATCGCGTTTTGATTTCATTTTCTTGATACTCATCTTCGATCATCTGACAAAGATTTTACTTAATAAAGACATAAAAGATAAAAATATCATAAAAGGAATTTATTAAGTGAACTTTCACATGCATCAGTAATTGCAACATAACGAATAGCTGTGCGTGTTGAAACCGCTTTCATGACTAAACTGAAAAGTTTGTATATTATACCCTTCTTCAATCTTCCCCAAATATTAATCGCCATTACATCTTTCACCGTTCATTTATTTCTTTATTTCCTTTGATAATTGTAAGGCAATTAAGTGCATGGAAAAATGTTCAAAATCACGATTCCGCTATGAAAATGCAGACGTTGATATCTTAGGCCGTATTAGGCCGGATAAAAGCAAGAGATATCCTTCCTTTCTGACCCCCACATAATCAATACAGGGCTGATTTTAGGAAACGTGAACTTTCTCACGCTCTCGAAGATCGTGTTTAAAATTCGAGAAACATTCTCAGAGATGGTGAAAATTCCTTATCAAGAAGCATGCCTCAGACAATTAAAATAAATTTATCTCATTCATTTTTAATTTTATTGGAGTTCCTGTGCCTCTCCTTAAGGAACACATTGATAATTAATTGCTTTTTTAAACTTCATTCTTTTTTCGCTAGCATTAATTTTAAGCATTATTTCCTAAATTTCATGGTTAATTAACCAAAATCAATATCGTGTTTGTTAAATTAGCTGTTGTAAGGACAATTAATGCATGTGTTAAGGGTATAAAAAATATTTAAGTTGGTAGTTTTAATATGATATTGCCATTTGCACGAAACAAAAATCACAACGGCACTAAAGAAGAACTTGTGGTTTGTATCACGACATCTTTCGTGGGAGAAAATTGCCCTGGCTATTAATATTTTACATTTCGAACATCGCTTGACGCTTCAAGTTTAAATTTTGACAATTTTTGATAAAAAATAAACTAAACACCAAAGATAAAAAAAAGCCATTTTTTCGCGCCTACCTTTTTAGTTAACTGGTCGTGCAAAAAAGAGAACTAGTTGGAAGTCTACAACAAAAGGCGCGATTATAGTTTTCAAATTTTGTATTAGTTGTGTAAGTGTACATATAAAAAGGTTTTAATAGGCCTCCTCCCCCATTAAATGTTGCACCCTTTATGTTAAAACTTTCTTTTGTGCATTGCCATTGAGATGAATAAGATGGAGAATATTTTGTAACACCAACAACGTATTTGTACGCAGATGTGGCTCAAGTAATTTAAAATAAATCACTGAAAAAAAGACTTGTTCGCCCCTTATCAAGGAAACATTCGACTGTGTATGTCATGTTTGTCTCCTCGATGAGTTTCCATCTAGTACAAACGTTTTTTCCAGTTCTTTTAGTGGCTACGCTTTGAAGCTGTAGAAAATCCTAAGTAAAAGAGACTCTAATATTGCTTGCTGGAACATTTCTTTTAACACAATTCTATTATGAAAGGGTAATTTGTGAAAAAAAGTTGATCTTTCTTGAATTAATGTTCAGCCGGTGGACTAATCAAATAACTAAGATATCGCGGCATGTTTGAAAACTCTACATCTCTAGCTTTATTCGCGTTTATTTTAAATTTAATTTCAGCAAATAATGGTGACTCCACCGAACAAGCCGTGATTGAAAAATGCATTTTTTATTGAAAATCTTACGTTCGTTTTAACTGTCTTACTGGAGTAGTTGATCGTTGTGAATTTTATGAAAATCATCAACAAAAATTGTGTTGGAAACATTTACGTTCTTGAGACCGAGAGCATAATATTGAAGTCACCCAAACAAAAGTAAATATGGAACGAATACTATTAAAATTTGAAATGACGACAACAGTCATGCCTTCACTTCAAATAAAAATAACGTAACGCTTTTACTGGCTAAGTTATATTGTTTGAGTATTTTTTTGCGTGTGGAAAGCATGTTCTGTCAAACGACACCAGTTGACAAAAGAATAATATTGCAAGTGATTTTTCACTCTGTTTGTTTCGAAGACTTCCTTTAATCTGTTTTACATCGTAAAAGAATGAGAAATATTAGTGGTCATGTCAGTGGCAGGTGACACTGTGCACGAATTAATGAAATTAGAATCTAAACTTCATTTCCATCCATTATACTCTTTAGCTTTCTAATTTCGTAGGTTTTGGGCGCTAACATTTCGTCAGGGAAATACCAGCAGCAGAAATAATCTGAATTCAAGTAAGCTTAGCTTTTTTACACGACTGTTAATTATTGTCACTTTTTCAAGTGAAAGTGCTTGACTAAGAACTCCCAAAATACACAATTCATTTGATTTTTGGCCGGTTATTCAAGAACACGTCACGAAACAGGCACTAAGACCGTAATGTCTGCATGACAAGGCATTCCAATCCAAGAGTTTATTTGCGTCCAGTCGTTAAAACCGAAAATGGAATGTTAATATAAATTCATATTTTGAAGTTTTCTCGTTTGCTTCAAGAAATGTTATCAAGAATATTCATTCACTTATTAATATCTTGCACGCTACTTAAAACTGCCTTAAGGCATGAAGGTTAATTCTGTCCAACTCTATGGCTAATCTATCCCTTAATTTTCTTACTTTCGTAATCACGAACATCCTTACATCCTTCATAGTCCTTTCTATCGGCATTTTTAGCGACTTTAATTTTTACTTTACACAGTCATTGGGAATTTTCATGTAATAACCTGTTTTTTTTTTTTTTTTTTTTTCAGCGTATCTTCAGGTGCATCGATGCCCTTAGCGTGTTACATAAAAATATGGGTCGAATATTTGTAATATATCTATCTCTGTCTTGAAGACGAATATTTGAAAACTACATTTGGCGTAGTTTATTCATTCTAACCTACTTTTCAAACATGCAATTGTCAGTATATCAGCCCTGCTCGAACAGACTACGCAATATTCCCGCCATGGAATCAGTCACGCCATTGTGAGATGCACAAAAGTTTTCTTAAGAAAATTCAGTCTTATATTTTACTTCATGAAAAATTCTCAAGCGACGATAAGATGCAAGACTAAAAGACTTATTAGCTTTGGCAAAAATGGATTAAATTTTAAAAATCGCACTTTATAAACCTTTTAGGACTTCATTATCGATCCTCCTTACCCTTCCAGAAAGTAGTGACTTCTTGAAAACAACTGTATTTTGAAGTTGATTGAAAAATCTAAGAGGTAGTTTAGGGAATAGAAAGTACAGCATGGACGAACGTGAAAAAAAAAAAAAAAACACAAATGTGTTGCTGGGTTTTTGGCAAAATATAATATATAATATATAATACCATGATTGGACCTTCCGAAATAGCCTTGCAACATTTAATTTTGTTAAAACACTCTGATCTGCTCTCCTTTCATTATCAATTTTGAGTTGTCTCTGCGCGGAACGATTCTCTCGTAAACAACTTTGAGAACGGGGCATGGGAGTAATGACGATGCCATTTGAACCATTGGGAAGGGCCTTCTTAGTGCTTTTGAATGCGAACTCCTGGAATTAGAGAGCACTGAAAAAAAAAGAACTCCTTTAACTCTTGGAAATAGTAAAATTTTGTCAAAGACGACTAATATTTATTAAACAAACGAGCTTCGTTATTTTCGAGACTTTTTAATATCTCGCCATTTCATGTTGTCCACTTACCCCATTTTTGGTTACTAAGCATTACTAAAATTTTCTTCCTAAAAATTCGAAAACTTTTGCACTTACGGTTTGCATTTCAGATCCTTCAAGCAGCGTAACATGAACGTTAAGTAACCTACCATAAATAGTTAAAGTTTTGTAAGAGAAAAAAAAATTAACGAGGCACTTGCGTACGTTAATAGGAAAGTTAGAATATAGAGACTCTATTGACAATTCAACACGAAACAAACGCTTGCACTTGAAACTTAAGAATGGAATTTACAGGAGTCAGCAGCTACAGAAATTAAAACCAACAAGAAATATATATGAAATATTTGTAGACATTTTGCTGAAAAGTGCTGCAACGAACTGAAGGAACTTGAAAGTCAGCAAGGCTATTGGTAGCTTTCACACCACACTGCTAGTTTTTTCCTTGTCCTGTTATCTAAACTTTGCTGTTTTTCAAGACAAATATACATTTCAAAAAGTTGCATGATTCTTGATCGATAACGTCAATACCTTTTATGGACTTTTTTAAACATATCTTTATATAGCTGGTGTTTCGTAAAAAGAATGTGGGGGATCTTTGTTGAAATCAACAATGCTTTCACGAACAATACATACATGGGTAATACGAGGAAAGCGCAATAAGCATTTAGAAGAATGTCGCTTACAAAAAGTAAAAAGGTAGTGTCTCAGCAAAGGTGTTGCGTTCGTTGTTTGGGCCAAAAATTTACACATACATTTTTTTCTTTTAAAAAGATAAATAAGATAAGAAGGTTTTTAACAATTGCGTGAACCTCATTTTCGAATTTATGAATACTACTTTTAACAGTTCTTTTTATTGCCATTAATTTTATTTGTTCACATGCTGAGTGAAACATTTTCCCTTTTCTTTCTATTTTTAATTCCCTTTTCTACAGCTAGTCTATTTAATTATCAATGCGTGCATTTCTTTTTCATTTACGCCAACGCATCCAAGTACACCACGCCATAATCATGGTAAAATGTTCAAAAGACGTCTAGTTCCGGTTTTTTTCTCACGCAAAGGAATATAACGTTTTCTTTTATTCTCTTTTTATTTTCCCATACATATTGTATTCAAACTTTTTTTTGAAGTAGTATTGCAAAGAATATCAAGATAAATACAACCACAATTTTTAAACACACTGAAATAAGATTTTCGTGCAAAGGACACTGAAATTGTTTTTTTAATTTAGAAGAAATGGGAATACCTTTTGAAATGGGTTTTGTCTGCTCTCAGACTGATCAAGTGGCTCGTTTACGTTCTTTTGACAGCTTAAACGTCATTTGGCTTCATTTAGTCCGTCTTGGCATTTTATGATGTAATTATATTAAAAAATACCTTATATTTATTATCTTATTAGCGAAATCGCGTGTGGGTGCGCGACTTTATGATATTTACTGCGCACTCGAGGAAAAATACTATGACGTATTTTTAATAAAAATGAGTCACACACCTAAGCTCATAATTAGTAATTTGCGTTATTAAGTTAGTCCAAGAACAATTATTTCCTTATTGCTAACGTCCATGGCTTTGTATAGACCACTTAAGCGCCAAGAGGCCATTTTTCACGCCTCTGTGCGTATCTATTTCTCAAAGCCAGCTTTTTCGGGTATAAATAGGACAGTTTTGTTAAAATCTACTCGAGTCCGCAGCTGGTTGTCCACGCTCAACACAAAATGTTGGTTCCTTTGGTGCTGACCGTCTCTCTAAGTCTATTGCTGGGAGTTCAAGATGCAAGCAGTACCGCTAGTGTGGGAAGTCAAGTGATAAGTAAATACAGAAACCTGGGTAAGATAATTTTCTTTTATTGGTGAACAATTATCGAAATCGAGATAATCGATTTCTTCTACGTTTCAAATAAGAATAACTTTTGTTTTAAAATGACACCTTGGTATGGTATGCCTTAACGCTCAAGCTCTTTTTCTGCATAGTTAGTTCTTGTTTAATAATTAAAGACGGCCATCGCCCTTTGGAGCATGTACCTTTTATCTTAAGATGGAAAAACGCCAATTTTTCAATGTATTCTATTTTATTTGGTTTCGTTATTTTTGTGACGTTTTAACACTACTGTGTACTGCTAGTTTCCAACCGATTTCTGTATCGGTCAATTGCTATCGAAGGAATTGCACAAAGCTTCAAAACAAAATACAAAAAACACCAATTTACCGTTTGAAATCTTATAAGATATAAAACATCAATGATTAAGATTTGAGAAGATGGAGTTTAGAAAACTCCAAATTTGACTAAAGGCTTTCCAAAGAAAACCAAAACTAGGTTTCTTATACTAAGAAATTACTTCTAATGTTATGACAAAAAAAAACACTTTCCGGTGTTTCATATTTATGTCATCCGTTAAATCCAAACTTTCTATTAAATTTCTTTAAAATTTTTTATGACATGGAATTTTTTCGACCAGCGAACAAAAACCCTCAAAATCTGAATCCGTGCATCAAAAAAGGAGTGTGTTAAAAAACTGAAATCATCAGTCTATCAATATTAGTTTTTTAAAGCTTTGAGAGTGTTTACTTTAAGTGACTAAGTTCCGTTTTAAAGAAACAAATCTATTGAGTTATAAATAAAATACAGTACATGTATGCAGAATATCAAGTACAGGAATCTAAAGCAGTTTGTCCCTCGTATAAAGCATATTTGGTGAGTTCACCTGTGGCGACGCATTTTTTAAGTTGCCTCTCGTATTTTGAGTAAGTAAGAGATAAAACACTGAGTTTCAATTGACTGCGTGAACAATCAATGATCACTTTAATTCAGGTTACATGAAATTTGGACCGCTTGACTGAACAGCTATTTCTGTCTTAATTATATATCGTGATAGAAAGTTTATACTCATTTATATTGCGCGATCATCAAGTTTGCTTTTATAAGGCCGTTACGGTTTCTAGGCAACTGTTTAGTTCAATGTTTTAATGCTTGAACGACCTTTCGTGGACGAATGACGCATGTATTCGAACTAATATCAGTGCCTTTCAAATTTGAACGTCGAGTATTGTGCCCGTATCTCACCATGCACTTTTATGATTTTTTTCAAATGGCTTCGTGTTCGTTCTAGTTCTTTAGATGGAGAAAATTTGATCACTAAGACAGCTCATTTTCAAGCCATGTGTTCCCAAGTTTTGAGGTTACATTACTTGCATTATTCGATTTCTTTAGTCCCAGAATTTGGCATTACATCAAAACAACTCTACCTAATTAACGATTTTCTTTATCGAGCTAATATCAGTGCTTTTCAAACTTGTACAACTAATATGGTGCCTGTACGGTTCTACTGTTAAATACGTTTCAATAATTTCGTGTGCTTTCTTTAAAGGGAGAAAATTTGATCGCAAAGACAGCGTTTTTTTGGATTTTCTAGTAATCACAACATTGGGCAGTTCAACAAAGCCATGACATTAACAAATTGATGATTTTCTTTCTCTTCTTTTCTGGTCATCGTTCTGTTTTAACATACAGTTAAACCAAGATAAAACTGAGAAAAGAAATAAGACTAGCAGATAACTTGTTTTTGGAGTGAAAAGAAAAAAAGTACTTTTTCAGAAACAAGTTCTGATTCCCCTTCTTTTTCGCACGTACTCACAGACGTATTGTTTTACTTAATATTTAATATTAATCAATGTGTCAGAGTCATCAAAGCAAGACTTACATAAATGTAGTAAACTTGTAAACTAATTTTGGGTTAAGAATAAAGGTTGCTGTAGAAAACATCGTGCTTCGTTCCGTTCGACGGCATAAACATTGTATTCCGTGATGTAACTTTCAATTTATGAACTTCGCAACTCAATATAACTAACGACATGCTTCTCCTTTCTTAAAGAAAGTTAGGTAAAATACATATCAGCGTATTTTATACGGTGGCACACCATGGCCAAATTTAAACATGCAGAATTAAAAAAAAAAGAAAAAACGTTTTCAATGGACTATTTCACCGTATTTCTTTATCCACGAAGAGTTTCATTAGCTGTTCCAGTAAACATCATTTATCTCAAAAGAGGATGTCATCCCTCTTGTTGTTCTGAAAATAAATGGACTAATATATGAGAATAACGTAATGGCATAATATACAGCAAGCATTAATCAATGTTTGGATGAGGTGTTTTTAATGAACCTCAAAATAACAAGTAAAGGTAGACATGAATTCCAGAGAAAAAAGAATCATTCATAAAGAAGTTTGTTGCAAGGAAACGCTCCGTTCGATGTTTGATTTATCAGAACGAAATTAAATTCTATTACAGTTTGAAAAAGTCATTTTCCTTACATTTTTGAGTTACAAAAGCAAATTTTAATACTTTTATAGCGTCAACGTTTGGTTGTCATTGGAGTTCTATTTAAAGAACTGTATACGCCTTATTACAAAATTACGGAAAATACATTATTCTTCTCTCTACATGGCCTCAATCGCATCTGCAGAATTGAAAAGAATCTTTGGCTTAAAAACGAGGCCATAAAGCCAATTAACAACTAGACAATAGAATAATGTATTTTTTCGCCATTTTGGAAAAAAAGGTCAGACTTGCACCAAGTCGCCCTCTATTGGCGATTGATGCGATCCGAAAAGCGTCGCGAAGCGACGACCGCGAGTGACGAAGTCGCCCTCTATTGGCGAGCGAAGCGGGCCGAAAAGCGTCGCGAAGCGACGACCGCGAGTCGAAGGACTTTGAGAAAGTCTAGAAAAAGGTGTATTGTGTCATATCCGCTTCTCTTAACTATAGATGATGATCATAGATTTATTTTCGTGTCGCCTATACATACTATCGTAATATTTAATTACATAATATCATATTTGTTTCTCCAGACTTCTACTTCAAATGCTGTGATGGCCATGTTGTCAGACGCGTGGGTGGAAGCAATGCCAAGTGTTGCGGTCTTCACACGTACGACTCTCGCTTCTTCTTCTGTTACCAAAGACGTATCTACCCCCTCTGCCGTAAGCTGACCTACAATCCCACTACCCAGAGGTGCTGTACTGGTGTAGTAAACCCACGAACAGGCGGTGCCCACAGCTCTTGCTGCTACACCAAGAGTTACGATGGCAGAGTCCACTTCTGCCATGAGAAGAAAGTTTATGGGAAGTGTCAGAACAAAGCGTACAACCCTCACTCCTATGTTTGCTGCGGAAATAAAATCAGAGCTAACATTGGTGGACAGCACACGAAATGTTGTATGGACAAGAGTTATGATAGCGGAAAGTGAGTGAGATTCTTTCATTGAACTCTCTAGTTTTAGTTTCCAGCTATACGAAGTCTTTTTTAAACTAAATGTACATGTAGGAGGGTCTGAATTGGAGAATTGGATTCTCAGTTATTATTTAAATTCTCAGTAATTTCGCAGTTACACTGACAATTCCAGTCCATTTCACAGCTTTCAGCAAAGTGTCAAGATCTTGGACCTCAGCTATCAATAAATGCTTTTTTTTTCTAAGATGACAATTAAAATTTCTGAACAAATTTCAGGTATCCCTTAAACCCAATCCAGTCCCTTACGTAGGCATCTTTTAAAAAGAAAATTAGTTTTACTCATAAGTTGTCGATATAAAGGGATTCCTTAGTTTCTTTTTAACATTTTATCGAAATTCCATCAAACTGGGTTGAAATTTGTCATCAAATTTACTAACCCAGATTTTATTTTTACTTGTTCTATATTTGGAAACCATTGCTCGTCCCGTGTTTTTACGAGTGCTCCGTTATAGCAAATATTTAAATTACTGAACTGTTTGGACTTATTTCTTTGTTTTTACATTTCCGAATGTAGTTTTTAACAACTTCAATAACATAGAACTTAACTCGCATATTAATCGTTTCTTTGTTTATGTTCAACAGGTATTTCTGCTTCAATAAATATATCTTCCCTCAGTGCTTCAAGAAAACCTACAATCCTCTATCGTACATCTGTTGCCAGAACAACTTCTACCAACGCCCTGGTGGCAAATACGCACGATGCTGCGCAAAGAAGGCTTACGATTCATCCGTGAACTTCTGCCACAAGGGTGCCATCATTCGCAAGTGTGGTAAGAAAGCTTACGATCCTTCACACTTCCTGTGCTGCAGCGGTTACACCTGCCCACAGTACGGAGCGAAACAAGGCAAATGCTGCGGCATCAAGAGCTACGACTCTCGCTACTACTTCTGCTATGCCAACAAGATCTACAAGAAGTGTGGAGGCAATGTCTACAACATCCAGTCCTCTTTCTGTTGCAATAATTTGATTGCATCCCGCAGCAGCTACGGTAGCTATGCTGGCTGTTGTTACAACCGTACCTACGACCGGCGCTCCGAGTTCTGTTACGGCAGCAAAGTGTACAAAAAATGCGGATTGCTACCTTATAATCCTGTCAGGAATCTTTGCTGTGCCAAGCGCGTGGTGCCCAAGATTGGTGGCAGCTATAGTGCGTGCTGTCTCGGACGAAGCTATGATGCCCGCCAGTACTTCTGCTATGGAAGCAAAATCATTTCTCTGTGCGGGAAGAAGAGTTACAACCCAGTGAACGAGATCTGCTGTGATGCTGTGATTGCTAAGCGGACAGGAGGATCGTACGCCCGCTGCTGTGGTAAAAGCAGCTACAGCCAGCTATCGGCTTTTTGCCACGGAAGAATTGTTCACTAGTAAGTACCTTGACATCTTGTAATTGAAATGGTGAATTACTAACCATCCAGTTGTTCCATAAGATCTAGAAAACGGCATCACGTGCTCAGTGGTTCTAAGATTTAGTTTAACCCTGCCAAATGCACACGGTTTTGCATTGAATTTTCTCTCTCATTTGCCAGTAAATTTGCAATCCTAGATGCATGACGATGATGTCATAAGATGTCCAAAACTTTCCTGTTCCGCCTGTGTTTTGCACATTTAATATTCTACGAGTGTAGGTCATCAATTTGTTACAACACGAAATCCTTGTAAAAACTTTCACGTTTGTTTTGCGTTCGCTTTTCTTTATTTTGATTTTTCTCAAATTCACTTAAATATTTGAGTCAGGCTGTGTAAACTCGCGTACTGTTAAAGAAATACTACATGAAAATATAGGGTTTGCATTCAAAGTTTTTCCTTTGCATAATGTTGATAATCATTTTTTTTTTATTTAAATAGTAAATGTGGAAGCAGACCTTACAACCCCACAAGTCAACACTGCTGCGTTGGAAAAGTCGTTCCTCGAGTTGGAGGTTACGGCGCTAAATGCTGCGGTGCAAACAGCTACGACTCTGTCTCCTACTTCTGTCACGGTGGTCACGTCTTCCAGAAGTGTAACGCTACCAGCTACAATCCCACCACCCATCTGTGTTGTAACGGTTATGCGGTAGCCCGATCTGGTGGAGCTGCTGCCCGCTGCTGCTCACGCTACAGCTACAGCTCACTGACGCACTTCTGCCATTCCAACAAGGTCTACGCACTGTGTGGTAAGAGGGAGTACAACCCTTACAGCTTCATGTGTTGCAATGGGTATGTCACGTCGCGAGTTGGTGGCAACAAGGCCAAGTGCTGCGGCTATCTGAGCTATGACGAGACCAGATACTTCTGCCTTAAATCTAAAGTATACCCACTCTGTCAGAAAAAGAGCTACAATCCAGGTGTGACAGTCTGTTGCCTTGGCATTCAGCAACCGCGCATCGGAGGGCTGGCATCCAAATGCTGCGCTAATGTATCATACGACTCTCGCATCAACTTCTGCTACAATAAAATCGTCTACGGCCGCTGCCGACAGCAAGAGTACAACCCGGGCACCCATCAGTGCTGTAGTCAATATCTTGTGGAACGCGCTGGTTCAAGCTCCCGATGCTGTGGCCAAAAGAGCTATCATCCCGACAGGTTCTTCTGTAACAGTGACAAACTATACGCTCGCTGCTCACATAGCTCGTACAATCCTCTTGGGGACCTCTGCTGTGCCGGCTCTCCTGTTCCTCTCGGCAAAATCCCTCTACGGTACGCTAGCTGTTGCGCCAAGACGGTTTACCACACGCAGTCTCATTTCTGTTATGGTGATGTCGTGTACCTCAAATGCGGAAGCCAAGCTTATGACCCTCGCAGCCAGTCCTGCTGTAACCGTAAAGTCTTGCATCTGGTCGGCGGTCAGTACTCGAGGTGCTGTGGATCTGTTAACTACGATTCCAATGATTACTTTTGCTTCAATAACAAGACAGTTATACACAAGTGCGGCAGCAAAATTTACAATCCTGTCAGGTAAGGCTTGTTAGTAAACAAAATGTCAGTTTACAAAGGAACAAACAGCAACAACGGCAGTAACAGTAGCAGCACCTAGTATATTTATAACATGTGCGAAAATCTTACAAATAAGCTATTTAATACTTTACAATTTATTTCTAATGATGACTGTTTTAAGGCAATACGTAGTTATTTTTTCTACCTTACGCGTCGCTAACGTTAATAAACAAACAAACAACAACAACAACAAAATACCTGCTGACATTTGATACATACCGTATTTATTCGATTTAGCGCCCTGGGCGCTTATTAAATTTTTGGACCTTGAGGATGGGCACTTATTCGAGGCTGCGCGCTTATTAAATTTTCACCATTTTAAGCAAGTAACACGTTTATTTTGCAAGAAAACAGCAATTATAATAACTAAACGTGAAGGTGTACGAAACCTGAAATTAAATATTCATTGAAAGTTTCAGTAAAAAAAACTCGGTCTTTGGGATAGTCTCTTAATAGTACTTAGTCAATTTAATCTCAACTTCAACAATAATCAAAATTCCTCTTGTGTCCTTATTTTAGAGGGGTGGGGGTGGGCGCTTATTCGAGGCTGGGCGCTTATTAACTTTATCTACCTACAGGGTGGGCGCTTATTCGAGGTTGGGCGCTTAATCGAATAAATACGGTAATGTGACTTTGCAGAAGCATCATCCTTTTGGAAAAAACACTTGCCTCAAATATTAGTTTTTCTTCAATATAATACTGTATGTTTATCGAATAAAGCTGCCCAAACCAAACAATAGAAACGAACAACAACAACAACAACAGGTTCAGCTACATAGTCCATTTCAGGGACTCAAAAGTTTTGATACGGCAAAACTTGGTTAGTTGTCTTTCATTTCAACTTTTTCTCGTTCTTTTCCAGTGAACAGTGCTGTGCCGGCAAAGTTGGTCGTAGTTATGGAGCGAGATATTCCGACTGCTGTGGGAATCTAGCGTATAACTCGCGCCTCTCATTCTGTCACGGCGGCTCAATTTATCAACGGTGTAACTACAAAAGCTACGATCCTGCCTCATTCGTGTGCTGCAACAACGAGCTGGCGTTACGCGATGGAGGAAAGGACACAAAATGCTGTGGTAAAAAGGGTTATAATAGGTAAGTTAGAACGAGTCTAAGTGTGTCATGGGTCGTTTAATTTCTCCTTATACAAATCCTTGTAATTTAGCTGTTGTATTACTCGATGCGTAACACAGCGTGGGCGCTCATCGAGCTTGGGCTTCCTGTGCTTGCACAGCACAACATATCAGGGAGCCTTTTAAGGGTACAAACACAGACCGCTTAATTCGGAGTCCCATGTGCTAACCATTAATTAAGCCACCATACGTCCCATTATACTAAAAAGGATTAAATTGTATAACTATCTGAAAATATCTATCTGTTTTGAACTACAAAAAAAGGAAATGGCTCAAAATTGCTTGACAAAGTTCCTGTATATTGCGTGACAGTATCTTACACTGGGTGCCACGGTCACATTCTAATTTGCTTTTTCTTCTTCTTATCATCTTACAGTCGCCAATTCTTCTGTCACAACGACACCATCATCCATCTATGTGGAAGCAGCCCCTACAACCCGGCCCAATCAACCTGCTGTGGAGGCAGCCTGGCGGTTTATGGTCGTGTTCCTGCAGCCTACGCAAAATGCTGCGTCAGCTACTTGTACGACGGCAGAAGTCACTTTTGTCACGGCGGGAAAACCTATCTAAAGTGTGGCAGTGCAGCGTACACACCCGATACCTCCCAATGCTGTAACGGTTCCGTTGTTCTTCAAAAGGGAGGAGCTCTCTCTCAGTGCTGTGGCAAAGAAAGCTACAATTCCTACTCTCACTTCTGCTTCCAGGGAAAGATCACTCCTAAATGTGGAAATAGCAGTTACGGACTCGGCTCTCACCTGTGTTGCGCTGGATACGTTCAGCCTCGTACCGGTGGGGATCACGCTCAATGCTGCGCGGCTAAAAGCTACGACAGCTCCAAGTACTTCTGCTTCGGTGGCAAGGTATACCCGCGCTGTGGAGGCCACGAATACAATCCAACGTCCTTCATTTGCTGTGGAAACATGCCTTTGACTCGTGACGGTGGCTTAACTGCGCAGTGCTGTGGAGCGAAGAGCTACGATTCCCAGTATTACTTCTGCGAGCAAGACAAGATTTACACCCTGTGTGACAAGAAGAAGTTCGACCCATCGAAGTTTACTTGCTGTGATAACACCCTTAATCCACGGTATGGCGGAAACCAGACAAGCTGCTGTGGCAAGAGAGCTTATGCCAGTGCGCGCTACTTCTGCACAGATGGTCAAGTGGTCCCACTCTGTAACTACGTTCGCTACGATCTGAACACCCAGAAGTGTTGCGACAATACACTGACGCCCAAGCAAGGTGGACAGCATGCGAAATGCTGTGCGAAAGAAAGCTACGACTCGAGCCGCTACTTCTGCTACAATGACACCGTCACATCATTGTGTGGTGGGGCAAGGCCCTACAACCTCGCCAGCTCCCTGTGCTGCAACGGGACGGTGCAACCGCGGGTGGGCGGAAAAGATGCCAGATGCTGTGGACAAAGCCCGTACAACTCCAACACGCATTTCTGCAGCAGCAAGAAGGTGTATGCCATGTGTGCAGGAAACCCGTATGATCCGTACACTGGTATCTGTTGTGGATCAAAGCTGAACCCGCGTCCATATGGAGCAGTCCTGAAATGTTGTGCAAGCAACGCTTATGACCCGTCCATATTTACCTGCCTATGGGGAACGAAAATTGCACCAAAATATGACAAGTCTGCGTATTAGTTAGAGCTTTTTTTGTTTCAATTAACGACTGCCAACTGGCATGAACTTTAAATTCCTTCCGTTGCATTTTAAGAAAACCCAATGTAAGAGATAGCATGTAACTATGACACGAATAGAGTCAGGTGCATGGAAATAATTTTGTTACGCAAGAATGTTAGCTGCTATTTTTTATAATTTGGTAAATAAAACATCCTGACTAGGAGAAATGGACTTGATAATTACTGACTTTTCGACGAGTCTGCCTGGGAGTTAGCTGTGTTTGATATTAAGCTAACGTCGATAGGAAAAATTTAACCGATTTTTTCAACTCGAAGACGAAACCGGCTGTTGAATTTGTGGCCCACGCATATGGCCTATCTGCATGCGGCTTTGCCACTGGAAAGAGCCCTGAAGTGAAAAAGGCAAGCGAGGAAACTCCCGTGCAGGTTTTCACGCTTCGCGACTCGTGCTCGCCGCTTGACCACTCGCGCGCGCGAGCCGACACGCAAACGTGCACGGAGGCTATCGTGGCTGTAAAGCACCTATATTGTAGTCCTTGCGAAGATTAACATCTTTTATCTTCCATATAATCGAAATAATTAATTAGTACGAAGATCTTATCATGCCTGGGCTTAACTGCAGAATACCCTGCCGCTTCCAAGCAATGCCTCAGAAACAGTGGCTACGTGGCTATGCGGCTACATTGCTTAAGAACGATGTATATAATGAGTAGTGCGCTTGTTTCGGCTCATGGATTATAAAAGAACGAGGTATATTAGTTTATGTGTAAAAGAACGAGATATTCACAGTTTGTTTTGGCTTACAGTAGGGCGGTCGGCGGATGCAATCTGAAGAATCGTGTCATCGGCATAATGGGACAATCGAAAGAATCGAACGAGAAGTTTCATATGCTGCTACTCTCTGATTTAGCCATAATCGCACACTTCTGTACCCGGCTTCGTGGCTACGCGTCTAGCCTCGGAGTGGCAGGGTATTCTGCAGTAAGCCCCGGCAAACATGACTTCTGGCTTCATAATATCACCAAGGTTTTTAGCTTTCATAAACCGAAGAATATTCAAAAGACGAGGTAAACAAAACAACAGAAAATTTTCCATCCAAAATGTCCACAATGTTCTACTTAAGGCGCACGCCCTGAGAGTAAAACTGCTGGAAAATGGTAACGCGGCCACCAGCCGCAACGTCATTGCAACGTTTTCGAGACAAAAAAAGAATAGTCCACGCGTGACGGAATAATATTTCCTTTATAATTGGCTTCAAGAAAAAGGTGTACCCTTTAGGTTATAATTCGCAGGAAGATTTAGGAAAAGGACAAACATCGTATAAATCAGAGCATTTCTATTAGAAAGAAGTGAAGTTGAAAAATTATTAGCGCACGAGAGCCCCCCAGTTACGGACCTGGCGCGAAACACGTTCGAACACGTGGGCGCAATTGAATGAAAGCTTCAAAAAACCTTACCGACAATTTTCACAATCAATACCGCCACACAAAAGAGAAAATGCAAATTTTTTATTATGTACGGGAAGAAAACATAGACTGTGACATAGACATAGACTATGTAATTTATGGCGTTTTGCTTTGCATATCACTGAAATACGATAGCACTAAATGGTATCTTATTTCCCAGACCTCTCGCTGATTCTTTCTCGGTATAATTCATCATTTTTGGCAAGATCAAAAAGGATAAATTAAGCTTCATGCTGGGTCAACTTTAAAAACAGACCAAAACACGAGAGGTCGTTTCAACGAACGCATTATTTAGCATCGCGTGTCATATTGTGGCCGCCTAACGGCATTGCAACCGAAAAAAATATCTTAACGAAAGCCGTTGTTTTCCATTACCTTAATACAATTATAGGCACAAAAATAGCAAAGCGTAAACAACGTAAACGAAATATTAGATCTATTGTTTTTTTTTGTCCGGTTTTGAATTATGAATACATTTACATAAACGTTCACAGTTGAAGCAAGTCATATGTTGCCAACAAACTCTCAAACACTTTACTTAGGTGAACAACTAATTAAAACTTTTCAAAGTTGTATAAGACGGATCAAATAATCTTGAAAAATAACCAGAAGTGTATTTGATAGTCTGGACATAATTGCAGACGTGTTAACCTTCTTTGAACGCATGCGTTGGGATTTATAAGCCCCGAGGGCAAATCTAAACAAATCCCACATGGTCAAACATTGCCTAGTTGAATCTAATATATATTTTTTGTCATCTAGACTATAGACGTGCTCGCTTAACGGCAGCACATATACTAAAATTGGAACGATACAGAGAAGATTAGCATGGCCCCTGCGCAAGGATGACACGCAAATTCGTGAAGCGTTCCAAATTTTTCCTTTTCTGCCACAACTGAAGAATCATTTTGAGTCCACCTGTCGATTTTGAGAAGAACGTTTTAAGGCAAGCAATTCTGAAGAACATCGCCTTTAACCAGAGCATTTATTAAGTTAAAATGGTTTAATGTAATGCATTTGACGCCAAAATGTGCTGTCCTTCGGGTAGACAGTCCAATTTTCGCAAAAATTGTTAACAAAACTTTAAACACGCAATTCGCGGGATTTTCGCGTGAGCGTCCTCTTTGGAGCATCATCCCGCGAGCGCGGTCACGCGCTGGGAATCGTGCGCGACTTTCTCAATTGAATCGCGTTTCCCGTAGAACGTAACCACAATTCTGTTCTAGACGCAATAGAAATAACAACTATCAGTTCAAAACTTAGTCTTGCTCCAAGTCGCTCATTTCGTGTCGATAGAGTTACTTGAGTAAGCTCGCTTTGAAATCGCGCGCAAGTGACCGCGCGAAATTCATTTTTCCTTGCGTCGAGGAATGCCACGCCGGATCCTCCGCCATTTTGTTTTTCAAGCCCGCGCGCGCCCTCCGTTTCCGTATCCAGTGGTCTCCTACGAATCAAACGAGCGACTTGGAGCAAGTCTATCAAAGAGAAAGAAGCACGCGCGTCTTGTATTTCTTCGGCAGGAAGATTGCGTGAGCTTTACAGAGCGGATTTGTGTTCTTGCCGTCCTTAACATTAGTGCACGAGAGCGCAGCGGAGCTTTTGAAACATTATAAATGTTCATTGCCAATTTGATTATTTTTTGCGCTGCGAACAGGCTGACTTTCTCTGTTGAGTAAACCAATCGTAGCCTTTCGTTGTGCCAAGAATTGACCAATGGGAGCCTTTTGTTGTGCCAAGATTTCCCAGTGTGCATTGATTTAGTCAGCTTGTTTCAAGCGGGATTTTCAAACAACGTCCGACTAGCGCCATCTTTGATTGAAATCTTCGGGTGACTCTAAGGTATAAATTCGACAGATTTTCAAGCCGGTTTTAGCTGATTTGTTTCGAAGGGTTTCAGACAGTTCAGTGGAGATAAAAGGTTTAAAGATCGAGATTCAGGTAAGATTTTTATTTGCATAATCGTGAGTTCATCGAAGCGGTAAATGTCGGCGATGCATATTTCCGCAAAGTTGTAAAAACAGAGTATAGTAAATGATATCCGCAGTTTAAAGCCGTGAAATTAAACGATGTCCCTTGAAATCATACCTAGCTTCTTAACCTTTTTTGCATTTAAAGATAGCTATGTCTTCGTGAAAGGTCAAAATATTGCCTTAACATACGCATAAATATCAATGACAGAGGTGCGAAAATTTTTTGTTGACAATTGTTTCGGACATTATTCTGAATATTCTGATCTCTCTTTGCCGGCTACTTCAACAGGAAAACTCTTATCTAAACTAGAATATTAAAACAAGATAATTAACAACTATTCCATGAGCCCGCGTTGGATACGAGGTGGTAAATAGCCAACGAGGCGCGAAGCGCCGAGTTGGCTATAACGACTCGTATCCAACAAGGGCGAATGGAATAATTGTTTTATTAAATTCTTCCCAAGTTTAAATCGACTGGACATTTCATTTTGATGTAAACGAAGTGATAGTACAAGGAGGCGCGAAAATTTCTGGCGCGGTGTTTACTTCTTGAGTTGAATGAAACATACGAGGAAAGCGAGCGAGAGAGTTTTCTTCCCAAGATTTTCCTCGAACAATCCCCTCTAAAAATCCTGGAAATTGTGACAACAGTTAAGACTTACGAGAAGATCCGAAGGAAATTAAAGCTTTTCTGGAAATTACAAGTCTTGTGCCAGTCGAACGAAGCAAGTGTTTACGTTGTACTTCTTTACGGTTTCACGGCTGTCATCAAGGCTGCTAGATTGTTTGAAGCGAACTCGAACTCAAAGTGGAACAGGTTTATTGAAAATATTGAATATCCGATACCAGGATTCATTGTAAGAAGGTAAAAAGCGTTCTCTGGTAAAATATCTTGGAGGGGGGAGGGGGGGTTGTGTCTTGTTCTTTGCCCCCGTTTGATCTACCCCGTCATTTGAAATCTCGCGTACGTCCCCCTTCCCTGGGAAATACCTAATAACCAAAGTAAAAAGTCTTTGCAAACAGACTATATTCTGTATCATTCCACTAACCAGGACCTTTTCAGCCATTTCAGCCAGTGGGGAGTTCGGGAGGTGTTCGTCCGAAACCCCCCCCCCTCCCCCGTCCCCCATAAGGCCTAAAATTTTTGCCTCCTTTTCGTACAATTGCAATTTAAAACAGCTAAAGTAACGCAGTCTTCTAAAAAGTCAAAAGTCATTTAAGCTTTTACGCTCCTGAAAAAGCAAAATTATTCTCGATAATGCTAACAGTGTTTCTATGAGTAAAATGACAATCGTTATGCTCGTTCGGCAAGATTATGGTTAAAAAGAAGTGGTAGCACAATCAACCAAGGCCTGCTATCAGCTACAGGTTGGACTTAACATGTTGAAGATTTCTTCGCAGAAAACTTAAGATTTTTGGCCAGGCGTCCTCTTGAGCTCTAGCGTGAGCTTGTGTCTCCCCACCCCACACCAGGTGTGGATCACCGAATCGTTTGGTAGACCAGTTATATGAAGCGTAACAGAATGGAGAGTATGGCGGCTCGATGAGATGTCCCGCTTCGGGATAACGTAAAATAGAGCACAAATGTTCTCTTCCCGGGGTTTTCATGCGATCAAATACGAATTGCGATGTCTCAGGATCGACACTAAGATCACCCGTTCCACAGACTAATAGAACAGGACAAGATATATTCTCGACTGGTGTAAAAGCTGAGTATTTGGAAACTGGAGGCCTGTAATCGGAGGTTAGTTTTGGATTTGCATAACGCCAGATGCTTCCATCTTCCGTTATTATTTTCTTGCTATTTTCAACAGGAATTACATCCGAAACCTTGCCTTTGTATTGAAATGGTAAAAAGGCAGCAACCACCGAAGGTGAAATAGCCACAACGGTTTTGATGGCTTTCATGTTAAGGCTTGCCAATAATAAAGCTATCCATGATCCAAGACATATAGCGTGAACGCCAATACCGCGTGGCAAGACTTTGGGATGATTGCTGAGCCAGTTAGCTGCTTCCTCAAAGTACTCCAAGTCGACGGTTGGTGGAAACTTTGGTATATCGTCATAGGCCATGTAGGCCAGTGCAAGAGCAGCAAATCCATGAGATGCCAGAAGGGAAGCCTTGAATTCCACAAGTCCTCCAGCGCCACCAAGCAGCTCCATCACACCTGAAGAAAGTCAGGATTTTACGATTACACAAGCAATTTTTATGTGGCAACTTTTATCTCGTGTAAATGACAAAAATTGGTCAATTTTTAAGTGACAAATATATTAGTTGACAAGTTGGCGCGTTAGCTTTTATGTGTACACGACTCGTCACATAAAATGTGGCAAATATTGCGGCGGTGTATGTGGTCCCCAATCTCCCCGGCAAAATTCCACTGAGCACTGTGCACCCGTATCTCTGTGCGTCGTGAGGTCATTACTGGCGCACAAAACTTACTGACTACTGACAAATAATTGTTGTGTCATGTACATGATCAAATGTATTTATCACATAAAAATTGCCCGTGTAAACCCGGCATTATCTGGTACCCTGAATCATGTTTGTTTTTTGTCACAGGGACTCCACACGTTATGTGGCCGCGAGTAGCGTAATAGCTTCTCGAAGCTTCCCTTAAGGGACGAGCACTGTAAATGTGTGATGTATTGATCAAATCGGTAAAGTTCTAAACCTCTTGTCATGAGTTCGAACTCATTTTGCTCTGATGAAGGTGGACAGAGGCCACCGAAAATTTAGTGTTTTAAAAGAAAGATCGGATGAAGGATGAATCATTCTGTTGTTATGTATTCTGTTCTCTTATCTCCTTATGTCAGAACAGTTGCCGATTGTAACAAATTCACATTTTACGTCGAACCTTGGCACACCAACGCTGATAAGAACGACCATGGTTTGCCAATTACAACGCAATTAAGACACCAATATGGCGAACATATCTAAATTGACCCGATAAATTGGTTTCGATAGACACAAGCAATAGAAGTTAATTTTTTTCTTTGTTATGTTTTGATCGGAATCATGCAGGAATAAATTTGTACAAAGGAGCTTTGGAATAATGCACCATTTAAGCATCGGGTGAGTTCTTTGTTTTCAGCCAGAGTCTTTTAAAAAAATGCTGTCACTTTATACACAAGAGATCGATGACAGCCAAGACAATGTGGATCTTATGACTAGCACAGCCGTTTTCTGGAGAAGAGCATGAGATACAAACTGGTTCCTGTATTGTATACCAAATCACGACAGTAAATTGGCTCAGAAATTGCCACGTTTTTATTTGGACTTCAACTTGTGCCTTTACACAATTCTGGTGCTGAACGATAAACTGAATTATTAAAAAAAATCGGGGTGTTTGTCGATTAGAGTGTGAATCCACACTTAAACAGATGTCCTTCTCTGAGCCACCATTATAGCTCCTGAAACGTTCACTGAACTTCAAAAAAAAAAAATCTCTGAGAAACTGCCTACATGAACTTTATGTAAGTGTCATAAAAATATTAAGAGTTATTTTAATAGCTCGTGGAAGTGAACTGGGGACACCAGCTTGACCAGCTTGTTAATGGCTGCTGCTCTGTTTTTGTTTGTGTATTGTATTGTTTTTCTTTCAGTACAGTAAATGGACGGTTATAGTTACATTTAAATCGCACACCAGCTTAAAGCTAGCTAAAAAACACGTTTTCGTTGAGACGATTCGGACTTTCGTCAGAATCTGAATCAATGGTGATGCACATTGCGTAACGCATTGAAGAATGTACCACGCGAAGGCGTTACGAGTTTATGGTAAAATGTGGAGGAGACCTTACCATTAAGCAGTGTGTGTACATTTATGGAATACTTAAGTGAATCTTTTCATTTAGAGACACAAACCTCTCGACAAAATTGTTTTAAAAAGGCAGGTAGGCTGGAAGTATATTCACTTTCTTATACACAACAAAAATCCCAAGAGTAAAAGGATAAAACGAAGAAGTAAAATTCATAAATTTCTAAGATAAAACTGATGTATACGTCAAGATACTCCGATGATTGTGTTGTGTATCATGTGGGCGTAGTCATTTAAAGTGTATATGTAGTTGAAAAGATGTTAAAACACCATGCACATTAATTAAAAAATCACGGTATGATATACTTGTAATCTTGTTTCCCTGTCTTTTCCATCACTGCCATGGACTCACAACCAGAATCCTAGATTACTTAGTTTGTTTACGGTTTCCATTTTTAAGAAGAAAATAAGAAGCTTACAAACATGATGTCCGCCGGTTCAGAAAACTTGCTCAATTCAACAAGGTAGCCTGCGTGCAGTCGTATTTTACCGACGCAGGCATGAAAATGCGACGTCTTGCAATCAGGCGACTGCAAGGTGACCGTCGCCTATCTCGATAAAATTGTAATAAAGCCTACACAATAGTTAACATTGCATTATATTTTCCCGTTTGCAGTTCATGTACGTCATAACCATCGTTGTTCTCACAAGTTTATATGGTCATAACATATTTTGTCTCTAGCGATGGTGAAAGACGCTGTAATTCATTCTCTCGCATGTAAGGCTTAAAGGGTTGCCACTGAAGTGTACGTTGAATACTAACAGGTAAATTCATTATAATTGATCCTGCTTGACAAATGCGCGCGTTTATTAGGATTAAAATACCTCCCGAGTAAGCACGTGGCTCAAGTGTACTTCAATATCTCGAGTAACATTTGGAAACTAGAATTAACACAAAGGCAAAAGTGCATGACCGAAAAATTTAGCTTTCATCAGACAGTAAATAATAAGAAAACACGGAATAAATTTTCGCAAGCAACTGTGAAACCCATTCAGATTTTTGATTGGCAGTTATCATACTGACAGGCAGGATTAACTTACCACTGAGTGCCACAAAAGAAAGTCTGCTGTTTATTACTGTCAACTAACTCGAGAAAGTAAAGATTTTTTTCCAAAGAAAGAATCTTCTAAGAGTTTATTCAGACCATCTGTTTTGATCGATGATTCTTCCCTTTAGGTTTCTATAGTTTCACTTTTTAAATTTCACATTTAAATGGAAATTCATGCAGTTGCTTTTTAGTGCTCATTGGAATATTACCCAAGAGCACATCTTTTACTATGAATGTCGAACATTTTGAAAACCTTACTTACAATAGCAACCAAACATTTTCTCATGCAAAGAGCAAGTGATCATTTCCGGGTGTTCGTTGCGACTTGTTCCGAGTAATAGCTCACGTGCTTTTTCAATGATGGTCCACGCAGTGCTTTTAGCTTGTGGAAGTTAATTGGAGAAACCAGCCTGTTAATTCTTGTTGTTCTGTTTTGTTTGTTTGTACAGTAGATGGCCGGCTTGAGTTATATTTCAATCACAAACCAAACCAATTAGGTTTTCATAAAGAATATTCGTACTTCTTTCAGAATCTGAATGAATGGGGATGTATATTGCTTAATCTAATATGGAATATATCCGAAGGCGTCACGAGTTGGCGTTACAATATGGAGACCTTACCATTAAGCAGTAACTACATAAATGGTATACTTAAGTGATTCTTTTCATGAGAAATAGAAGCCCCTCGACAATATTGTTTCAAAAAGATGAAGGTTGAGCAAAGATTTCTAATGCTCTCGTCTATTTGCACTTTAAGCTATCATTTTCACGACAAATATGAAATAAAAGGGACGCGTCCATTTCTGGATTAGCAAAAGAAACTTTTGGACGTAGGTCAGCAGCTCCGTAGATCAAGTCGAACACGTTGAAGATGATGAAAACATACCTACTGATAGCCTTTGCCGCCTTTCTTCTTTTAACAACGCTGGTTGCCGAGAGTGAAAGTTTTGGAAATATGGTTCCACCAGGAAAAAGACAGCTTGCAAAAAAGGTTTGTATTGATGAAATAGTAGTATTATACTGTACACCATTAAAATTGTCCAGCCTTACATTTGCTTCGTACGCTTCGTGTCCGTGAAAGCGAAAAAAAAAAAAAGAACTTGACAAAGGGGCGTAGCAGATTGTGCGTTTCACTCCTTGAATTTGCCCTACTGCAGAAATCAAGTTTTTAAAAAAGCCTCGGAATCGGTCAACTTCAACAAATTACAAGAATTGCGCGTCCTCCTTGTCCATAAAATTCAATATTTTATTTTTTCGTTCAGTGTTTTCTATGAAATTTTTGCTTGTCGAAGCCAAGAAAGTTTAATACAGGAAAACCCACCTTGCATTTACTTTTGACACACTAATTTAAGATAAGATAGCCTAGTACGATAGATAAGAAATTTATTTAATGTCAAATTCACAGGGAGTGGTCTCCCAATCTCCCGAGGTTGAAGCTCATGATAGAAGTGATTGACCAAATAAAAAACTAAGGACTATATAAAGGCTAGAAAATTACGAATAAATAAATAATATACATCTACGTATACACGATTTACAAAACTAGTGTCGCTTAAAAATACCTTGCTAGTTGACCGGTCTTGATCGCCTGATGATCAAAGTTAACACAATACTAGAATAGTTGTTGGAATTAAAAAAAAAAACATGTCAGTTTGTATCGCAATTCAAGAAAGCCAACTCTGGCCTCGCTTTCGCTTAAGGCCTGGGTTCTAAATATACGACTAGACAGGTTTGTTTTACATCGCCACCACTTATCTAGCTTCCTACGCAGTCGTTTTTAGGGGGGATCGTGTTTCTCTCCTTGTGGAGAAGAGTGAAACTCGATCGCCCTTAAAATGACGACGTGGGAGGCTACCACTTATCTGGCCTTTGTTTAGTGTACATACTTACTTACTTGCCTAGTTACTTACTTACTTACTTTCTTACTTACTTAATACTCTTCGTTCCTGATGGAACATATTAGGTCTTTGATGAGCGCTCGCTACCTGACCCTGTTTTGTGCAGTACATTCTGCATCCCAGCTGTGCCTTTATCGTGCACCTCCGGGTGTGCTGGGGTCTCCCTCTTGTTCGCTTCTCGTTCGTTGGCCACGTGTCCATCTGGTCTTCTCAGCGTGTGGCCGATCCAACCCCAAGCTCTTTATCTTATCTCCTCCTCTAGCAACCACTGTCCTAAAAATCCGTAATGAGGAGCCATTACGGTTTCTTCTTTGCCACAAAATCCGCAGCCTGCTCCTCAGGCTCTTATTGACGAACACCTGCAACTTCTGCCGTTACTTAGTGTATACATTCATTTTTATTTTTATTTTGCGTTACAGATTGCAAAGTATGCACGGTCTCCCTCCAAAGGTTTTGAAGGCCTGTACAAGGACCGCCTAAGTTTATATGATGATGGTGAACAAGAGAGGATGACAAATAGAAAGGAAATGTAAACGTTGATGTATGTTTTTCTTCCACGCAGCATAGATGCATGTGTATGACGAATATTCAATGATAAAATAAAGATTGTAACGCATAGAGACTGGCTTATTGAAATGACTGATTTTATAGACATGGCGCTCAAAACAGCAACCCTCGTCTCGGCTTACCATCTATTACTTAAAATGTTAGCGCTGAAAGTCTTGTTGTTCATTAACTGAAGTCGACGTCACTTTCTTTCCAGTTTTTATTGATCATTAAAGAATCCGTACGTGCAAACAGGAATAGCACGAAAGCTGGAAAGTAGAGAAATAACTCTAATGTAATTTAAAGTGCCGAAAAATAACCCAGCATTTACTTCTGAGCGTTAGCTCTAAAACGGAAATAGAAGAACATGTGAGACAAAGAGAAATTCTATAACCCTGGTGCAATTCGAACCCACGACCTCCATAATAGATCACCTTGGCTCTACTGACTGAGCTACGAGGCCAGACGGGAGCAGATAACAGGAAAGCAAGAAAGTCGATCGAGATGAGGAAAGTTTGTAGTACAAAATGAGGGTTTGTAAAAACTTCCTTTTGCTATGTAATAACAAGTTTGGCCGTGAGTCGTAAGCGAAACTATTTAGAGCGCGAAGCGATGTCAACGCAAAGATAGAAAAATATGCAAAAAAAATTGAATACATCAAACTTTTACGCCCCCTCTATACTGCGAGTTGTCTCTCTTTAAATCCCTGGAACAAAGGCAAAAATTGCGAGCGATCAAGCCCAAAGCTAGCTCGCAACTTTTGCGTTCGTTCCACGAATGTTAAAGGAATAAAGGGAGACTGCTCGCAGTCTACGCCTTCTAGAAAGAAAAGAAAGAGCCAAATATCACAACTCAAGTCCCTGAACTCTCGATTACACGCGCTATATAGGGGGATCAGTCCTTATGCAGGGCGGTGTCAGAGAGAAACAAATGGAGTGCTCGAAGTGTTTATAACGAGTCCACTTCACCACCACACTGTGATTGCTTCCTGGGTCGTTTTGTTTGTGTGTATCTGAGTAATTTCATTTGGGAAATCTGTGAGATATTGAGGTAGAAAAAAAAAGAGAGGGTCAACATCAAAAGAGGAACGAGGGCACAAAAAGCATACCCACACATGATGTCGGAACAAGGTAGCCTGAAAAAAGTCTACCTAAAAGTCTTTAAAGAGGTGACAACAATGTGGTCAGTCATTGTATATCCCCTTTTATTCATGAGAATCTTGTTATCATCTTCATTCCTACGAGATTGCACGTTTTCTTCATTTTATCGTAAAAGACGCTGCTTTCCATTCTCTTGGATCCATGACTGGCTACTCTGGCTATTTCTGACTGAAATGGTCAACACCGGTGTACTTTCAACGTGAACGGGTAAATTCTCAGATACTGAGCCAGTTAATTTAACTGTTCGCGCCAATTTCTTGCTGGCTGGCAGCAATTCAAAGCACTGTCCGAGTCAAAGCACTTTCATATTCGACTAAAAACTGTTTTTGAGCTTAACTAAAGAGCCGGTTAGCTCAGTTGATAGAGCGCCAGAATACCGTGCGGGAGGTCTCGGGTTCGATTCCCAGACCGGAACAACACTTAGCGTCTCAATTAAGGAGACCGGTAAGCTCAGTTGATAGAGCGCGCGCGCCGGACTATCGTGCGGGAGGCCCCGGGTTCGATTGCCAGACCGATGGTTGACGTCGTAGTAACAAATCCTGCAATCCTGTTACCACCGAGAGTTTATTGAAATCTTTTCTTTCAGTCATGTCAAGTTACAAGCTTGACAAATACAACGTAAAAATACTAGTTTCCGTCATACATTTTTATTACGCTACACTGAACTTTATAATGCTTACCGGTATGTTGATTTGCTTTATACTACAGTGTACAGAGTATTGTGTAAACTGTTTAAGCCGATCTTAACAATTCTTCTTTGAAATAAACTAAATGTTAATTACAGCTTACCAGAGTCCACTCACTCTGGGCAAACAAGCGTCTTTTTAAACTAGAAGGCGCACTGACAAGTAGGAGGGATTACAAGGCGTGGATTTCCCTTAATGGCATGGATGAAATCGTACCACATGTACACGTTTCCTTCCCCGACACGGCAGCATACTGACATTTCCTTGATCGTAGATGACGGCAAAACATTAGACCACACGTTTACATTTGTCAGGCTTCCTTGAAATGACTGACCCGCGTCAAAACCTCCTTCGGTTGAGTCTTGCTCTTGGCCCAACACCAGGGATCCTTCGGCCTGAATCGTGTATCCTGTCTTGAAACCAGTCCCACTGTTCTGCATGTCGCCATCTTTGTAGAGCTTCCAGTCACCATTACCGTTCTCCCAGGTTGCACAGATTTGATGCCATTGACCGTCATTAGCTGAAACGCCTGTTGCCCTGCGACAGTTAGAAAAGAAATATATTAAAGCGGTTCCAATGATTGCAAGTGGATGGCTGGTAATTGGTACTGGTCCTTCATTAATATAATTACGCTAGCAGGGGCGTAGCCAGCTTTTTGAAGAGTTGTAGGCCTGGCCAACCGCTTTTTAAGGGGTTGGAGGGAGGGGGGAGGTCCACTGGGGAATGTTTTGAGATCAAAACAGCTTCTAAATTCAAACATTTTTTCACAAGAAATTGCACAAATTTTCACATTTTCGTAAATAAACGCACTTTTCGTTAACAGGTCATGCCGTTGTGCGTTTCTCTGTCACCTGGCTAACCCAGGAGGCTCCACAGTTTGCACTTGTTAAACGAGCTTTGATCTGATCAGGAGAGGAGACTTGCGAGATATATAATGCTAAGATATGTTAAATTTGTTTTCTATATTATCTTGAAAGTGCATCAGCTTGAATTTTTTCTATTGTAAGTTTTAAAAGTGCGAGTAGGCTGAAAAATTTGTAGGCCCGGGCCTACGGGTCTATTGGCTAGAGTACGCTGAACACTGATTGGGAGAGAGATCGATGCACTTTACACGGGACGAGTGCATTCGTCACCACTCGGCATCATTCGGTGGACCTTGTTAACGACTGCAACAGCAGCAGTATTTAACCGTTAGCCGCAAGTTGAATTTTTAAGCCTGCGTTATTTTTAAAACCAGGGTAATATTGCTATTACAGTAAATGCACATAAAAGAAATGTCGCTTTTCAAACATTCAGGACTCGATCCTACCTAGTTGATGGACCTAAGAGTGGAAAGCTTCGTGACACCTCATGTCAAATATCATTGTTTGTAGTTTAAACTGTAAGTTGGCAGATAAAATGAAAGTTTTGGAAAGGTACTTACCTGTTGTCGCCATTGATGAACAGGCGTAAGCTCCCAACGTTGTAGATAATCAGTTCATTATCTTTTCCTGAGACAGCATAGCTGAATGGTGTGCCTCTATCTGTGTCACTTGTCTTTATCCAAAAACAAATGGTGAATTGCGTCAAACTGCGCATGCCCCATATGTTCACATAATCAGTTACTCCCTTGTTTGGAAAGTTCAGAGTATAACCTCAAGAAAAAAAATTGCGTAAACGATCTTAACTATTATTATACGTAAGTGTCCTTTAATGTAGCTCGTAAGAATGTTGTATCCAACAAGTCTTATGCTTGATGAAATGGCGATTAACCATGTGCATATTTACTTTCGCGTTGTGTTTAGTGGAAAGAAGGGGGAATTCTTCGGAGATGGGCTCAGTGAAAACAGTCACTAGTCTGAGAAACGTAACACTATTGTCCGTTTTTTAATTCGTGAAAGATCATCGCCAGTAATGTATATGACATTTGTTACATGAATAAATGATTGAATGGAAACTTCCTTTATTAAAACATATCAGTATATTGTATAGAAAAAACATCATCCGAACTGTTGGTCTCCCCTGATCTCAAGTCATACGCTCTACCCATTAGCCCATTGACTCCTGGAGTTTTCCTTCAAAAACTTGACACTATGACTATACATGCTTATTTTGGGTCGTTTTCTAGCGTGAAAAGTGATGACATTAACATGGCCTCTGTTTAAAAGCCAAAGCGTTAAACCCTGCTCAAAATGTAACAGAATATATTTACGTGTATTTAATCATTTGAGATACCTGGGTCGCCGCTTGCATCCACACCGAAGAAAGCCAAACAAATACAGGCGATCACAAGATACATGACTCAATTTTCTTCACCTGCGAGCAAAGTGATTTTAAGATTGTGGACATTAAAACAAATTTGTTTAATCAGCCGAGAAATCTCATTAAAAATACAACGAAATAAGACTTTTTATAACATTTTCAACATTCCTTTTAAATATATGCACCATATAAAAAAAAAAAAACTAAAAACTTTACAGTTAAGACAAACCTTTATAAATTTACAGAAAAACCGAATTCTTAGAGCTTCTTAGGGCTATAAAGCCAAATTAGGAAGTGTGATTCGCACACACGGCCGGAAGAGGCACTATTTTTGATGGGTTGATTTTTAACGTATTCCAGGCGGTATTAAAACAGTTGTAGCTGTTTGTTAGGAGGTCGAGGTTTCTAGTGGATATGTAATCCCTCGAGTAGCTGCGTTACAGATTCATTTGCAAAAAGAAACGTAACCACTTCTTCGACGAGATTTTCTTGAAGTGCCCTTCAGGCTCAGAGATGGTTCTTCACGGTTTCCGCACGAAGGGTGTCCTTTACAGAAGACGTGCAACGCGTCCGTTCTTTGAGAGTGAAAATGCTCCTGTTCTTTCTCAATTGTTCAATTATGAACATTTATCCAAAATTTTGTCGTTAATTTTGTAATAGACTAGCAAGGCACAATGGAAGGCAGATGGAAAAGGTTCTTTGGATTGGGATGAATCTTTCAACAAATTGTATATTGATTTTGTTAGCGTTTCTCCACGGTTTTTAGTAAATCTAACATGAAACGCTCGTTGCTGGGGAAGCGGCTTCGAAGAAATGATATTGACAGTTGACATTTTCCACTGTAAATTTGAAGTGTGCGAAGAGTAATTCCCCTGTTCCTTGATTCGAAACTTAGAATTCGGTTGTAGCAGTAAAAAAGCATTAGCTTGTAGTTTAGCATAAAATGTTTGGCAATGGCGAGATAGTGATCAGTTGGCTGTAAATTCCAAACAGGGGCCAACTCCAGCTTCTAGTTTAACCATAAAAATGTTGGCACGAAGAGAGATGCGAAATGGAAGGACAGATTTTGATCAGGATACTACAACTGTAATATAGGACGAGAGGAGGTGATGTAGAAAAATCACAATTGTGGAGATAAGTATAATAACCATCTCCCATAAGTAAAATAGTAATAAAAATTTAGTTATTTCAAAAAATTGGTAATAAGGTGTTAAACCAAATTTTGAACGAGTGCTTTCTTTGTCACAAAAGCTGTGTTATTTACGAAATTTCGACGTGATTATCGGCTCTGGTTTGTATAATACATACGTGACATTACCATGAAACACGGAAAACATAAAGACAAGAAGTAAAAGATAAATTTTTCTTTAAAAAAAAAAAACTATGCTTACCTGGGCCCTTGGTGTAAGCTTCAAAGTCGCTTTAACTTGGTTTAACAGTTTGTTCCGTACGAAGTGATTATTAAGCGACGTTTGTTTGAGATCGTTGCCCACCACTGAAAGATGTTTGCTCAGCTGGTTGAATGATAATTAATTTAGCTGATAGTATATTGCACACAAAACTTGTTAGAATTGAATTCCTAAAACGTCCCAGAAATGAGAACTGAAAGAGTGGATAGATATTCATTTCTCTTGCTTTATTTGATTTTCTTTTTGTTTTACTTGAGCTAGTAATTTGGACTGCGTGTAAGAATGATAAATTTGGAAAGATATAATGAAAATTTATCAATTATTTTTCAAAACCGTTGATTAAAATTTTCTAAGGAAGATTAATTGAAATTTTTTATTTGGGAATGTACCGGCTGCAAAGCTATAACACACACAGTCAAGGGTTTATCGCGTGCCTCAAAACACGTAACTTTGCCATTCATTAATCTCGGCAATAAACTGATATTCAAGTTATCGATATGTTTCAATCCATAGACAGTTTTTTGAAACATCCGAAAATTTCCGTAAAATAGAGTTCAAAGAGGAAACATCTACATCAAAGCATATATAAATATTTAAAAGCTGTTTAATATTTAACATATCCCAATAACGGACTGTGGACGAAGTCGCAACTGTATTGACTACGAATGCGGATAATATATATTTAATTATTGTCGGGAGTGCGAAAGCGGTTTTTATCTTTTTCCAGGTTTTCAGTTCTACCACATTAAGGCATTAGTCCTGCCATTATAAGGAAATAAAAGCTAATCAATCATTTTCTTGTTGTAGTGTTATCATACCAAGGAAAAATGCTTTCTTAATGTAAGACGGAGAGCTCCGTTACGGACGATACACCTTGGATAAACAAAAGAAAACGACAATCGTTGCTATGGTAACCTTTGTGACGAAGCGACCTCAGCCTTAGCCTTCTAGGTATTTTTCGGTTTATTATAATACTTCTGAGAGTGATAAATGATCGTCGCAGTGGATTTCCAATTTAAGCAATTGGAATAAAGAAGCCTGAAAAAAATTCAGGGCTTCAACGGGATTCGAACCCGTGACCTCCGCGATACCGGTGCGATGCTCTACCAACTGAGCTATTGAAGCCAATAGCTTCAATAGCTTAAATAGCCCTTTTTACAGTTCCCGGCGCCATATTGGAATAGTAACCGCGCAGACATGATAGCGAGGCTACCGGTGACCCGTGGCTGAGCGTGAAGAGAGATTACAGTGAGGATTCGGCAATTAGCCCGTGTTTTTTTCGCGTTTTTCGGAACATAAGCGAAAGTTTTGATTCTAATAATACTCCTTCGTCATCTTCTAAGATGAATGGAAAATATTGGGCCGCTTTTGGCTGTAAAAAAGGCTAGTAAGCTTCTCAGGGGCTATCAGTTGTTTTCGCTGCGTAATATTAGAATCAAAACTTTCGCTTATGTTCCGAAAAACGCGAAAAAACACGGGCTAATTGCCGAATCCTCACTGTAATCTCTCTTCACGCTCAGCCACGGGTCACCGGTAGCCTCGCTATCATGTCTGCGCGGTTACTATTCCAATATGGCGCCGGGAACTGTAAAAAAGGCTATTGGAAATTGCTTAAATTGGAAATTCACTGCGACGATCATTTATCACTCTCATATACATCCGCAGTTCATATATGAATCATTTCATATACATTACATCATTTCACTCCTCTCACGGGAAAATATGAACTCACAATTGACCTCGCTCCCAATGTGTGGCTTCAATAGCTCAGTTGGTAGAGCATCGCACCGGTATCGCGGAGGTCACGGGTTCGAATCCCGTTGAAGCCCTGAATTTTTTTCAGGCTTCTTTATTCCAATTGCTTAAATTGGAAATTCACTGCGACGATCATTTATCACTCTCATATACATCCGCAGTTCATATATGAATCATTTCATATACATTACATTATAATACTTCTATCATTAAAAAACAATCAAGGTTTCCTTCAATTTGATAGTAATTTTTACATCAAAAAGTTACTTAACCCTCGGACGTACAAGGGGGGGGGGGGGGGGTGGATGCCACCCCCCCATAAGGTTTTTCCCAAATTTTGAAAAAACGATTTACTCTACAATGCTGAAACTTTCAGTAGCTGTTCATTCATGCTTTGCGGAAATTTTGATATGTCAACCATGTCTCCATGGTATTTGACGTTGCCATGGCAACGTCATAAATACAGGCAGGTCTTGCCAAAAATCGTCATTTTTAACATTTTTCTTGATTTTTTCCAGTTTTTATAAACAGAAGTGCAAAATTTGTTTATTTTTACATTCCCTAAGCATTCTGGCTTGATTTTGCATCAATTTCCGTTATTTTGTGACTTTCTAAGAAAATGTTGAAATCCAAGATGGCGGATCCAAGATGGCGGCTCTTATGACGTCACGTGACGTCATATGACGTCACAGCCAATTAACCTTATGTCATCTTGTAGAGTAAGCTAAGGGCTTTCTTCTCAGTGCAAAATATTTTCGCTATGCCTTAATAGCGGAGCTCCTTAGCGGCCCGTAAGGGCCGCAGAGCGGAGCACCATACCCATAAAAAAAAACACATGAAAAAAAAAACAAAAACACATGAAATAAAATAGGAAACCTCTGCATCCGAGTTTTCATGGTCATCATGGCTAGCGGCATGCCTCGCGGGCGCGTACGGCGGCGTACGTACGTACGGTGTTGCGCACATCCGGGATCTTGAAAGGTCTTGACAACTCGCGCAGTACTAGCGCGAAATAATTTTGCAGTGTGAGGTCTAAACAGCTAGTCTGAAAGTTAGAACTTGAGACAAACACATTCATTTTGGCTCCTTGTTATGCCGATGACTACAAACGAGAGCAGGGTAAACTTAACTTCGAGGAAACAGGGTTTAAGCGATTTGCGACGGGAAAGAGATCGCGAGAGATCCAGAAAACCCGGACAGAAAGCAGGCGAAAAAGTATAGCAAAGCGCCTGTCGAACCTGGTAGCAAAGTAGCGAAGAAAAGCGACTAAAATAGCAAGAGAGGTGCCGAGGAAACAGGCAAAGAAATAGCGGAGAACAAGGGAACGGAGATAAAACGAGCAGACGAGTGTACCTACTGTGGCCAACTGGTGAAGGTGAGTACAAAACTGCAGTGTTTCCGTCATTTAATATCTCTACGTTTTGTCTTAAGCTTACTTTATACGCAAAGTAAGCTTATATTGACGGCACATTTTACTTGCTTTCGCCACTAAGCATTTGCTTGTGACATGATTTTGTTTTACAGTGCTGGAAGAGCAGTTGAGATGAGAATGAAAGTGATGTCAGTTTGCACGAAGCACCTGGAATTTCGTTAACTCCGAGTGAAATAGATCGATTCAGTGTATGCAGTTTATTGATATTCATGATGGAGGTAAAATTACTGTTCATTTAGTCAGAGTAAATAAACTTCAGCTTCATTACTTAGCTCTTTCGTTCCCAAATATATTAAATAATCCACTTGTCATGTAGTTCTGTTCACTATTGAGCGTTCATGTGGATTACATAACAATGTCAACAATTTTGAGATTTTGAGGTCTGTTTTGCTGGTTTCATTCAGAATGTCAACAGTAAATGTTATATTTGTCATAAAAAAATCACAATCTTGTTGTGGAATTTGGAAAATGCACACAACAAAGGTTAATGACTACTGGAAAACTGGAATCTTTGTGAGTAAATTCATGCCATTTTAGACACTGTATGCAGCTGTGCATGCAAACTTATTATTAATTAAATGTGTATCTTTAAAAATCTTAGTATTACTGTTAAGAGAAAAGCTTTTAAGATGTGGCAATGTTTTTCCTATGCATGTACATGTATATATAGGGGTAGAGGGGAGGGGGAGTATTTAAAGGTCAAACCTTTTAAAGAGGGGGTGTAAGGGTTTGCAGTGATGCTTTGAGTTTATTAAAATATCAGGACCTGAACAATCGATGGAATCGATAATCGATGGCAATCGATAACAATCGATGACAATCGATATCAATTAATCGATTGATATTGATAATCGATGAACAATCGATCGCTAAAGTTTTTGTGATTATCGATTGTCATCGATTATCAATTTCATCGATAATCGATGACAATCGATCAATTAACTAACATCGATTTTCATCGATTATCAATATCATCGATTACCAATTCAATCGATCATTTAACTGCCATCGTTTTTTATTTGACTAGTATTTGATAAATATGTTTACTTTAAAACACACGGTCTCTCTTGTATGTTATATTTTATTAGCAACAACAATGATAACCTTTCCAAAAAATGTCAATACAACGAGAAACTTACTAACTTAACAGTAATAAGGCAATAATTATTTAAAACAAACGTTTTGAGCTTAAGTCTTATTCGCCTCCATCAACGAAGCGTATGCTTTTCGGTCTGGTTTGCTTTCGAACCAACTCCTGGCAAAGTAAATAGAAATCGCAACTTACAGAATTCCTCGCTGTCTAAGTACAATGTAATTTTTCTAAAACTCTGTCTTGTAGTCCATAAACATTTTCTCGCTCGTCCGAAATATTTCAAATCAAACAGTAGCAGAGAGAACTCAAAAATACGTCGTCCGTACGTCGGAACGAAAACGAGACAACAGTGGGAGTCTGGGGATGAGTTTCGCCTGTCACGTCCGCCATTTTTGACTCGGTCACGAATAACGAAGTGTCTTTGGAATTCTAGCGCTAGCAAACAGTAGGAAACTCGAATGAAAAACAGAAACATTAAAGCTTATGATGTAAACTTCATCTCAATGGAAAGGAGCTTTATTATTTTTTTTTACAAAACAACATATGTAAGTATTTACTTCATGCTTCGGATTGATTGTGTGTTTAATGCCAATCGATGGCAATCGATGAAGTTCGCGACCACCAAAGTGTGATTATCGATTGATCATCGATTGGCCGATGCCAATCGATGCCAATCAACAGTAATTAATCGATTGTCATCGATTGATCGATTGATTTTCCGATCATCGATTTTCATCGATTGTTCAGGTCCTGAAATATTTACAGTAGAACCCTGCTAACTCGAACTCTGAAGGGAAACGAAAATGAGTTCGAGTTAGCGGGGTTTTTCGAGTTAGCGGGGTTGATTGAATATTTTATTTGCCAAGTTAATAATTGATAGTTTACTGATTTTTAAGCACTTCAGTATACAGTACTGTGCAAATTGAACTTATCTTGCCAGAAACTCTAAAGCGACCACACATTCTTTTGTTAAGAGTGGAAAATGACTGTCAAATACATGATCTGTTCATTGCTATAATCAATGGGCAACCGTTGCGAGTTGCAAGGTCTGGAATTCGAGTTATCAGGGTAAAAAGTTTGACCCAAATTTTGTTCAAGGGAAACAAAATGTAGTTCGAGTTAGCGGGGTTTTCGAGTTATCAGAGTTCGAATTTAACCGAGTAAAAATGACTGAAAAGTGGGGTCAAATCCAAGGGAAATGGAAGTGAGTTTGAGTTAGCAAGGTTGTTCGAGTTATCCAAGTTCGAGTTACCGGGTTTTTTTTCTGTAGTTGACTTCGCAGTTATCAGTAAAAAAAAAATAGTCTGTGCTGATACATCTCTGTTAAATATATAAGGTATCCTTTCGCATCCAGTAGTTTTGCTTCACTTTATACAAGCTTGCGTTAAGTGTTTTGTTTTATAAATTATTGATTTTCATACCAATTAATCAATTTTAATTTAATCTGTGGCATTTGACTTTTTTCAGGGTTAACATGAATTTCAGAATTTGCAGAGCCACAGACACAAAAACAGAATGTGGACAAGGACATCAAAAGAAAACAGGAAGGATTAAGATTATCCAGCTTGATGTTTGGGTGTCTTCATGATGCCATTTTCAAGAGACTAGTAAATTACATGTAAATTGAAATCAAGAAAAGCTGCAAATGAGCAAAGTTTATATTTTAAATGTTAACGTATTTACAGTGTACTTCAGAAAACAACTTCTTGATTGACCTGTCTCTTTCACATCTTTTTAGATGTAACAAGGGCATTATGAAGTGATCTTTTTAAGAATAATTTATGCAGCCAAAACAGTAACAGCAGAAATGAATGGGAGTTTAAAATTGCTATTTTCAATGTTTTGGCTGGTAAGAAACCACATGTGACCAAGCTAAAATCTCTTTGGCCGGTTAACATGACCTGTAAGTGTCCAAATATTTTGAGCCCTCGACTACACAGGACTTACATGTAGTTGTCTAATTACTGTATATCATAAGATCTTTGGTTGACCTTGGGGGAGGTAGTGGAGTTAAAAAGCAATGTAATAATTTGAATTTGGATTGGTAATGCTGAAACTGGTGGTACTGTAATTCTTAAGTATAGACGTTAAAATCGTGATTGCAAGCAATATGCAATACCAATTTCATTCTTATGTGTTGTATGCTGCGTACAATTTATAAGAACAGCTATAATGTTAAAATTAGTGAAATATTCTAAAGCCAGATTAAATTTGCAGTATCCATTAGGTACCATGAAGCAACCAAATTGTGACTCATTTGCTTACTTTGTGAACTTCATGACGAATGGGCAACATGACTCCACAAAAATGTGTACAATAAAGCATACAAATTTTTAAAAGAGCAGTCAAAGTATTGATGCTTTTTTTCTTGCATAGTTTTATACACAAGCAAACATGATTCTATTTTTTCTGCGTAATCAAAGAACAAAACTGAGTTTGAGACACACAAACAATATTCTATCTTCCCAGAATTTTTGTTTTTTTATTTCTGTAAGTGAAGTGAAACCCCTTAAGAGGAAGGGGACTCAAAAAGACATGTAAAATTAAATCAAAGGGCACTTAGAGCCAGCTCATTCTTCTGCCTTTTTCGGGGGGGGGGGGGTAGGGTTTGGGAGTGGTGGTGGGTAATGAAAATGTACTGGTACAGTCTACTCAAGTCAAGTACAGTCCCCTGTAAAGTCAAAATGAGATACGCATGTGAAAAGAAATGAAATCACAATTTCACAACTTCTAAAAATGGTGCAACGTGAATCAAGTTGCCGAGCTGTTTAGACCTTAGGGACCCTAAACGTATTTTCACGTATTTTAACACGCGCTGACACAAGCGATCAAGTCCATTGAGGCAGCCGGAAGTAATTTTACATGGCCCCATTCCCCGCTACGTAAAAGTCCACAAGCAGTTATTTAAAAAAGAAATAGTATTTCGTTTCCGGATCGCGGTACGATAAGCATAATAAAGATATAAATGATAAGAAGAGAAGATCCTAGGTCGAGAATCAGTATTACGCGGGGAGGAAGTGTGAAACAGTCAAGTTTTTTGCGTGCATGCACATTCCTTTACCCTTCCGTGTCAGCAAACACGAGACATCCGAAGACATCCTGTCTTGTTTGCTCTTCTTAGCGCTATTATTGATGGAAAATGTACAAAGTCAACAACAACATAGACAGAAAAGCTAGAATATTTACATAACCGTTATGTAAATATTCTGAACAGTGCGAAAGCCCTTTCCGTGTTTAATTGTTGAACAATTAAACACGGAAAGGGCTTTCGCACTGTTCACAATATTTTTCACCAATACATCGTTTTAATTGATCTTAGAAGGATCGCAGTCGTTTGGTATTTCTATTGTGTAATTAAACTGCAAAGCTTTTCGTCTTCTTGACAAATATAATTTCGATATTTGAAGAACATGTTTGTACTGCTAAAACGTGTGGACATTGTGGTTACGAGCTTTCTTCTGGTTGGATAGTGTGTAAATAGTTCACATCTTCCACGAAGCTCAGATACACATGTGAAAAGAAATGAAATGAATATTTGTTACCGTTTTAAATTACTGAATTGCGTTTTGAATAACCTTTCTGTCAGCACGCATCTACCGGGCAGTGACAATCATTGTTCATGGATTGAGCAGCGAATGAAATTTGAGAGAAAGATGCACACGAACACGTCGTGTACTGAAACGGATGACGTGAGTCACGGGAAATGAGATGACGTGACAGAAGACAAAAACGTGCTGCTCGGATGTCGTGTTTTTATCAGTGAGCTTTATAAACGTTTATTTAGACGAGTCATATGGCAAGCGTAACTCCATAGTAAAAGTTAATAATAAGTTCCATGAACAAATCTTGGCGCGATATCTCTAGATTTTTACCGACCAAATTAAATGTAGATGTAGATGTAGATGTAGAATCTCAACAATAGGAGAGGGGTAGCGTATTAAATTTACTTCCGGCTGCCTGGCGGAACTTCATTGCGTGTAACAGCGCACGTTAAAATGAACCTTGATTACGTGTGTCAGCACATGATAAAATAAACCCCCAGGTTGTCAACATTTCGACTTTGTGATACACGTTTCCCTTTTTAAAAGTTCCGAAATGTGATTTGATGTTAATTTATTTATTACACTATACAATGATTTCCTTTCTTTTCACATTTGCATCTGAGCTTCACTGAAATTATTTTTGGCATTACTAAGGGGGCAGGGGTAGCATATAAAATTACTTCCGTTCTACAATTTCCGCCACACATTTTTTGTTCACGCAGACTTCCGTCAACATCTGTATCACTTCCGTCCACACAATTTTTGTACACGCACACTTCCGTCAACATCTGTATCACTTCCGTCCACACAATTTTTGTACACGCACACTTCCGCCAACATCTGTATCACTTCCGTCCACACAGTTTTTGTACACGCACACTTCCGTCAACATCTGTATCACTTCCGTCCACACAATTTTTGTACACGCACACTTCCGTCAACATCTGTATCACTTCCGTCCACACAATTTTTGTACACGCAGACTTCCGTCAACATCTGTAGCACTCTATTACTCATTCTGGAGAATGAGCTAAAAAGGTGCTATCATCCTTTTTTTTTGGGGGGGGGGGGGGGGGGGAGGGGGGTGGGATGGGGTTACAGAATGTCCCTTCTTTGCTTCCAGTTAGTTTCACTCCGGTTTGCTTGTAGTTAGGTTCACCCCTGTTTGCTCGCAGTTAGCTTTATTCATCCGGTGTGCTTGGGATTAGCTTTCACTCTAGTTTGCTTGTGGTTAGCTTTCACTCCGGTTTGCTTGGCATTAGCTTATGGCAATATGCTGTAAACCCTTTGCTACATGTATGACCTCTGCCATTTCCATTCAAAATTAAAATATAGGCAAATAGTGAAAATAAAAACAAATGAATGAATGAAAAAAAGAAAATTAACCATATTCTTAATGTAGATGTATATTATTTCCTATATACTCTAAATGTTAAGTGCTTTGCTAATTTACCACGTGATATGCCTATCTACCCCAACATGCAGCCCTACTACCCCCTCCTTATCTACGAAGGTTACATAATTACCCGTTTTGCAGCATAATTTCCCATCCAGACTTCTGGATCATAATGCTGTCGGTGGAATTAAAACGTTTTGATTGATTTTGTTTGTTCTCGGCTTATTTGGTGTTGCTGTATACGGTACTCCCATATAAGGGCTATACGGGTATGTGCTGCTCAACAGGGTATGCCTTTTTCCTCTCTGACTCTGAAACAGGGTATACAAATCACTCTTTTGACTGTGGAACACTATCAAGTTTAGCTATGAAAATCCGCTCCTCTCATTGGTTTTTCTCCAAGCCACAGACAAAGTCAAGTGAGCCCTTTGTAATGTACGCTAGTGTTTTTATATCTATCTTCATATATTTTTCATTGTGGATATTGTCTGGAACAGGGTACCTATTTTGCACTGTTTGTCTGGAACAGGGTCGCAAATTGAGCCGTTTTTCTCTGGAACAGGTCCAGAGTCTCAGCGACTCAGTGGCATACCCCTTGAGTAAATTTTAGGGAGTACCTCTCCCCCCCCCCCCCCGGGACACGGTAAAAAAAAGTAAGTAACAATATTAAAATTTATAAAAAAATAAAATAAAACGAATATTATATTCTTAGCCTTAAAATTGTACAATGGCTTGAATTCAGGTTTCAACAAAGTGCAAAATAATTAACTGGGGAGCTCCGCTTTTAGGCTTGCCTAAATCTATATATTATTTGTTTGTACGTCCGAGGGTTAAAATATCCAAACACAGTTTCTTTAACTGAAAAAGTTGATTTGAACTGTTAGTTCACGTGAAATGGCGGTCAGTTTATTGAAAGCTCTAAAACGTTTTTCCGACGACTAATTGAAGAATAGTCTTGAATTTAATGAAAAAGACACGAAAATAATTATTCATTAAAAAACATTTCTTCAATTCTGATTGGTTTACAATCCCCGGCTAAATCCAGCTAACCGGCTAACACTGACCAAATTTGGAAGACGTTTATATTACTGGTCGATACACGTAATAGTTATTAGTCGTCTGACGTCAATCGTCCAATAATAATATTGGACGATTGACATCACGTATCAGCGGCTTTGACAGTGCAGAGCTAGAAAGCGCAAAAATGGTCGTCAGGTTTGAAACTTCGACGAAAAATGTTTCAAAAAACCCTTCTCGATTTGCATAATTCTTCATACAACACTCAGCCTCATCCAACAATTGCCAATTATGACGTACATTCAGAATTAAACTATGCTAGAATTATAAGGGTGCACTCACTGATAAAAAAAATAACCTTTGAACAACAAAAGAAAGGCATACATCCATTCTTCAAGATGTAACTGAGTGAACCGTCATTTCAAAATTGAAAACGACGGCCCGACTTTTATAAGTTTTAGACCACTTCTTTTCTACCAGTCTGTAACTACACCACTGTTTAAAAATTTTCATGACTTGTACAGTACATTTTAGCAAGGCCAGGCCACTTTAAGTGGATTTCCAATAGGCCTTATATATCACGGCTTTCGACGCCATCTTGACGAGTAGGCAAAGCGGATAGAAGTTACTAACAGTGTTTGTATTGAAATCCGACGGCAAATATCTTCTACAAAAATTGAATTCTGGACAACTTATGAGTTGTAAAGTTAAGATACTAGGAAAAAGTTTCATCCTCGGAGACCCAGGGGCAGTTAGTGGGGCAAGGGAAACGCGAAAAAGCGGGTAAAAAATACTGCGAAACTGCCAGTTACATAAATCAGCATATAAAAGTTCTATTGACTGAAAGTGCCCCTGGGGAAAGATTCTTACCAGACCAGTTCAAAAAGCTCTCTGAATACTGCCTCGTGATTGGGCAGAAAAATCTTTTGTTTTCCCTTTGTATTATTCTGCCCAATCGGCGAACAGCTTGACTGCGGTCCTTTTGTTGTGTTCTCATGCAAACGAAGTATGTACACAAAGCCAGTTCGCTCGCTATATCTGTCTTGCTTTTTAGCGGAGAATTTGCTCGGGAAGGAAAAGTTTCGGCTAGTGCCTCCCCTGGTCGAAAACGTCGAAAGTTTGACGGCCATGCCCGCGGAGAAACGGCGGATTCTTCAGATTGTGGTCGATCGCAGGAATCGTAACACTTGAATGCTGCTTGCGAGCTATTAAAGTTTGTGTGCGATATGCAGCTTGTTGCACTGCTATAAAAATGGATGTTTTTCAGATCTTTTACGGAAAGATTGATGACAGTTTGAGGCGAAACTTTTCCAAACAAGAGTATATTTTTCACGAACAAACCAGGCAGATGTGTCAAGCGGCCGATCGCGACTAGCTACGCGTGCAAAGCGTGCAGCAGCGATTCTAGCACTGGCTTTTGTGTACAAAAGGACCGAAGTCAAGCTGGTCGTCGATTGGGCAGAATAATACAAAGGGAAAACAAAAGATTTTTCTGCCCAATCACGAGGCAGTATTCAGAGAGCTTTTTGAACTGGTCTGGTAAGAATCTTTCCCCAGGGGCACTTTCAGTCAATAGAACTTTTATATGCTGATTTATGTAACTGGCAGTTTCGCGCTATATTTTACCCGCTTTTTCGCGTTTCTCTTGCCCCACAAACTGCCCCTGGGTCTCCGAGGATGAAAAAGTTTTTAATTCGCCGAGTTTGAAGGATGTGGCTGGGCTAGAAAGCATTCAGTTACGTTTTTAATTTCCCATACATTTGTCGATATTTTTTCCCGCATAATTGCCGCGGTTCACGGGATAAAATATAGACAAATGTATGGGAAAATTAAATACCTAAATGGACGCTTTCTAGCCCAGCAACAACCTTCAAACGTGGCGAATAAAAACTTTAGCCGACCATCTTAACTTTGCAATTCATAAGTTATCCAGAATTCAATTTTTCACATACAAACACTGTAATTTCTAAACGCTTTCCCTACTCGTCAAGATGGCGTCGAAAACCGTGATAAGGCCTATTAACACCAACACCTTCACTGGATTTTCAAGTAGCACTTAATGTTGGTGACACTGCCCTAGGCCTTTAATAAAGGTCAACAACAGACAGGTAACCGTGGACTGTTTTGGAGAATTGAATTTGTTTTCAACTCTACGCGATAATTTCGTCACTCGTTGTGTTAAGGAAATTCCATAACTTTTGCGACACGCAGGCTTCGAAATATAAAGAAAAAATCTTATCAAGTCGCAGATGATAGTTTACTTTAAACATAGATAAAACCAGAAAGTTCCCATCATATAAGACTTCACAAGTTCATAAAGAGCGCTCATTCCCACGATGATCATTTTAGAGTTGTTTCGCGCTTTATTGGAAGTGAACAGAGTTTCATGTTCTTAGATGATTCCGTGACAGAATCGGAACTTCAGAACGAAACGGACGGAAATTTGGGTGTTTCAATTTGGAATTCGCTTCATGAAAAACCACTCAGAATTTAATAGAAATGTCATCCTATCAAATGCGAGAGATCACTGTCAAAACCACCAGCTGATTTACCAACTAACGGCTTTGTGGTACTTCCTTATGTTCAAGGCATCTCCGAAAAGATTGGTCGCATCTTAAAACAACAAGAGGTTAAGGTCGCCTCTGACAAACCGTTAAAAACTGTCAACAGTTTGTTTCCTCGCCCAAAGGCTCAAAATGATGTTGACCGCCCAAAATCTGGCGTAGTCTACAGAATCGGTTGCACCAGCTGTAATTTTGTGTACTACGGCCAAACGGAGCGAGCACTGAAAACCCGGATTGCGGAACACAAAAGGGCCGTTGCTAGTTTCGACCATGATTCTAAGGTCTCCTGTCACGTCCACGAAAACAATCATCAGATGGATTTTAATGCTGTCGACGTAGTTGGACATGAGCCCAATTTTCACGAGCGACTCTTTTTGGAAGCCTGGTTGTCAATTTAAGGATCAGCACTCTGGGAACGATCACATTACAGTCCCAGAGGTCTACAAATCCTTGGCACGCGCATGAGTATCGCGCCACGTTCTTTCTGAAGCTTTACACGTTAATTTTGCAGCGCGCGCTCTTAACGTGTTGCTTTTTTAAATCGCGTGTAACAGCTTTAGTATTTTAACTGATGAAGGCTTAAGAACTAGCCGAAACTTCTTTGAAAGTAACATCAAAAAACAGTCAGCGTCAAAACTACAAACAAACTATGTCATCACCTGACTACAATTACACAATTTTTAAATGTCATCCTATACCTGCCTGTATTTAAAAAAATGACAAGCTCTGATTGGTTAGAAAAGGATAATTTACCATAGAGCTTTCTGTCTATAACCTTGAAATGTATACGTTTTTAAATTTAAATGCCATTCGCTATCAAAGCTTTTCAAGCAGGAGGGGGAAGCCTTATTGACAAACTGAGTGATGTATATTTATTATTTTTTATTGAAGTTTAAGCAGGAAAAATTGTCAAAAATCGATCGAACTATGAGTTCCTTTTGAAGAAATTCATGGTTTGGATAACGACAAGGAAATCCGCCTGTTTTGCGCAACCCTGCGTTATTGCGAAGGACAAAAAGTGATATTAATACATCCTTTGCTCTGCGACTAAGATTTCCGTCCGGTGTCAAGAATTGCAAACTGATGCTACAAGTTGTTACTCATTGAATGACCTAGCTGAGATGCATATATAACTATTTGAAATTCTGCATTTGACATAAGGAATAATAAGGTAGAGATTAAATTAAAAGAAACTGGTTGAAAAATGAAAAAATGTCTTTGCAAGCATATGAACAGTGTGCTTTATTTGTTGAACGGGAGTATTAGTCGAATTCGTTTTGATATTATGCAAAAGGATTTTGAGAATTTAGCAAGATTTTCAGGTGTTATTTTAAACGTTTAAAGATGAATTACAGTCCGTACTGCGCAATCTCGGCTGCAATGTTTATGTGAGCCTCACAAACAAAGCAAAACTAAAAATTACGTGACAAACTTACCTGTTTTTTCATTATTAACGCCAGATATCCTTGCAGAACAAATAATGACAAGTAGAAGAACCTTGACGCTATTTCAAACCGACGTTTCAGCTCATCGGAAGTTCTTGAACGAAGCGAACTGTAATGGCGGACTAAAAAACTTCATGTATGCTGTCACCGAAGTGTAACGTTTCAACGAATTCAAAACAAAAACGTAAACAAACCCCGAGTCTGCGCAGTACGGACTGGAAATCAGCTTTAACATGTAAATTGCTTCGGATGTATAGCCTTGAACATTGGATAGCTGTTTACTTTGTAAAGCTTTCAATATACATGAATTGTGGCAGTCGATTCCGCTATGGCTTAATTAATCGAGCTGAACCATAATTGTTGTTCTCTTTTGTTTTATTGCATTTTGCTTAAATATCTTAAGCCAAAGCTTAAGTCGAACTTTGCTAATGAACGCTTCCTGTTGGCAACAGACACTCACTGAAGGAGAACCTTTCGTTTTATCGCACACAACTCTCGCAAAAAACGCGAACGTTATCCGCTGTGTCCGTCTTGGTAGGTTCTCACTAACATAAGCCTTTCTTCAAATAATCATGAAACTACGAAATCTGCCTGTCTGTTGTAAAGCAAATTTGTTGACCGTTTCGGGTAATCAAATGAATTCGTATTTTAAAGTTTACTGATTTCCTCACAACTGCGGGTGGGTAGTGGATAATCTCGAAGTTTAATACATTGAAATATCTTTCTCGGATAACCAGTTACAATAAAATATTGCATAGCCACATTAATATAAACTTTTCAAGAATTGCCGACATTAGTTTTCGATTAGACGCCTTCTTCGACTGCCAAAATTAATAAATTAAATTAAAAAAAAAAAAAAAAAAAAAAAAAAAAAAGAATTGCCGACATTAGTTTTCGATTAGACGCCTTCTTCGACTGCCAAAATTAATTGGTTTCGCGAAGGTAATGGTTGTGGATATTAAAATTAACAAAACGATGACGGACACATTGTTTAGGGAAGAAATTCATTACTGCATTTGACTTGTCGTTTCTGCCATCTTAAATGTAATAAAAATGTGCACGTTGGAAATGAATTTAGGGATTTTTATTTTGCTTGATAGTTACATCATGGAACTCGGTAACATCTTTTAATCAATGCTTAGATTCAAGATTTGCTTTGTAAACTGAAGACAGGTTGTAATAAAGAAAATGCAAATTCTGGCGTGTTTTTACAAAACGTGTTTATCCAATGTCACTTTCCTTCAAGATAGGTACCTTATCGTTTCCATCGGTTGTCATGCACTGTAAATGTAAGCTACGCATTTGCATTTATCATTTGTTAAATATGTGGGCTTCCTCTTGTTAAGTAAGGATTGCATTCATGTTCGGCGTTTTTACTTTCAGCATTTTATTTAAGGTGTAACATTTTTTCACAAGGTTGTTTAAGGGAAGGTAAGTGTTATAAATTTTGGAGCTAGCACCTGCAACATTTAACCGTGAATGTTCACTTCAGCAACTACCAGTATTAGAGCTGACATCTTGTATCTTTGAATTGTTTTGCTTCGTTGATGAAATTATGGTAACTTTAAATCGCCGGTTTCTCAATGTCGATTTCAAATAATTACTTAATTGTGCTTCTACGGTGTCACTGCTAAGGTAACGGTAACTTCTGTTGGTCTCAGCGTTTGATTATCCCCAACAGTCGCAACACAGTTACACAATTTCAACGCGAACAAACAGCTTATCTTGGGTAAATAAACTGTCTACATCTTTTTACGCCATTTTAAATTAAGAAAACTTTAAACGGGAACTTTCCCTGCTGTATTTTAAATATCTAAATACTTATTTATTGTAGTCTTTTTGTGGGAACAAACTTGTGATGAAAAACAAAAAGCAAGAGATATCGATATTATAATTATGATTTGAAAAAAGGGAAGTAAAGTGCTCACTGTACTTTTTACTTTGACAGCTGTGAGAATTGGAAATTTTCTTTCAACACGCCAAATGACCAGCCTAATCACTAACTCGACGCACAAAACATTGAAGATACCTTAGCTTGGTTTTATGCAAAAGAAAGAAATGAAGCCCCTTGCCGTTGTAGAATCAGTATTATGTGGAGTAATCCTCGTTTGTTCTTTCATTGGCAACTTCCTAATAATCCTGCTCGTGTTTAAGAAGCCTCGTTTGGGGACAGCGACTAGCATTTATATCTTTTCCTTGGCTGTAACGGATTTTTTGAATGCTTGCATTCCTGGTCCACTCTTTTTGGCATCTCTTATAACACAGCGAATGCCGTACAATTCCGTGGTATGTAACATAGGCGGATTCTTTCAGCATTTCCTGACGCTGGCCTCAACTTCCACAATGGCTCTGATAGCCATCAATCGGTACTACTGTACGTTAAAGCCAAGCCGTTACAAAATAGTATTCAGCACTCGTCGTTCAGTATTTTACCTTATAAGTTTATGGACCTTTGTCGCTATTGTTACATGGATTCCTGTAATCGGCGGATGGGCGGAAATGGCATTCAACCCATTTAGTGCCAATTGCAATTGGCGCTTCTTCCTGAAAACAGCAGGGATGACGTTTACGGTATTGGTTGTCGTTGTCTTCATAATAACGAGTTTTCTGATCATCACAATCTGTTACTACCATGTATCAAGGTGTATTCGGCAACACAACAATCAGTTTGCAACTCATCGTGGCTTAAGAGTGCAGGAAATTAATGTGACGAAGACATTCTTTGTCCTAGTATTATCTTTTGTGGTGTTGTGGCTGCCTTCATTTACCACTATCTTACTTTATCGTGTTGCTATAAAGAAGACTTATCCACGGCTGGTTGGTATTGCTGTCCCTTTTCTCTTACAGGTCAGTAGTGCATTGAACCCTTTGATCTACGGTGTCATGAATCCCTCCTTTAGGAAAAAGTTAACACAGCTTCTGAAGTGGTCGACTGCAAATAAAGTTCATTGTGAGCCAACAAGTCGTCCGACAGGCCATGTGAAGGTATCTAGATTGGAGCTAGAAGATTGTTCAACTGAGCAGTACTCATGAACAATGCTGCAAAGGTCACTTAAAGTATGTTGTCTATCACAGGACATACATTTGAATAGAGGCGAAAAAACAAAATATGAATGTTAATAACAATATGAAATTCTGGAAATCAACAGGTTAGGTTGCTAAGCTGATCATTTGTAGTCTTTCATGGCTTAATTATTTCAGATTGTACCAAATGTTTCTATCTATATGTTAACCAAATAGAAGGCGAGATGGCCTTACAGTTCCTCTCTCTCCACCCCGTTGAAATAATTAGTTCCAGTGAATTTTAGGCCGGCGGGCGTGTCGTGGTTTATTAGCGAATAGTCAACAATGAAAAAATGTTGAAACTGTAAATGTTGTTTAAAGTGGCCATGCAAGCACTAAGCTTTTCCAATGAGCATAACATGGTTAAAAATCCGTACTGGCAGGAGGCAGACCAGTTGGCTATACACAAAGCGGGACTGGGAATTTAAACTCAGGACAACCGAGAGCAAATCTAGCTTGTATGGTGGAGAGCTTGACCCGAAACCCCCCTGGATTACAATACCAGCGCCCTAAGCAACTCAACCATGCTGCCTCCTGAGAACCAATCAGATTAGCGGACGACAATCAATCAGAGAACCAATTAGATTCGCAGATTTACAATAGAACACGATGAGTAAATTAACATCATCCGAACTGTTGGTCTCTCCTGATCTCAAGCCATACGTTCTACCCATTAGCCCATTGACTCCTGGAGTTTTCCTTCAAAAACTTGTCACTATGACTATACATGCTTATTTTGGGTCGTTTTCTAGCGTGAAAAGTGATGACATTAACATGGCCTCTGTTTAAAAGCCAAAGCGTTAAACCCTGCTCAAAATGTAACAGAATATATTTACGTGTATTTAATTATTTGAGATACCTGGGTCGCCGCTTGCATCCACACTGAAGAAAGCCAAACAAATACAAGCGATCAAAAGATACATGACTCAATTTTCTTCACCTGCGAGTAAAGTAAAGTGATTTTAAGATTTTGGACATTAAAGCAAATTTTGTTTAATCAGTCGAGAAATCTCATTAAAAATACAACGAAACAAGAATTTTTATAAACATTTTCAACATTCCTCTTAAATATATGCAGTATAGCAAAAAAAAAATAAAAACTTTACACCTTAGTCAAACCTTTATAAATGTACAGAAAAACCGAATTCTTAGAGATTATGTGGGAATGTAACGGCTGAAAGCTACAACACACACAATCAAGGGTTTATCGCGTGCCTCAAAACACGTAACTTTGCCATTCATTTGTCTCGACAATAAACAGATATTCAAGTTATCGATATGTTTCAATCTAGAGACAGTTTCCTTTAACACTCAGAAATGTCGGTAAAACGAATTCAAAGTAGAAAAACATCCACAGCAAAGCATATATAAATATTTAAAAGTTGTTTAATATTTAACATATCCAAATAACGGACTGTGGAAGAAATCGCAAATGAATTGACCACGAATGCGGATAATATGCATTTAATTATTGTTTTTATCTTTCCTTTTATCTTTTTCCAGGTTTTCAGTTCTACCACATTAATAAGGCAATTATAAGTCCTTAGTCCTGCCATCACAGCTTATCAATCCTTTTTCTTGTTGTAGAATTATCATACCAAGGAGAAATGCCTTCTTAAGGTCGCGGGGGACACCTTTTATTTTAAGCGTATGCACGAAGTACGATTGACATCGACAACTTTACGAGATATTTATGACTGGATAAAAATGTCCCTCTTTCGTTTGTAATTTAACCAATTTAAAACAACACTTAGGGTTATACGTTTATATAGATTGTGGATAGTCTATGACCTAATTTTCATACAATTTTGAATATTTCTGCAACTCAGAGTAATCACAACAAGAAACTTCAAGCAGTTCAAAACCGGGCGGTTAATGTTTGGCCACTTCTTTCCGTTCTTTGGCTAGAAAGGCACCTGGCATTTTTCCAAAATGCCAGGTAAAAAAGTAAAGTCTGCTTCGAACATAATGGCCCATACAGGCCGGAGCTTATCCCGGTTTCCGTAGCATTAAGCGACTATATTTTACAATGCCATCACTTATCTAGCCTCCCACGCAGTCGTTTTAGGCGCGATCGTGTTTCACTCCTTATGGGGAGGAGTGAAACAAGATCGCCCCTAAAAACGACCACGTGGGAGGCTACCACTTATCTGGCCTTTGTTTAGTATACTTACTTACTTACCTACTAACTTACTTACTTACTTTCTTACTTAATACTCTTTGTTCCTGATAGAACATAGGTCTTAAATGAGCGCTCGCCACCTGACCCTGTTTTGTGCAGTACATTCTGCATCCCAGCTGTGCTTTTCTCGTGCACCTCCAGATGTGCTGGGGTCACCTTCTTGTTCGCTTCTCGTTCGTTGGCCACGTGTCCATCTGGTCTCCTCAGCGTGTAGCCGATCTAACCCCGAGCTATTTATCTTATCTCCTCCTCTAGCAACCACTGCCCTAAGAATCCGTAATGAGGAGTCATTACGGATTCTTCTAGGCCACCAAATCCGCAGCCTGTTCCTCATGCTCTTATTGATGAACACCTGCAACTTTGCAGTTACTTAGTGTACGAATTCATTTTTTTTATTTTGCGTTACAGTTTGCAAAGTATGCACGGTCTCCATCCAAAGGTTATGAGGGCCTGTTCAAGGACCGCCTAGGTTTATACGAAGATGGTAAACAATGGAGGATGACAAAAGACTTTTAGATATAGAAAGGAATTGTAAACGTTGATGTATGTTTTTCTTCCACGAAACATACATGCATGTGTATGACGAACATTTAATGATAAAATAAAGATGGTAACGCATAGAGACTGGCTTACTGAAATGATTGACTTTATAGACTTGGCGTTCGAAACATTAACCCACGTCATTGCTTACCAATTATTACTTAAAATGTTAGTGCCGAAAGTCTTTTTGTTCATAAACTGAAGTTGACATCGTTTTCTTACCAGTAGTTTTTATTGATTATTGAAGAATCCGTACGTGCAAAGAGGAATAGCACGGAAGCTGGAAAGTAGAGAAATACCTCTAATATAATTTAAAATGCCGAAAAATAACCCAGCATTTCCTACTGAGCGTTAGCTCTAAAAAGAAATAGGAGACCACATGAGGCAAAGAGAAATTCTATAACCTCGGTGCAGTTCGAACCCACGGCCTCCAGATTAGACCACCTTGGCTCTACTGACTGAGCTACGAGGCCAGACGGGACCAGATAGCAGGAAAGCACAAAAAGTAATCAACGCCTTTGACAGGGTGTGGGCTTGTAGTACAACATGAGGGTTTGTCAGAACTCCCTTTTCTCTAGAATGACGCGTTTTCCAGTGAGTCGAAAAACGAAACCGTTTAGAGATCCGCGCGAAGCAGATTAAGCGAAAAAGGTAAGACAATGTGTGTAGAATTTTAATTACATTAATCAATTGGAAACTTTTACGTCCTTTTTAGAAAGTAAAAAAGGGGCCAAAAATCACAACTTTGTCATTATATCACAATATCGTATATTAAAGTCCCTGAACTCTCCTTTCCACGCGCTATATTAGGGGGTTCAGCCCCTATGCAGGGCGGGGGTAGGGAGAGTACGAGTGCTACGAGTGATTATAACGAGTCCACTTCGTAGGTGTCCTTTAATGTAGCTCGTAAGACTGTTGTATCCAACAAGTCTTATGCTGGATATTGGACTATTGGACTATGCTTATTTTGGGTCGTTTTCTAGCGTGAAAAGTGATAACATTTAAAGTGATACAGGGACGGTTAGAAGCCAAAGCGTTGAACCTAAACATTCAATAAAGTCCTTCGTCTTTAAAAGAAAATATTTACGTGTATTTCATTATTTGAGATACCTGGGTCGCCGCTTGCATTCACCCTGAAGAAAGCCAAACAAATACAAGCGATCACAAGAAACATACTCGATTTTCTTCACCTGCAAGTAAAATGAACTTTAGATTGTGGGCATTGAAACAAATTTGTTTAATCAGCCGAGAAATCTCATTAAAAATACAACAAAACAAGAATTTTTATAAACATTTTCAACATTTCTCTTAAATATATGCACTATATAAAGTAAAAAAAAACTAAAAACTTTACAGCTAAGACAAACCTTTATAAATGTACAGAAAAACCGAATTCTTATGGCCACAAAGCCATAATTGGGAAGTGTGATTCGCACACACGGCCGGAGGAGGCACTATTTTTGAGGGGTTGATTTTAAAGGTATTCCAGGTGGTAAACAGTTGTGTAGCTGTTGGTTTGGAGGCCGTGGTTTCTAGTGAATATGTAATCCCTCGAGTATCTGCATTACAAATCCATAAGCAAAAGGAAACGTAACCGCTTCTTCGACGAGATTTTCTTGAAGTGCTCTACAGGCTCAAAGATGGTTCTTAACAGTTTCCACACGAAGGGTGTTGCTTACAGTTGACGCGCAACGCTTCCGTCCTTGAGAGTTAAAATGCTCCTGTTCTTTCTCAATTGTTCAATTATGAACACTTATCCAAAATTTTGTCGTTAATTTTGTAATAGATTAGCAAGGCACAATGATTGGCAGATGGAAAATGGTTTTTGTATTGGGACGGATCTTTCAACAGATTGTTTATAAAATTAAACGAAACCCAGTATTGGGAAAAATTTCTTGATCGGGTTGATTTGATTTGATATTGATTTTGATTTTCGTTTCTCCGCGGTTTTTAGTAAACCTAACATGAAACGCTCGTTGCTGGCACGCTTCAAAAAAAAATGATATTTACAGTTGACACCTCTCACAGTAAATTTGACGATTGTGTAGTAGGAGTTGAGATGCGCGAAGAGTAATTCCTCTGTTCCTTAAATCGAAACTTAGAATTTGGTTATTCTTGGTTTTCACTCACGTGACACCGGCCTTGGCAACGGTTGCTATCCGCCATCTTTGTGCCCCTCGAGTGTAAACAATCTAAGAAGCGAAGAGACGTGAATGCGATAGTTCGAGATGGTCCACTGTATTGTAGTCGGTTGTGGGAGCAAAAGCGGCAAGCACAAGATAAATTTTAGTAAAATACCGAAGGTTGTGACAAATCAAGGCGAGAAATGGGAAGAATTAACGAGGGAGAGACGAAATCGATGGATTTCTGCGGTGAGTCGGGGCGACACCAAAGCGAAGAACGTTTTTGAAAGCGAGCGTGTTTGTGGTCGTCATTTCGTTTCAGGGAAGCCTGCAGTTTCCTGGGACAAGCACAATATTGACTGGGTTTCCCCTTAAACCTCGGTACAAAAGAATACAAGGAATCCGAACGGAAAGAACAACAACAGAAGGCTGCAGAGGAAAGAGCTGAAAGAGCAAAAGAACGCCGGAAGCGAAACAATGAGCAACAAGAAGCCGAACTTGCTGAAAAAAAAAAGCATCTTAATCAAAGCGGCAATCGTGTAGTCAATATCCCTTTCTCCGAGGCGAGTACAAGTACAGAAGCTGGTAATGCTGATACTGCAGAAGCTATGTTAGTGGAGCAACAGGAACCAGCTATGTTAATGGAGCAACAGGAGCCATCGTGTAGTGGTGCTACGAGCAAAGGAACGGGAGAATTTGCTCGTGATGTCGATTCTTCAAATGACGGCCCAAAAGACGCCGCAACACAAACTGAAGAGTTGGAATACATGTTTTTTGAGCCTATTTACCAAGCACCGGACAGGGAATATTTTAAATCTGACGATAAAGTGCGCTTTTACACAGGATTGCCATCCTACCAAGTTCTTTTAACAACATTGAATCATGTTGCGCCGCACGTGAATCGTCGCTCACAGTCGCTGGATCCTTTTCAGGAATTTGTGATGGTTTTAATGAAACTCCGTCTCAATGTGCCTTTAATTTCAAGATCTTGCTTACCGATTCATGGTATCAGTGCCTACTGTTTCTCGGATCTTTTGGTCATGGATCAATGCCATGGACAACAGATTGAGTCCACTCATTCACTGGCCAGACAGGGAAAATCTTTGGAAAACAATGCCAATGTGTTTCAAATATGCGTTTGGAAACAAGGTAACAGTAGTGATTGATTGTTTTGAGGTTTTCATTGAAAAGCCAACAAATTTAATGGCAAGAGCACAGACATTTAGCTCTTACAAACACCACAACACCATCAAAATTTTAATTGGAATCACACCTCAAGGGACTGTTTCATTTGTCTCTGAAGCATGGGGAGGAAGAACCTCTGACAATTTTTTTACATAAAACTGTGGATTCCTTGAAAAACTCTTGCCTGGGGATATATGGTCATGGCAGACAGGGGCTTTACTGTCAATGAGAGTGTGGGACTAAAACAGGCGGAACTGGTTATTCCTACGTTCACTAAGGGGAAGTCCCAGCTGGACCCTGTAGATGTCAAGAAGACGGGCGAGAAGACGAGAGGAATTGCCAGTGTACGCATACATGTCGAAAGAGTCATTGGACTGTTGCGCCGAAAATATACAATTTTAGAGGGAACCCTTCCCACAGATTTCCTAAGGGGCAACCCTAATGGATTACCTGAGGCACAGGTTCAAATCATTGACCGCATAATTCGGGTTTGCTCTGCTCTTGTAAATTTGTGCCCCTCCATAGTTCCATTTGACTAGTCATGGGTGGGGTAGTAAAAGTAAATTATGTTTACTAGCCAAAGCGGAGTCGAGGCCCTGCCGGGGCGGGGGGGGGGGGGGGGGGATTCCGTGTCGCCTGTCTAAATTTGAAAATGTCCCAGTATTGCTGTAAAGATGGCTTGTCCTTGTTGTAATTTCAGTATTTCCAAAAAAAACTGTTGTTTGTTTTCATTTTATTTATGTGCCGTCAGTAATTTTTGGGCTGTGTCGCTTGTTGGAATTTACCCTGGTAGGGCCTCAGAGTCTGCTCTCTGACCACACATTGAAATTCAACATTTTGTTTACTTAATTATGTCTTGTAATGTTATTGTAAATAATTATTTTTCTTATATTGATACAGACATACAGTGTAACATGAAAACAACTGATAAGAATTTATTTTTTCCAAGTTATAAACAACTGATTACATCCTGTAGTAATTGTTATTTGCTGTTTCTTGGAAATTTTAAAAATAGTTTAGGTTTAAAATAGGTTCTTGTTTGTCATAAGCTACAGTAGCCTGGTGCTATTAGAAGAATATTGATACTTTGTAAGGACTCGAAGACTGCATTTACGATCAATAATATAATTATTATCAATGAATAGAGCTACATGCATCATTTTTTAGAATAAATCACTAAGTTATTAAGTTATTTTAAAAGGGGAAGGTAGAGCAGTGTAAGCTCATATTTTTTTTATATTTTTCATACACCCCTTCAATTTAAAGTTGCAACCAGTAAGACAATCTACTTATGTTTACCTTTGAATAAAACTGGCATTTAAAAAATTGGAAACATGTTCAATTTTTTGTCTTTGAGGCAAGCTGCTAGATGGAGACGCATTCTTCGAACATCAAAAGTGGCACGCATGGGGTCTGTCCCTAAAGCTAAAGAGACAGCAAACGCAATGGCAAATACACCACAGTCACTATCATTGGTCTGCTGCTGCACAGGAACAAATTCTAGTGAAACCAAATCTCCACCTAGCAGGTCATTAGTTTGATCCTCAGTATTTCCTGACTAATGACATCATTGAATAGGCTGACATACAGGTGTACTTTCCTAGGCAAACATCCAATGTTACTAATACAGACCCAGTGATTACTGCCTGTATGTAGAATTTGAACAAATTCACCTGAGACAACGTCAAAATTCCTTACACGTCCAAGGGTTGGACGTTGTAGACCCTCGAGTAGTGGGTTAATGTCTTGTATAAGCACTTGTGCTAGTTTTACAATGTCACCATTAAGCCAACCAGATAAATCATTAATAAGATCATAGTCTGAAGCTTGCAGCTTTGCTAGGGGACCATATTTGTTAACAGTGCCTGTAGTTTCGTTAGTGATCTCAATTTGATCATCATCACTGTCGCTGCTCAAATCACTTAAGACACTCGAATCTGCTGGGGATGAACAAGCAGCAAAAGAAGTAGAAGTAGTAGGTTTAGTCTTAAGATTATTTTTTTGTTTTTTCTTACAAGCCTCGCACTGCCAAGTTGTCTTAGCATTGTTTGGCATCCTTTTCAGCCCCAAACAACTCAAATGAAAATAGTGTCCACTCCCGCAGCTTGTTCCGTGACACTCGAGTAATCTGTCAGTTGCGGTTGCACTGACATTACAAATACAAATGCTGCTACATTCCATGGCAGCCTGGTTCACCGCGGGTGGCTCTTTGCTTTTTTTTGTTTTTCTCCTTTGCTTGAACTGTGGCAATCTGCTACAGCATGAGCAGTATCATGTCTTCAACAATGGCACCTCATCAAGTGACAGACATGTGGTGTGGATATTTACCATAAGGGCAGTCCACATTACTACATGAGACAACATGATAACTGGGCTGGCCTCTGCAGAAAGCAAATGCCACTGTCACTGGGAACACTTGGAGGTGTATCGCATCTCCTCGTGAACCACCTGCCTAAGATCTCAGGCAGAATGCAAATTCTCCAAAAAGTTTCAAGTTTCTTTAAAACTGTCTCCAAGTGGAGCGTGTCGGGGTAGATTCTGTCTGTCATTAAGTGTGCATTTAAATGGGAGTCAATTCCACAGACAACAAAGTCACAATGCATTATTTCCGGTAAGGTAAACAACTGCTGTTGAACCTGGAAGTAATAGTTGTGATTTCTTTTAAGCTCAAAGAGATCATTGACTTTTTCCAAACAAGAGCTCTTTTCTTCGACATATTTTTCAAAGTCACCATTTTGGATGCAAATGGGACATTTAACTTCGCCACATCCCAACCCGCAACAATCGCATGACGTTAAAAAGTCTGACGTGGCATGGAGGAAAGGGTACTTCTTGTTAATAAACAACCCACACCGTGTGAGTTGAAAGTTAATGTGGGTGTTTTTCATGTGAGCTTCATATGCCTTTATAGCATAATCTTCATATTTGCAGCCATGCTTGATTGCTTTGGTGTTAACTTTGTAAAGGTGTGGATAGCAAATAGACTTAATCAATGACTGTGAAGGTTGAGCAACATTACTGTGATACACTGCACTACTAACTGAGGCCCCAATTTGAAGAAGTTACAATGTACTTTAGAAACTCAGTAAAAGTGTTGTTATTAGTTTTCGTCCCAACCGTTTCTACATCTTGGGGTCTGTAAGCTTTGATTATCGTTTGGCGGAATCTGTTTGTGTATATTCTATCCTTCCCGAATAATTTATCTTTGTAGCCGGATAACGTACAAACGGTGAAATGGCTCACGGAAAAATAGGAACTTAAAATGCGTTGCAAGACGCTTTGAGTTATCCGATGTGTTATACATCACTAATGTGTTTCCACAAACGCGGAGTGTGTACTGGCCTTTTTACAAATATATCGCTATCATTCCTTAGACTTAACAACATTCTCTTCATTCATTGTAGTGCTGGCCACTTTAGGGACAGCGCAGTAAATGTACTTGCTGTCATCGTCGATGAGAAGATGTCCGAGCTGTTGTCTTCTGGGTAATGGGTTTTGTTGAACGTGTTCCAGACAGTATTTTTCAAGACGTTGTTTTCTTGTCTTTTGTCTTTCTGTCACTTTTGCGAAGATATCGTCTTTGGGTAAAGCAGTGCTCGACTGTAAAAGAAAAAGTTAAAAGCAGTGTTTTTGTAACCCGTTTATTTCCCGTTTTCTATAGATTGGTGCCGAAAACAGCCCCTTGTGACGTCATAAGGTGTGTAACTCTCCTTGCTTGTTGCAGTTTCTTCTGTTTCCACTTTAAGCATGTAATGAATTACCGATAGGGGTAAAGAATCTTTGTGGCACACACCAATCTTAAATTGACAGGAGTGCCCTTCTCCCGGATCTAATGATTTGAAGTTGTGTGTACAATAGAAGTTGAAAATAAGCGTAATGGGAACACCTTGTTTAGCCGTCGGGTTTTGGTGACTGCAAAGATTTGTCATTTTTCTTGTGTTCTTCAGTATGGCCGGAAAGACCGAGGCGGAGGCCGATATTGAGAGTATAAGAGATTTATTTCGATTTATTATATTGCTTTCTTTGCCGCGCTGTTGTCCAGCTTTTAACGTGGGAACACTTGGCCTCGACTACTAGCCAATCACAGGATTGATTAGTAGACGAAGCCAGTTCCCCCGGCAAAACCAAGCACTAGAAGTGAAATAAATAACTTTTATCCAGCAAACTTATACATACCGTTTTATCAACTAGGTTGTTTGCTTTGACATCTGGAGGCCTGATTACAAACATTCCGGTTTAGGTTGAATAGTCATTCAATTTATATATATATATATATATATATATAAAAGGGCTACACTTAATCTACTAATAAACTTCTGGCTGCCAAAAAAGAATAAAAAATATTTAAACAAACATGACATTCAAAATTGAAGGTTATCTCATATCAAACTAAGAATATACTCGGGTAATTTAATTTGCCTACAAATAAAATAACAAAATAGAATAATAAAACAAAAATTGTTAAACATGTTAAAAAATAAAACTAATTTACTGAATTTATTATCTTTACTCTTTCAAAACAATGTTCTTACTTCTTTTATTTTTTTACAGAACTCAATTCAGGCGTCCAAGTAATAATTGGCAAGAGTCCTCTACTAAGGCGGGATTTTTACGCTCACTGACTTAGCTTGAAAAAACAAAACAAAAACAAAACAACATAGATCAATTTTTTTTGCCGATACTGACAGTAAGCGACCACTAGCATGGGGAACGTTGGAAAAAAAAAGTTTACTGAAAAAGGGGCGAAGCTCTTTGTTCGTGATTTCTGCTCGGTTTAAAGACGATAAGTGAAAAGTAAAAGCCTCACTTATATTGACCTGTATAGCAAACAGATCATAATTCTCACTCTTGCCGAAGTAAACCAATTGACTCGATATTGAGTGTGTGCCGTATAAAAACAAATTCCGACACGATCTTTCTAGATTTCTTTACTTATAACAAAGTAAATAAAATATAATAACAGTTATTCGCCGACTTTGGTCTGTCTGGTTCGAGAAAAGCTTTGCTCTCGATCTTAAGGTGGCCCGCGGGTATTTATGAGGCTGACAGTTCCCGTTTTTAAGCGCGTTTTAAAACAGGAAAACGTGAAGCGATTGCTTAGATTTTTGAGAATCTGAAAGAAAATTCCTTAAATTATATAAAATGATAAGTTTTATAGCGATCAAACACGATTTGTTTAAGTTATGAGCGATTTTCAGAAGCCTTCGTTTTTAATAAAATACGATTATTTTTAAAATGCCACGGTTAATTTTGTTGTAATTACCCCAAAACGCTGCCAAACAGTGGAAGTTTACTCACAACAACTTACAGGAAAATCCACTCCGTAGATTTCCTGAACGAGCGACATCTTTATTTTGCCTTTAAAAACTGTTGTGTTATGCGTCTGTCTTGACCGTCGCATAAATGTGATACTTATAATAACCCGGTACCAGCCAGTTTTGAGGCTGATGTCACCTTAATCTTGTGTGTAAAAGTTAAAAAGATCGTGTAGATACATCAAATGTTAGCAGTCAGTAAAGATGGATGGTTTTCAGCCGAATTTTTGAAAATATCAAACAAATGACGTTATTTCAAATTGCGAAAAATTTGTCGATTTGTTTTGCATTTTTTTAAACCTGCAGCTAGAACAGGATATTGCAAAGGTTTGTGCCGAGTTTCAGCGTATTCCTTTCATACGGTTTGAAGAATTTAGGTCGGAAAGTCAGGTAATTTGCTTTCCAAGTTCTAATCGCTTTGAAAACCCCGCATTTTGAATGAAATTATACTGTTGTTTTGGAAGAGAGGTGTTACTTTCAAATTCCGCATGATTTTCTGTCACTTGGAAATAATACAGCCTAAAATAGTTACTACTAAAATGACAACTACCGTTCCTACACATGTATTCGCTGGTGGTAGAAGATCGTGCGGAATTTGGAAGTAACACCTCTCTTCGAACAACAACAGAATAATTTCTTTCGAAATGAGTGGTTTACAAAGCGATTAGAACTTGGAAAGCAAATGTACCTGACTATCCGACCTAAATTCTTCAAACCGTATGAAAGGAATACGCTGAAACTCGGCACAAACCTTTGCAATATCCTGTTCTAGCTGCAGGTTTAAAAAAATGCAAAACAAATCGACAAATTTTTCGCAATTTGAAATAACGTCATTTGTTTGATATTTTCCAAAGTTCGGCTGAAAACCATCCATCTTTACTGACTGCTAACATTTGATGTATATACACGATCTTTTTAACTTTTACACACAAGATTATAAGGTGACATCAGCCTCAAAACTGGCTGGTACCGGGTTATTATAAGTATCACATTTATGCGACGGTCAAGACAGACGCATAACACAACAGTTTTTAAAGGCAAAATAAAGATGTCGCTCGTTCAGGAAATCTACGGAGTGGATTTTCCTGTAAGTTGTTGTGAGTTAACTTCGACTGTTTGGCAGCGTTTTGGGGTAATTACAAAAAAATTCACCGTGGCATTTTAAAAATAATCGCATTTTATTAAAAACGAAGGCTTCTGAAAATCTCTCATATCTTAAACAAATCGTGTTTGATCGCTATAAAACTTATCATTTTATGTAATTTAAGCATTATTCTTTCAGATTCTCAAACATCTAAGCAATCGCTTCACGTTTTTCCGTTTAAAAACGCGCTTAAAAAAGGGAACTGTCAGCCTCATAAATACCCGCGGGCCACCTTAAACGTACTCGACACCTCGGGCAAAGTTTGTTTGGATGCGGACCTCCCACTGGTTTTATGCGCTGAGTTTAATGAAATTTGTCGCCTAGCTCACCTTTTATGGTTTTCGCCTAGCCACACTGCTCCAACAATATTCCAACGAAAACAAGAAATGTTAAACTAGCGAAAGAAGCAATGACGAGATGATTCAACTTCATGATAGCACATGGGACGACCGAAATAACGACTGCAGAGGATTCTAAGCAATTGGTGGCCTTGCAAAAGACATCTGCTCACTTCCATCGTTATAGCTTGAAGTCTTATTCATTTTTACCGAATGGTAATGAAGGTTCTGTTATTGGCCTCGAATTCTCTCATTGGATCACTCACTCCATTCTGATATCAAACCGCAGTCAATTCATGCATTTATGGTAAACGGGCTGACAAAAAGGTTGTTTAAAACGCAATTGAGCACATGTCAACCAACCTCATTCCCAGGTTCTCTCTCTTCCAGGGAACGAAGTTGATTATTTTCCAAAAATTCCTAAATGCGAAAGATGATCAAGGATTATTACACTTTCTTCTGGTGGTAAAACAAATTGGCTTTACGAAGCCTGAGAGCACAAGCAATCAATGAGCCATTCTCGGAACTTCCATGTAGAAAGAAAACAAAAAACATTCAGTGGGGCAAACGAAGTTAGATTGCGACTTACTGATAGCAGGGAGATACATACAGTTTCGCTTGCCATGTGATGTGATTTCATAAACATTTTAGCACGTTTCGCAGTGCGTTTTTGTTTCGTGTCAATGTCAATGTTTTTTGATAAAAAATTCCCTCTACCAAGCCTGAGAGCACAAGCTATCAGTGACCCATTCACGCAACTCCCATTAAAAAAGAAATCATTCAAAGAGGCAAATAACGTGAGATTGTGACTTTTACTAAAAGCAGGTATGAGATACATGCAGTTTCGCTTGATGTGACGTCATTTAGTAAACGTCTCAGCTCATTGAAAAACAGGAGTTTGACACTGCACGTTTTTGTTTTGCGTCACGTCATCTCTTGTCACGTCATCCTTTATTCATCTTTTTGAGGCGAGCAGAAACACGAAATGCTTAGGCACATCTTTCTCTTCAATTTCATCGGCTGCTCAAAAATAACGCTTGTCGCTGCCCGTATATAATTTATGTGCTAACAGAAAAGCACTTTAAAACACAATTCAGCGCATCCCAGACAGTAAAAAACATATTCAAAGGTTACACTTTATTTTGGTGGTGACAAAATATACGAAGCCGGAGAGCACAAAGCATCAGTAACCCATTGACGCAACTCCCTTGAAAAAAAGAAATAAATAAAAGGCAAATAAAGTGAGACCGTTACATTATTGAACGCTTACCGTATTTACTCGAATAAGCGCCGCATTTAGGACCAAAAAATTAATAAGCGCCGCCCCCGAATAACCGCCGCAGGAAATTTCGTTTCACTAAAAAACAGAACTACAAAGCAAATTTAAAAACAAACTTGGACATTTCTTTCCATCAAAAGCGATGTTATGCAGTTTTAAGTGATTGTTTACCGCTCGCCCATTTGTTTTTCGACCCAACATTCTTACAATACGTATCTCTGTAAATGTTGTGAAGGGCACAGACAGCTAGCGCTACTTCTCCCATCAGCAAGAGACGAATACTGACGAATCGGAAGACGATATTTTCAATTACTGTAAAAGATTAGATTTTTTGTGGCGTCCAAATTATAAATAAGCGCCGCATTTGAGGCGCGAAAAATTTAATGAGCGCTTCGAGTAAATACGGTATTTGGAAAAAAACGAAGGACGCCACTTCATCAAATTATCATGAGGTTGCTCGAAGGGCCTTTGATTTATTATTGACACGACGATTTAACGGAGGATTGTAGTGATCGGGTATTATTTAGGCAGATTAAGTACAGCTACAGTCGAATTCGTTCAGCGAAACGTCATTGTTTCATGTGACAACTATAGAGGCACCGAAAAAACTGAACGAACTAATTATTATAAAGAGGTTAAGCATGACGTTTACGGCAAACGGCAAACGGCAAAAATTATCTGATTTTGCTCACTTTTTCTTTAGCACATAAATAAAGCCAGTCGAAAAATAGGAAAAAAATCCCTTTATCACAGTAAATGCAAACAATTTCCCTAAATTATACAAACGGCTATTAAAATCAGACACCAAAAGTTCGATTTTTGCCGTTTGCCGTTTGCCGTAAACGTCATGCTTAACCTCTCTATTGTCACGTATTTACACTATCCACAGCCTCTCTATTTTTAAACGTAAAAAAGCGAGAGATCATCGATCGAAAAAGTACGAAAAATAGAGGGCTGTGAACAGTCTATCACGTATTTTATTCCTTTTATAGGTTTCCCACATTTCTTTTCCGCTTATTTCCTGAGGAAGGTTTATATTGTAAGCTAAAATATCAGGACAACTTTTTAAGAATTTGTTCACTAGCTAGTTTTCGTCACTTAGGCCGTCAGAATTGAATCAGTCTGCCGTCTATCTTTTGCATTTTTATTAATTTATTGATTCATTTCTACAAGAGATCCGGCACCACTCACTGGTTTGTCGCTGTGTCTTGCAGATTTTTATTACACTTTCGATACACTTGTTGAATGTCAAACCCCTCGAGGTACTCCATACGGTGGACTATACGGGGAGGCTCCGCCGAAATGGGTACATATTTTTGTCTGTAGGGTAGGTTTTCACGAGTTGGAGTTTAAATGGTAGAACAAACCCACCGTACGGTCGGGTTATTGAAGAGAAAAATTAACAAAAATGATTTACTAATCTCTGTGTAGGTATGTGAAAGGGGTACCATTTTCAATCAAAAGAATACGAAAGGACTGCCTGTTCTGTGAAAATAATATTGAAAGGGTATGGGTTTGGGTCTCGGGACGAAGCCTGCCAGTATAAAAATCAAAGGCTCTATGAGCAAAGTCGTGAATGTGGTGTATTATAAACTGATAGGCCAGAATGAGCCAAAATAAATTTTAAATGTCTGCTGGCAAACGACAATTTTTTTAATTGTCTATGAAATCTGTTAAACGTACGTCATAGTTGAGTCATGTTTAAAATTCTAGCTGGTAAGTGATAAATAACCCCATATTCTAACTGAAAACTAACCATCCAGTAGTCCATCGAGGCCTTCTAGCTAAGCAGCTAAGAAGTGAAGATTATTTCAGAGCTTAAAATAATTATGCTGAGAGAGACACGTATAGTGGTAACAAGATATGAGGTACCTTAAGATGCTGCGAAGCTGGTAATGGAAAGAAGCTAGGGAATTTTTTTGCACCAAACTGTTTCACATTTGCTAAAGGGTTCTTTAATTAATAGCCAGGTAACTCAGCCATTTTATACAGGACAGTGGTATTATTCGACATTCATTTTTCTCTGTTAAAGAATGGCAGACACTGTGACAGAAGGTAAATAATTAAAAGATGTACATGTGACTTCTAAGAATTAAAAATTGGCAGGAAACAGTAAAGTCAACATAATTTATTATCAATTTAGAGGCCTGATACATGTAACAAATGAAAACTGCTGCTTATTTCCTTTTCTGGTATCTTTACTTGTAACCAAAAAGTTTACTTTACCCTTTACATGCCACGAAAATCATCAATGCATTTTAATTAGCCTTATTAATTCGTTTTTAAATAATCTCTATGCATTGCCAGCCATCCTGCATAGATTTGGTGGCCATGTTGGATTAAAGGATCTGAACCTTAAAGCTTGTTTATCTTTTACTCTTTGTTTTCAGCAATCAATAACAATAACTTCCAAATATTTTATTTTTCAAGCTGTACAGTCTGCTAAAAGTCAATTTATAGAGAGCAGTATTCACTGTTTGTGAAATGAGAGTAAATTTGAAATTAAATTCTTTTTCTGATCATGTGTTTCATACAAGTTACTGCAGGATGTTCATTCCAGCCCACACTTCTTGACAGCCTAGACCCATGCAGAGTTCAGTGATGTGCTGTATTGCAGGATATTGTTTTGGCGTATCTGTAAATTAATTCAAAATTCTATGTGCCTTGTTAAAATAAATCTGTAGGACAACACCATCTAAGTGTAAGCAATTTGTTAGTTATCAGCATGGCATGCAACCAGGCTCCTTTTCGGCTGAGATGACTGTATGCATTTATTTGGGGGGGGGGGGGGGAGGCATAGGACATGTACAGAAATCGACCTTAAGGTTACTATTGTTATATTAGTGGCTATTACATTTTAGCGATTTTAGTGAGTTGGGCGAAAATCGCTAAATTAAGTACTTGCTAAAATTCGTCTTGGTCAAATTTCAAGTACCTCCCCGGTACCCCCTTCCCACCCAGGTAATGGAACACAAAAATGGATACTGGTAACATTGTTCTTTTAGGCAATGCAATTTATGTTCATTCAATGTCAAGATACGGTAGTTTTTTTTTTCTTTTACTGAACATTTATTTTCATCTAAGCCATATGTTCATCACCAGCCAGTAAAAGCTGGTTTACACGATATTACTATTTTTTGAAGTTTTTGGAAAATCCCTATATTAAATAGTCGCTAAATCTTGCTCAGAAAAAATTGCTAAAATTAATAGCCGCTAACAATAGTACTCTCACCCTTTGAATTAATGTTAAATTTCTTTGAATGTCTACCCCATAGCACTCAGTGGATGTTGACAAAGCAAAACATTACCTAAGTGCAATGATACACCCCTGGAGAACTACAATTACCACAGTTGAACTAATATGTCCCTTTTTGACAGACCATGTGTATGAAGAAAAGATAATTGTAAGGGACTGATGCATAATACTGTGTTTACAAATGCAGTTTTGCCTTCAAAAGCAGAGCAAATTTATCATTCACATAACGCTTGCTACCTAATGAGCTACGAATGCCAGAGGAAATTTTGATTTAAGTTTAAGTCACGAGATAGATGTACTTGGGAACTTTGTTAACGAGAGTGTGACAACGAATATAAAATATTACTAGATACAAAAACTTGACGAACGTGCAAATGAATGATCGACCGAAAGACAAAGCAAGCCAACTTTAGATATCTCTAATTGTTTCGAAACGCATCAGTTTAATCTTGCTGAGTGAGACTACTTTGTAGCGGAAAATACAGCCTTATTTAGGGTGATTTATTACTTACCAACTATTTGATTGCATTTCAATGAAAGATAATTTCATATCCGCGGACTTTCAAAATAAGCTATTGATCGGCGTGCAAGTTTCTTGCTTCCTTGGCCATCCTTTCCGTTGCATTGTGTGTAAATGTGGATTCGAGCACTGGCCTCACTAGAAAAACTCCTTCCAGAAAGGAAAAAATATTCGTATTCTCCTGATGTACATCCACAAATTCGCATTACAACTCGGGAAACCAGCCCTTGTCCACGTTCATCCGCCATTTTGAACTTAATTTAAACTTAATATAAGATTGTCAGGTTACCAAGGGAGTTTACACAAATTTAATCGAATTTTCTCCAGTAGACCGCAATAAGTCGTTCATTCACGACTTAAAAATGAGCATCACCCCCTTCCCCTATGATGCTGGAGAGCATGCGCGGCCTCGCCCGAACTAGTCGCATGTTTCAAAGCTAAGCTAAATGCGGCTTCCTCCGCTCGGCTAACTACGGTAAAAAGTGCCTAGTTTCAAAGAAATATATCACAAGATGTCTGGGACAGCTATGGCCACGTCCGGAAAACATAAAATAGGCGACCGTGGGTCTGTCGAGGATGAAGCGAGTTGCGCCAAAAAATCCAACATGGCGGACCAAGACGAACGCGCGTTAGAATCCGAAGATGAAAATACCATTTCCTTCGAAGAACAAGAGCCCAGTCTACGCGATATAAAGAACCTCCTCATTAACATCCAGGCCACAGTATCGAGCATCTCGAAAGAAAATAAAGATCTAAAACAAGAACTCACCGACCTAAAAAACTCGTTCGCGTTCTATGACCAAGAGCTGCAGGGATTCAAAAGCAAGCTGGAGAAAGCTTCCACGGCAAACGCTTCCCTCAAGAAAGAGCTAGACGACACGAAAAAGAAGCTAAAACAAACGAACAGTTTGTTAGACGAGCAGATCGACGACTCCCAAAAACTGTGGGACGAATTTGACGCATTAGAACAGTACACACGTAAAAACTCTTTAGAAATCCATGGAATACCAGAGAACCTTTACACTGACCCGGAAAGCGTTGTCCTGAAAGTCGCCAGCGCGATTAACGTCGCCATAAAGCCTGAAGAGATAGAGATCTCTCACAAACTACATCGCCCCAAGAAGGGTCGTAGACCAATCATCGTGAAATTTTGTAGTCATAAGACGAAAGCGAAATTATACAAAGAAAGAACTAAGCTAAGAAATGTTAAAGTATCCGACATCTTTGAGTCCTATGCATCTGCGATTGAAGCACGAGAAGGAATTTTCATCAACGAAAACCTTACAGCATATAGAAGGCACATTGTTGACAAGGCGTTCCAAATGAAGAAAACTAAGATCTTTACTAGCGTTTGGACACTAGATGGAAAGATTTTTGTGAAATGCTCGCCCGATGATCGACCGATAAGGATCCTCTCCGAAGAAGACCTTGAGGACTTCGGATGAACTTTGCTATGAAACAGATTTTGAGCGGAGGCAGCGGTCACGGCCGTATAAAGCTAGGGTTTGTTTATAAACTGCTTTATTTATTTATTTATTTATTTATTTATTTCCTTTCTACAAAAACTATTACCTTTTTGGCATGCTCTACCTCGTATTTTATACATGTTTTTTTGTGATTTATTTGTTTCATGTTCTCGCTTTATTTGCAAACACATCTCAGCTTTTTGTGAGACGAAAAGTGGATAAATCGACTGGAATCGAAGTAGTATTAATCGTTTTTCAAAGTCTAATGCTAATTATCTTAGAAGCTTATTGTTCTGATCATGTAGCTAATTCCATAGTGGTATCACCTTTTATAATCTGAAATGACAACTCCTTTTGTAGCTAAGTTTTGCTCGTTAAATGTCAGAGGTATAAACCAAATGCGTAAAAGGAGGCAGCTTTTTCGATGGCTTCATAACAACAAATTCGACATAATTTTTTTGCAAGAAACGTATTCCACAAAAAGCGTTGAAACTGTTTGGAAATCAGAATGGGGAGGTGATGTTTATTACAGCCACGGTACAAATCATTCCAGAGGAACAATGATTTTATTCAATCCTAAATTACCCATTCATGTAGATGACATCTTCGCAGACGAGAATGGCAGATTTTTATTACTCAAAGCAACTGTTCACGATACTGAATTTCAGCTGTGTAACATCTACAGCCCTAACAACAACACTGATCAAAAATATTTTTACTCAAATTTACTCAATATTCTTAAACATCGCTCAGATCGCAAAATGATTGTCGGCGGCGATTTCAATTGCGCGTTAACACCTTGCGATAAAATTGGCGGATCCGACGTGAACAAGAAGAATAACGTAATTAGTGAAATCAGAAATTTATGCACTTCTCTGAAACTCCTTGATGTCTGGAGGTGCCAACACCCTAATCAACAACAATTCACGTGGCGAGATAAAGCTTTCAAAGTACAATGTAGATTGGACTACTGGATGATTTCTGAACATCTTAAACCTCTCGCTTTAGACACGAACATCAAAAACTCCACTTTAACAGATCACTCCGCTATCATCCTGACAATCCAGTCCCAAGATTATGTTCGAAGAGGTCCAGGTTTCTGGAAAATTAACAATTCTCTTTTAAAAGACAACAACTTCATTGAACAACTTTCAGACAAAATTCCTCAATTCAAAGACAAATATAGTTATCTTTCTGACAAAGGCCTTGCTTGGGACATGATAAAAATGGAAATAAGGGGTTTCTGCGTTCAGTACTCTAAAAGAAAAAACAGAGAACGCAGAAACATTGAAAAAGAGCTCTCGAGTCGTATCGAGCGTTTAATGAAAATCTTAGAAACCAACAGATCGAAAGAAAATATCACAGAACTTTATCGACTTCGATCAGAATTAAACAAAATTGCCGAGTATAGAACTAATGGTGCTATTATCAGAAGCAGAATTCGATGGCACGAGCATGGCGAAAAAAATACGAAATATTTCTTCAATTTAGAAAAAAGGCAACACTCCAATTCCTTTATTGCAAAACTTAAAATACATGATGATCAAGAAATAACAGAAGCCGATGAAATCTTAAAATGCCAAAAACATTTCTATAAAGACCTTTACTCCGCCGTACCAACCGATAATTCGAATGATAAAACTTTCTTCGATGATCCAAATCTTATTCGTCTAAGTGACGCTGAACAAATCGATCTTGAAAACCCCCTAACGAAAGAAGAATGCTTTAAAACTCTAAAAGAGTGCGCAAAGAATAAATGCCCAGGAAGCGACGGCCTTTCGGTAGAATTTTATTTACTCTTCTGGCCTCTATTAGGAGATGAAATGGTTGCAAGTTTCGATTATGCTTTCACGCACGGAAAGCTAAATATAACCCAGAAACAAGGCATTATTAAAGTAGTGCCCAAGAAACGAAAAAACAGACTCTACTTAGAAAATTGGAGACCGATATCCCTTCTCAATATTGATTATAAAATAGCAGCCAAAGTCATAGCTAGCAGACTATCTAAAGCTCTCCCAAACATCATAAATGACGATCAAACCGGGTATATCCAAGGTCGATATATCGGACAAAACATCAGACTCATACAAGATATAATGAAAGTAACATCCCTAGAAAACATTCCCGGCCTCGCTATTTTCATCGATTTCAAAAAAGCTTTTGACTCGCTCGATTGGAATTTCTTAAACAAAACCTTGCGGTCGTTCAACTTTGGACCTAACATTCAAAAGTGGGTTAAAACCTTCTACACCGATATCTCCAGTTGTGTCATCAATAACGGCTACGCGTTGGAATTTTTCCATCTTCAAAGAGGCGTAAGACAGGGGTGCCCGCTATCTGGTATCCTCTTTGTCCTCTGCGCTGAAATCTTAGCCAATGCTATCGGAAACAATCAATACATCAAAGGCATAAAAATTTATGACAAGGAATTTAAAATTTCGCAATATGCTGATGACACGACTGCCTTTGTTTCTGACATAACCTCAGCTGAAAAGCTGTTTGAGATACTGAACGCCTTTCAGCGTTCTTCAGGACTAGAAGTAAACAAAACTAAAACCGAAGGAATGTGGCTAGGTGCTCTCAGACATAACTCTGAAGCTCCCTAAGATATTGCTTGGCCTTCAAAACCGATAAATTCCCTTGGAATTGACTTTACCTACAACGAGGAAGTCTCTTACAAGAAAAACTTTGAACAAAAATTAGGTTCAATGAAAAGCATACTCAACATATGGCTTCCAAGAAACCTCACTTTGTATGGCCGAATAACTATACTCAAAACCCTCGGACTATCCAAACTCATCTATAACACATCAATGCTGTCTTTTCCGCCAAACTTCCCAGCCTTAGTAAAGCAAACCATTTCCGATTTTGTTTGGAACAGTAAACCTGCTAAAATCAAGCACACGACAATGATAGGACCAAAGACAAAAGGTGGTTTAGATTTACCGGACTTTGACACCATAAACAAAGCATTGAAAGTCTCCTGGATACGAAGATTACATGAAAGTAAAAATAACGCATGCTGGAGTCACATACCGTTATCGTTTATAAAGCACTTAGGAGGACCTTTTCTATTTGAATGCAACTATGACCTAAAATCGCTTAAAATAGATATTCCAATTGACTTTTATAAAGACGTCCTTTACATCTGGCAGACTATTAACCAACACTCTCCAGAAACAAAAGAACAAATACTTAATGAAATCATATGGAACAACTCTTTTATCAAAATTGAAGGCTTCTCCGTGTATTATAGAAAATGGCACGAATCGGGGGTCGTCCGAATCAAAGATATTTTCTGTGGAAACAACTTCTTAACATTTAATGATTTCTACACTAAATTCCAAATCAAAACAACATTTCTCAAGTACTGTGGCTTATGTAATGCCATACCCGCTAGCTGGATCCGTTCACTAAAAAGCTCTGCTGACGAAGCGCAGCGCAAATCAGATCATAACCAGAAAATAGATATCGGTAAATTGTCATGCAAAGTGGCTACCAAAATTCTCATAAAAAAAAAGTTTGAAACTCCGACCGCAGAAAGAAGATTGAGGCAATTGAGTCTGGACGATAGCACAATACGCGCTATCTACGATATTCCTTTTAAAGTAACAAAAGACACTCGACTTGCTATCTTCCAATTCAAAATTATTCACCATATTTTACCAACCAATTCAACCCTTTACAGAGATAAAATCAAGGACCATGATAAATGCCACCTATGCACGCAAACGCAAACCCTGAGACATCTTTTTGTCTCTTGTCTGAATGTACAGACTTTCTGGAATACGTTTGCTACGTGGTGGAACGTCAAAAATGACGATTCCATTGAGCTACACGAGAAAAACATTATCTATGGTTTTACAACTAACTTTCCTTTACGACTTGGCTTAAACCTCTGTGTACTCATTGCTAAATATTATATCTACACTGCCTCGAGAGATGAACAACACTACCACTTCGAAACCTTCCTAGCCCTTCTAGAAGATAAAATATCTATCGAAAAAAGTAGCTCAAAGTCTCAAATTCAACTCTAAGTCTTTTTTTTTTAGGTGAAATTTTGTAAGGCACTTTATTTTATCTATTTATTTTATTTTATTATTTTCTTTCTGCTTCTTTTTGTCCGTAATTAGTCTTTGTACTCGTGACGAAGTTTTTTTTTGTTTACCTCGCTTTTTCTGTTTTGTATACTTATTCTTCTTAAATGTATAGCTTTTGCATCTGTATATAACGTAATGTTTGAAAGGACAGGAATTTTAGCTGATAAAGAATTAACATAAGCAAGCACTGTAAATAAGTACCGTATTGTTTTTAAAGCTCAGACACATTGTACATGTATGTAGCTGTTTTTTTTTTTCTTTTTTGTTTGCAATAAACTATTAAAAAAAAAAAAAAAAAAAAAAAAAAAAGATTAGATTGATGTGTTTTACGACAGCTCAATGGTCTCACTTTAAATTTATTGTTGTACATTTCCCTTATTTTCGCGACTTTGACTGACCATAAATAAATGCTGATTCATCACACGCACCTGTCACTTCTGACGTTATTTCTAGAAGTAAACTGAATATAAGAAGCTCTATGAGTTGTGTCAGAGTACAGTCATTCAGGAAAATATATATATGTATATATTTTTTTACAAAACACCATTCGTGAAGTTCCCAAGGAGACTTTTTAATGGCCCTGGAAAAGGATAACCGAACATATCAAAATCACTTCTAAAAACTTCCCCCACCTTAAAAATGATCTCGTGTGGAACTTGTGAATAATACGTCATAAAATCCGAGGCGGCGCTTGACGAGCGAACTGGCGGGAAAGCCACGCGGTCGTCAATTCCCGCCTTTTTCAGCATGTACGCGGCGTCCTCCGCTAACGTTTCAAAATGGCCGATAAAATCAAAATTAAAAGTACATGGAAAACAGAGGTGTTCGCATTGTCGCCAATGATCGTCACGAGCAAGATAATTAGAAGAAGTTACAATGAACTTTAGAAACTCAGTGAAAGTGACATAATTAGTCTCCGTCCCAACTGTCTCCACATCTTGAGGTCTGTAAGCCCTGACGATTATTTCACGATATCCGTTGGTGTATAGTCTATTTTTCCCGAAGAATTTATCTTTGTAGCCGGATAACAAACGGTGAAATGGCTCACGGACAAACATGAACTTGAAATGCGTCGCAAGACGTTTTGAGTTCTCCGATGTGTTGTACTCACTCATGTGTTTCCACAGACTCGGAGTGTGTACTGACCATTTTGCAAATTTATCTCTGTCATTCCGTAGACTAAACAGGGTCCTTTTCATTGGAGTGCTGCCCACCTTGGGAACGGCGCAGTAAATGTATTTGTTGTCATCGTCGACTAGGAGTTGACCAAGCTGTTGTGTTCTGGGTAGTGGATTAACATGTTCCAGACAGTATTTTTTCAATTGTTGTTTTCTTGTTTTTTGTCTTTTTTCTGCCTTTGCGAAGATATCTTGAGTTGGTACAACAATGTTTTTCTGTAAAGGCAATAATTCTCTTAAGGTGACTGATAAGATAATTTACACTTTGATTCGTTAATATTTTATTAGAGAGATTAAGCTTGACGTTATACGGCAAACGGCAAACGCGAGCTAGCCTTTTATTTTGCTACCTTTTTATCGAACTCTAAAATTAATCCCTCTTAAAAATAAGGAAACAAATCCCACATTCACACCAAAGCTTGATGGGGAATTATGACATCAGTGCGTCTGTGTCGGCTAAAGGCTGAATCTCCGATGACGCAGCGACGTCACGAATTACTAAGAAAACCACTGGAGGCGGACAAGTTATACAGTCGAAGCTCTCTTAACGGACACTCTCGTAAGCGGACAGCTCTACTTACGGCCGCCTTGTTTGAAACTCCGTTTAAACTCCCATACAAACTCTGTATTTTTACATTCTCGTAAGCCGACATTCTCCGTAAGCGGCAGCGGACACTTTCAGGGATTACGACTTAGACTTTTTCTTTGTTTTTAAGCTCCGGTAAGCGGACAGCCCAAAGAAAATCCTATTAACAACCTCTGTATCTTGTTTTTATAAATCAACTTCACATCGCCATTCGTCACAATGATTTTACAGTAATTACAGTACCATATTTCAGTGTTTGTTTTGTCGTCATCCACGTCCGTCCGGTTATTGTTAGCTAGGCAAGCTTCCGTAAGTGACCATCTTTTCCCTACACCTCTAGTGGCCTCTAGTGGCCGCTTACTAGAAGCGGCCAGCTCCAGCTACGGACACTTTTTTTGCGTCCCGAGGGTGTCCGGTTACGAGAGTTTTGACTGTATATTTGAACTAGTTATGGAGATATCGACTAAAATCTCCAGTAACACAGTACACAGTATGCTTTAGAGCTTTAGAGCTTAAACTGTTTTTCAGCCAAGCTTCCCATAAAAACCAAACTTGCCTCTTGAAATCCCTATAAACCCCCAAAGGAAATTGAACTGTATCCTGCGAATTGATACGTACCGGTTTATCAGTTGGGTTCTTTGCCTCATCTGGTGGCCTGATTACAAACGTTCCTGTACAGGTTGGATAATCATTTAAACTTTTATTTTTAAAGGGTTACACTAAATATTGGAAATACACCAAAACCCATGTGGTCCTCCAGTAAAATAGGAATATAGTCAACTCTCCGCAAGGCGGACACCCTCGGGACCAACTCCAGCTGTCCGCCTTAGAGAGGTGTTTTGGTTCAAGTGATATTCGGCCATAGCCGGCCAGCCAACGATGTTCGCCATATAGTCGTGTCCGCTTAGATAGTGTAGACTGTATTTCATTTAAAAAGTTCTAAAATTTAAAACGCATATCCAAGTATAAAAGCTTATAAAAATTCAGTGAAAGACTATTTTGGTACAAAATTTTCAAAAATACGCGTTCCATTTCTTTCTCATTCTCGTCTCCATAGCCATTTCGTTTCTCTTAGCCGGCAGGGCCTTGGCACGAGAAAACGAAGGGCTCTGGGGACACAGGATTTCCAGTCCTTGATTGTAGGACTTTCGGTCTTGATGTATGTAGACATGAAGTTTCAAAAGAATTTATGAGAGAGTCGTTACGTTTTCGACCTCCGTTTAGGAACTCTTTGTTCCAAACAAAAATCCTGTGTCCCCAGTGCCCTTCGTTTTCTCGTGCCAAGGCCCAGCCGGCTAAGAGAAACGAAATGGCTATATATGGGGACGAGAATGTTTCTTTCTCTCTACCAGACCCAAAACCTGCGCCTATTTTGATTGAAATGCGTGGCTACTTAGTAGCTCGATTCTATGCGCACTGAGTAATTTCTTGTAATTGCGGTAATCTCCAGCCGGGTTTTCTTCGTCGCAATCAGTACGCATCATAAACCTATATGTTCCCCCACAGGTGCAGTTAGTGACCAGTAAAAATTTGAAACCAAAATATTTTACTGCAAAAAAGGTATGGTTCTTTACTCTGTTTCTGCTCAGTTTGAAAACAATTTATTCTGAACCGAAAACACGATGCTTCGGGTTGGGGTAAATCTGTTTTGTGTTCCATATATTAGCTATAAACAAAAAAAAATAATTTTTAATGTTTAATTCAAATTAAACAGTCTCCCGTCCTATTTATCCTCCTCCATATCCTTCATAAATATTTTAAAAAAACATCCAAAAATTCTTTAAAAATTTCACTGTAACCTAAAATGCCAGACATGATAAAAGAATAGTGCTAAACTGTATGACAACATCTCATTGAGGTATAACGCCACCTTATCAAAGCTATTGTCTCTACTAATGAAAACTATTGCAGTATTTGCTTATGAATGAATGATTATGGCCCATTTCACGGGAAGACGGGAGATTTTGTGATAGTGTACAATAAGTAATTAGCTCTTCGGTTAAGGAAAAGGATGGACTTTATTGTGCAAATTTTCTTGTATTTTCCAATTGGGGGTTTCATCCTCGTTGTTTTGTTAATTTCATTTCCTGAAAATCAAGTTATACCTCGGGTTTCACTGACGTACAAGAGCTGCTGTAATCTTAGACTACACTATAAACAAATTATGCAAATCTTCACTGTTTAAAGAACTCCCGTGGAGTTTCTACAGAAAACCCAACATGGTGCTATACGTCGAGTGCGATGATCATAAAATCTTCTTGTAAAAATCTTAAAATAAAGATCTTAAAATGTTATTGTCAAGATCATAAAATCGTCTAGAAAACAATTTTTCCGAAATATCGTATAATGGTTTTAATGTACATGATATGTTTGTAAAATGCGTTGCCGTGCCTACCTGCTATGGTTTTCGCCAAGGGAAGCTCCAGCAATATTCCAACGAGAACAAGCAATATCAGAGCAGCCAAAGAAACAATCACTAGACACCTGTTTTTCCATTTCATAATAACGCAACACTTGGCACCCTGAAAAAGACGTCTGCTACTGAGAACTACTGTGTATGTGCTTTTAAAATTAGTTGAGTTACCTGGGTCGTCGTGTGATCTGACACACTAAAGACTGAAGCAAAACAAATACAAGCGATCACAAGAAACATGACTCAGTTTTCTTCACCTGCAAGTAAAATAAATTTCAGATTGTGGACATTAAAGAAAATTTTGTTTAATCAGCCGAGAAATCTCATTAAAAATACAACGAAACAAGAATTTTATTACATTTTCAACATTCCTCTTAAATATATGCAGTGTAGCAAAAAACTAAAAACTTTACAGCTTAGACAAACCTTTATAAATTTATAGGGATTGATTTTAAAGGTATTCCAGGCGGTAAACAGTTGTAGGCATAGCGGTTTGTTAGGAGGTCGTGGTTTCTAGTGAATATGTAATCCCTCGAGTAGCTGCGTTACAAATTCATTTGCAAAAAGGAACGTAACCACTTCTTCGACGATATTTTCTTGAAGTGCCCTTCAGGCTCAGAGATGGTTCTTCACGGTTTCCGCACGAAGGGTGTCCTTTACAGATGACGTGTAACGCGTCCGTCCTTGAGAGTGAAAATGCTCCTGTTTTTTCTCAATTGTTAATTATGAACATTTATCCAAAATTTTGTCGTTAATTTTGTAATAGATTAGCAAGGCACAACGATAGGCAGATGGAAAATGGTTTTTGTATTGGGACAGATCTTTCAACAGATTGTTTATAAAATTAAACGAAACCCAGTATTGGGAAAAATTTCTTGATCGGGTTGATTTGATTTGATATTGATTTTGTTGGCGTTTCTCCGTGGTTTTTAGTAAACCTAACATGAAACGCTCTTTGCTGGGGAAGCGGCTTCGAAGAAATGATATTGACAGTTGACATTTTCCACTGTAAATTTGAAGTGTGCGAAGAGTAAATCCCCTGTTCCTTGATTCGAAACTTATAATTCGGTTATAGCAGTAAAGAAGCATTAGCTTGTAGTTTAGCATAAAATGTTTCGCAATGGCGAGACAGTGATCAGTTGGCTATCAATTCCAAACAGGGGCCAACTCCAGCTTCTATTTTAACCATAAAAATGTTGACACGAAGAGAGATGCGAAATGGATAGGCAGATTTTGATCACGACACTAAAACTGTAATATAGGGCGAAAAGAGGAGATGTAGGAAAATCAGAATTGTGGAGATAAGTATAATAACCATCTCCCATAAGTAAAATAGTAATAAAAATTTAGTTATTTCAAATTCCTTTATGTAAAAAAAAATTGGTAATAAGGTGTTAAACCAAATTTTGAACGAATGCTTTCTTTGTTACAAAAGCTATTTACGAAATTTCGACGTGATTATCGGCTCTCGTTTGTATCATACATACATGACATTACCATGAAACACGGAAAACATAAAGACAAGAAGTAAAAAAATAAATTTTTCTAGTACAAAAAAACTATGCTTACCTGGGCCCTTGGTGTAAGCTTCAAAGTCGCTTTAACTTGGTTTAACAGTTCGTACGAAGTGATTATGAAGTGGCGTTTGTTTGAAATCATCGCCCATTACTAAAAGATGTTTGCTTAGCTGGTTGAATAATAAATAATTTAGCTGATAGTATATTGCACACAAAAGTTGTAGCTAGTTGTTAAATTTGAATTCCTTTAACGTCCCAGAAATGAGAACTGAAAGAGTGGCTAGATATTCATTTCTCTTGCTTTATTTGATTTTCTTTTTGTTTTACTTGACCTATTGATTTGGACTGCGTGTAAGAATGATAAATTTGGAAAGATATAATGAAAATTTATTAATTATTTTTCAAAACCGTTAATTAAAATTTACTAAGCTAGATTAATTGAAATTTTTTATGTGGGAATGTAACAGCTGTAAAGCTATAACACACAATCAACGGTTTATCGCGTGCCTCAAAACACGTAACTTTGCCATTCATTTGTCTCGGCAATAAACTGATATTCAAGTTATCGATATGCTTCAATCTATAGACAGTTTCCTTTAACACTCAGAAATGTCGGTAAAACGAAGTTCAAACTAGAAAAACATCCACAGCAAAGCATATATAAATATTTAAAAGTTGTTTAATATTTAACATATCCAAATAACGGACTGTGGACGAAATCGCAAATGCATTGACTACGAATGCGGATAATATGCATTTAATTATTGTTTTTATCTTTCATTTTATCTTTTTCCAGGTTTCCAGTTCTACCACATTAATAAGGCCATTATAAGTCCTTAGTCCTGCCATCACAGCTAATCAATCATTTTTCTTGTTGTAGAATTATCATACCAAGGAGAAATGCTTTCTTAAGGTCGCGGGGGACACCTTTTATTTTAAGCGTATGCACGAAGTACGACTGACATCGACAACTTTACGAGATATTTATGACTGGATAAAAATATCGGCGCGTGTGCGTGATTTTAAAAATATCCCTGTTTCTTTTGTATTTGAACCAATTTAAAACAGCACTTAGGGTTATACTTTTATATAGATTGTGGGAAGTCTATGACCTAATTTTCATTCAATTTTGAATATTTCTGCAACTCAGAGTAATCACAACAAGGAACTTCAAGCAGTTTAAAACCGAGCGGTTAATGTTTGGCCACTTCTTTCCGTTCTTTGGCTAGAAAGGCACATCACCGCACAGTAAAAAATCTTTGAAAAAGCAATCACTTAACTCTATTCAGACCGGGATTTCTTTTTACCTTCTCTGACCGGGGGGTAACCTCCAGAATACTTAATCAATCACAATGAAACTTATGGGATGTATTGTATGTCCGATTATCTTTCTTTTGGTATACGTCACGTGGAATGGTGACAAAACATCACGTGACAATAACATCATGATGTAAAAACAGCCGTCATCTTGGATCCGCCATCTTGGATTTCAAAATTTTTTCAAAATGCCAGGTAAAAAGGTAAAGTCTGCTTCGAACCTAATGGCCCATACAGGCCGGAGCTTACCCCGGTTTCCATAGCATTAAGCGACTATAAGTGTTGCTACTTCCCCCTGAATGGAATGCTAGTCCATCGCAGGGTTCCCCCCCCCCCCCCCCCAGCAGTAAATTCGCCGTTACCCATTTATACACCTGGGTGGAGAGAGGCACTGTGAGAGTAAAGTGTCTTGCCCAAGAACACAACGCAGCGCCCCGGGCAGGCCTCAAACCCGGGTCGTTCGACTCGGAGGCGAGCGCCCTAACCATTAGGCCACCGCGCCTCCCGGTAATGCCTGGAAACCATCCAAAATTACTGCAAAGTACTCAAAATCATTAAAAATGTGCTTTAAACCGTGAAAATGTAAACAAATAATTCCATTAAAGTTAATTTTTATTAACAGAAACCATAGTTAATAGAGGGAAATGGTTAGGAAGCCCGGCAAACATCAAAGGAGCAAACAAAGAGGCCTTGTTTTATGTTGGAAGGTCCACGACCCTGCACATCTTTTGTTTTGTGCTCATACACTATGCATGAATTACGTAATCCCAATGTTTCTATTGGTTAGCTACCTGTACACACGTAACCACCTATTGTATTTTGTCAGGTTTTGTGCAGGGTCAACCCCCAAAATAGCGAACAAAAACATACAACAAAGAACTTTGCCAGGCTTCCTAACCATTTACCTCTATTAACTATGACAGAAACACGCAAAATTACAAATTTGGGAAAACATACCTGTCAAAATGTCGTTGCCATGGCGATGTTAAGTTCCTGACACATCATCCAACCCTACCAAATTAGTGCCAGATAAATTTTAGAAAGGCACATCACCGCACAGTAAAAAATCTTTGAAAAAGCAATCACTTAACCCTATTCAGACCGGGATTTTTTTTTTACCTTCTCTGACCGGGGGATAACCTCAAGAATATTTAATCAATCACAATGAAACTTATGGAATGTATTGTATGTCCGAATATCTTTCTTTTGGTATACGTCACGTGGAATGGTGACGTAACATCACGTGACAATTACATCATTATGTAAAAACAGCCATCATTTTGGATCCGCCATCTTGGATTTCAAAATTTTTCCAAAAATACCAGAAAACAACCAAAAATTACTGCAAATTATTTTAAATGAATAAAAATGTGCTTTAAACCAGTAAAAATGTAAAAATAGCTCTATTTAAGTTGATTTTTATTAACATAAACACGCAAAATTACAAATTTGGGAAAACATGCCTGTCAAAATGTCGTTGCCATGGTGATGTTAAGTTCCCGATACATAATCTAACCCTACCAAATTATTGTCAGATAAATTTTAGGAAAACTCAGAAAGTTTGGCAGCGTTTGGTTAAATATTTAAAAAGTTATAAGAGCCAGTTCAAAGTCAAGCAGGCCGGGGAAAGCCTTTTTGATAAACTCAGTAATATGTTGTTATTATTTTTTCATTGACACGTTAAAGCAGGCAAAATGTGTCCAAAATTGAATTATAGGTCCCTTTTGAAGAGATTCAGCACTTCCGCACGTTTGGCGCAACCCTGGCTAAATGCGAAAGACAAAAAAGTGATATCAATACATCATTTGCTCTGCGACTAAGACTTCCGCTCGGTGTCAAGAATTTCAAACTGATGCTACGATGAATTAAAAGTTGTTACTCATTGAATGACCTAGCTGAGATGCGTATATAAGTATTTGAAATTCTGCAACGTTTTCAGTTTCGGGGAAGAAGCCCGAAGCGTTATTGACATAAGGAAGAATAATAAGGTAGGGATTAAATTAAAAGAAACTGGTTGAAAAATGTAAAAATTGTCTTTGCAAGCATATGAACAGTGTGCTTTATTTGTTGAACGGGAGTGTTAGACGAATTCGTCTTGATAGTATGTAAAAGGTTTTTGAGAATTTAGCAAGATTTTCAGGTGTTATTTTAAACATTTAACATGTAAATTGCTTCGGATATAAAATTATAGCCATGACTGAATGTTGGATAGCTGTTTACTTTGTAAAGCCTTCAATACATGAATTGTGGTAGTCGATTCCGCTATGACTTAATTAATCGAACTGAACCATAATTGTTGTTCTCTTTTGTTTTATTGCATTTTGCTTAAATATCTTAAGCCAAAGTCGAACTTTGCTAACGAACGCTTCCTGTTGGCAACGGACACTCACTGAAGGAGAACATTTCGTTTTATCGCACAAAACTCTCGCAAAAAACGCGAACGTTATCCGCTGTGTCCGTCTTGGAAGGTTCTCACTAACATAAGCCTTTCTTCTAATAATCATTAAACTACGAAATCTGCTTGTCTGTTGTAAAACAAATTTTTTGACCGTTTCGGGTAATCAAATGAATTCATATATTAAAGTTTACGGATTTCCTCACACCTGCGAGTGGGTAGTGGATAATCTAGAAGTTTAATACATTGAAATAACTTTCTCGGATAGCCAGTTACAATAAGATATTGCATAGCCACATTACTATAAACTTTTCAAGAATTGCCGACATTAGTTTTGGATTAGACGCCTTCTTCGAGTGCCAGAATTAATTGGTTTTGCGAAGGGAATTGTTGGTGGATATCGAAATTAACAAAACGATGACGGACATTTGACTATTGTTTAGTGAAGAAATTGATTAAAGGTTTTGTCTTTTCGTCTCTGCTTTCTAAAAGTGTAATAAAAATGTGCACTATGGAAAGGAATTTAGGGATTTTTATTTTGCTTGATAGATACATCACGGAACTCGATAACATCTTTTAATCAATGCTTAGATTCAAGATTTGCTTTGTAAACTGAAGACAGGTTGTAATAAAGAAAATGCAAATTCTGGTGTGTTTTTACAAAACGTGTTTATCCAATGTCACTTTCCTTATCGTTTCCATCGGTTGTCATGCACTGTAAATGCAAGCTACGCATTTGCATTTATCATTTGTTAAATATGTGGGCTTCCTCTTGTTAAGTTAGGATTGCATTCATGTTCGGCGTTTTTACTTTCAGCATTTTATTTAAGGTGTAACATTTTTTCACAAGGTTGTTTAAGGGAAGGTAAGTGTTATCAATTTTGGAGCTAGCACCTGCAACATTTAACCGTGAATGTTCACTTCAGCAACTACCAGTATTAGAGCTGACATCTTGTATCTTTGAATTGTTTTGCTTCGTTGATGAAATTATGGTAGCTTTAAATCGCCGGTTTCTCAATGTCGATTTCAAATAATTACTTAATTGTGCTTCTACGGTGTCACTGCTAAGATAACGGTAACTTCTGTTAGTCTCAGCGTTTGATTATCCCCAACAGTCGCAACACAGTTACACAATTTCAACGCGAACAAACAGCTTATCTTGGGTAAATAAGCTGTCTACATCTTTTTACGCCATTTTAAATTAAGAAAACTTTAAACGGGAACTTTCCCTGCTGTATTTTAAATATCGAAATACTTATTTATTGTAGTCTTTTTGTGGGAACAAACTTGTGATGAAAAACAAAAAGCAAGAGATATCGATATTATAATTATGATTTGAAAAAAGGGAAGTAAAGTGCTCACTGTACTTTTTACTTTGACAGCTGTGAGAATTGGAAATTTTCTTTCAACACGCCAAATGACCAGCCTAATCACTAACTCGACGCACAAAACATTGAAGATACCTTAGCTTGGTTTTATGCAAAAGAAAAGAATGAAGCCCCTTGCCGTTGTCGAATCAGTATTATGTGGAGTAATCCTCGTTTGTTCTTTCATTGGCAACTTCCTAATAATCCTGCTCGTGTTTAGGAAGCCTCGTTTGGGGACAGCGACTAGCATTTATATCTTTTCCTTGGCTGTAACGGATTTTTTGAATGCTTGCATTCCTGGTCCACTCTTTTTGGCATCTCTTATCACACAAAGAATGCCGTACAATTCCGTCGTATGTAACATAGGCGGATTCTTTCAGCATTTCCTGACACTGGCCTCAACGCCCACAATGGCTCTGATAGCCATCAATCGGTATTACTGTACGTTAAAGCCAAGCCGTTACAAAATAGTATTCAGCACTCGTCGTTCAGTATTTTACCTTATAAGTTTATGGACCTTTGTCGCTATTGTTACATGGATTCCTGTAATCGGCGGATGGGCGGAAATGGCATTTAACCCATTTAGTGCCAATTGCAATTGGCGCTTCTTCCTGAAAACAGCAGAGCTGACGTTTACGGTATTGGTTGTCGTTGTCTTCATAATAACGAGTTTTCTGATCATCACAATCAGTTACTACCATGTATCAAGGTGTATTCGGCAACACAACAATCAGTTTGCAACTCATCGTGGCTTAAGAGTGCAGGAAATCAATGTGACGAAGACATTCTTTGTCCTAGTATTATCATTTGTGATGTTGTGGCTGCCTTCATTTACCACTATCTTACTTTATCGTGTTGCTATAAAGAAGACTTATCCACGCCTGGTTGGTATTGCTGTCCCTTTTCTCTTACAGGTCAGTAGTGCATTGAACCCTTTGATCTACGGTGTCATGAATCCCTCCTTTAGGAAAAAGTTAACACAGCTTCTGAAGTGGTCGACTGCAAATAAAGTTCATTGTGAGCCAACAAGTCGTCCGACAGGCCATGTGAAGGTATCTAGATTGGAGCTAGAAGATTGTTCAACTGAGCAGTCCTCATGAACAATGCTGCAAAGGTCACTTAAAGTCTGTTGTCTATCACAGGACATACATTTGAATAGAGGCGAGAAACAAAATATGAATGTTAATAGCACTATGAAAATCTGGAAATCAACAGGTTAGGGTGCTAAGCTGATCATTTGTAGTCTTTCATGGCTTTTAAATTATTTCAGATTGTACCAAATGTTTCTATGTATATGTTAACCAAATAGAAGGCGAGATGGCCTTACAGTTCCTCTCTCTCCACCCCGTTGAAATAATTAGTTCCAGTGAATTTTATGCCGGCGGGCGTGATCGTAGTTTATCAGCGAATAGCCAACAATGGAAAAATGTTGAAACTGTAAATGTTGTTTGAAGTGGCCATGCAAGCACTAAGCTTTTCCAATGAGAATAACATGGTTAAAAATCCGTACTGGCAGGAGGCAGACCAGTTGGCTATACACAAAGCGGGACTGGGAATTTAAACTCAGGACAACCGAGAACAAATCTAGCTAGTATGGTGGAGGGCTTGACCCGAAACCCTCCCTAGATTACAATACCAGCGCCCTAAGCCACTCAACCATGCTGCCTCCTGAGAACCAATCAGATTAGCGGACGACAATCAATCAGAGAACCAATTAGATTCGCAGATTTACAATAGAACACGATGAGAAAATTAAACCATTTTCAGTGGTACCTACATGTAGGGTTACGAGGGTTCGTGCGCTCTGTGCTTTACAAATAAAGTGATTATAAATTAGTTTAGTGCTCTAGCCTCCGTTAGCTTTTATTAATATTCAAATATTGTCAGAAGGTCATCGTTATCCTCAGTTCATAGGTAAAAGATACTCTGCAATATACTTAGGTTGCCAAAACTCGTCCGAAGTCATGAAAAGTGCTACGTAACTACATAATTTTAAGCTGTAAAATATTTTTCGTAGCCTAAAACAATCGGTAACGTCCTGCTTAATCTTGAGGAATACCGTCTGTGCACGCGATAAACTGGAAGATTTCGCAGGATTTGTTATAAATATGTACATTTCTGATAACCTGTCAAAAGTGTGTTTTATTTATAAGCATCACTGTACATAAGTTGTAAAATTCTACTGATACCAGAAGTACATCAAGGGCTGTCAGTAAGCCGCCTAGTAGTTTTATGTTTTAGGACAACAATAGAATATTTCATTAAGATTGCATTGTTTCATGAAAGGCATTGAACCGCACTCATTCTGCATGTAGCTTATAACTGCCCTTTGGTACCAGACCTAAATATACGAGGCCATTTTTGCTGTCTTTCTTGTCGTCTACATCTTACAGTGAAACAATAAATCTAATCTGAAACTGGTTAGATACGGAGGCAATCGCTAATCGCTTGGCAGCGTCTACTTTCCCAAACAAACGATGCTTACCATTAGTCAACTAGTGAAATAACTCTTCTTAAATGCGATTGGTCATCACAAAGCTACATTTTAGCGTTTATTGGACAGTTAACGCGTCATACCTAGGTTATTGGACAGTACGTATCATTTACGCGCGGTGTTATTGGCCAGTTGTACATTAATTATTCGTGAGTAGTATGGGGCGCACCGGTAAATCTTGTTTTTTGGGGCGGAATCTCATTAACAAGGGGGGGGGGGGAATACGTTAACGGGTGTGACATCATAGTCTCATGAATAAAATGCTACGGAATATAATTATGTTACAACCTGTTGGACGGGTTTGTCATGTTGTATTTTTAACTTGGCTGGTATAACCGGTTTGATAGGTTTGGCTTTAAGTTTTGGATAGCAGTTGTGGTTTAAATTATTGGGCAATCGTTTTTTTATTCAATATGACCGACCATTCAGTTTTAATTATGCAAACGTCTGATTGCATAAATTATCTACGGCAGAAATCATTGTTTTCGAACAATGGTTTTATACTCAATGTGCTTGAGTGAACTCAGTGATAAAAGCGCTTAAAAACTTAGTCTTAAACAAAAATGTTTGTAAAATTCTTTCTCATCCTCCTCCAGCACCATGTGGTGGTGGAGGAGGAATACAATAAAGTTGTGGAGGAGCAGAAAGAGGAAGCGGTGGGCCGATGGGGGCCCTATGTGGGACCGATGTTGGGCCGATGTGAGGCCGATGTGAGGCCGATGTGAGGCCTATGTGGGGCTGATGTGAGGTCGATGTGAGGTGGAATTGTGGAATTGTGGAGGAGGAGGAGGAGGAGGAGGAGGAGGAGGAGGAGGAGGCAAACAATAAAAATGTGGTGGTGGTGGTGACAGCGGCTGTGGAAAAACTCGTGAAAGTTTGGGAGAACTCGAAAACGCTGTGGAAACACTCGCCTGACGGCTCGTGTTCCCACTGCATTTCTAATTTTCCCAAACTTCCAGTCGTGTTATTATTTAACAATTAGATTATGAGCTCGAGATACAACTATCACTCATCAAAAACGATAGCTCACAATATTTTTTGTTTTAGTATAAATCTACTAGATGTTGAAAACGTAACAGTATATAATAAAAAAATACAATAAATAGGTCACACAGCGCGCGGAAAATTGGCAACTGCTACACATTTCATTGGGTTCTGTGTGCACCTTTGTACTTCATTCAAGATAACGTCATTCGCTCGCAACTGACACGAAGAGTCGATTTTTTAATTGTTAAATGACAATCAAAGATATACGGACGTAAGAGTGCTCTCAAGAAGCTAAGTTTTAAATCTAGGAAATGTGAAAGAGGAGAAAGTAATGAAAAGTTGAACACAGTTTAACGAATAAAGTTGTTGTTGACAATGGAGACCATGCAACCATAGAAGATGAACGACTGTGGAAGATAAGTGTCTGACTGTTCATAAACTTGGGATGCCACGGCAGAAAAAAGGCTGGATTGATTATTCTCGTTCTGAATCTGGGGCCTCGGAAGCCTTCTTATGCAGCTTAAAATCGTTTATCCTACGGTCACCAAATTAACACAGGATTATGAAGTCAGTAACTGTGGTAACTATAGATGTTTTGGTGTCATTGAAACGTAATATGACGTCGTTATGACGTCACATGTAGGATTTTATTGGCTGAAAAGTATTTCATTTTTAATTTTTTTAATTTTATTTTTTTATTAATGCTCACAAAAATACAATAGGAACAAAGGAACAGAAAAGTTTACAAGAGTAAATAAATAAATGAAATAAAAGGAAACGATGTTTAAAAAACTATACACTGCTTAGCAATAAAAAATAATAAGCACAAAGTCGATATAGCTGGAAAAAGGAAGAAATCTATATTGTGGTAGAAAATACAGGACTGTTGGTGACATTTCTAAGGCAAGTGGGAGTAAAAAATAAAATTTCAGGGAATACAAGAGTTTTCTTTGGGTATTTGACCTTCTTAAATTAAATTGTTCAAAAGTTCCCATTTCTTCGGAGTAGTGGTTTTTAATATCTGTTCTGTTTCGTATGTACGTTTAAGATATTGCCGAAAACCGTCTATGTGGGGGATAGTTTCTTTTGTATGGCAAAGCTAAATAAAATGTCTGGCAAGAAGGCAAAAGAAATTAATTTGAATGTGATATTGGATGAATCTGGTGCATGTCAAACCCATAGCGACAGTACACTCCAATGAATTATTGTTTGGAATGATTTTGCACTACGTCAGCCGTGATGTCATATCGGAAGGATTCCGTATTAGGGCATTTCCAGAAAAAATGAAGTAGTTTTTCTGGCGCCTCACGGCAAAAGGAGAACTCAGAGTCATTTTTAATTCCGAAATAGTAATATATTTATATATTTCCACCATAGTTGAATGTATAACCTTAAAGCAATGTTTGTGATAAGAGTTTTGTTTCTGACAAAACTTTGGTTGTCATTAACAACAACAACACGACTAAGACTTCTGCCCGGTGTCAAGAGTTGCGAACTGATGCTACGACGTATGAAAAGTTGTTACTCATTGATTGACATAGCTTAGGTGCGGATATGTGTTTTGTGAAATTATGCATCGCTTTCAGTACTCGGAGAAGAAGCCCGATGCGTTATCTGACATAAGGAATTATAACGTAGCGGCTAAGTTAAAGATAACCTGTTGAGAAATATAAAAAGTCTTTACAAGCATATGAGCAGTGTGTTTTTTCTTGTTAAACAAAGTATTAGAGGAAAACGTCGTGATAGCTTTTTTAATTTAAAAATTTATAATTGTTTTGGATGTATAGAGTGATGTTTACTTTGTTAAAATTGTGACAGTCGATTCCGCTAAGGCTAAATTATTTGCAGATGATAGAAATAAACTCATTGAAGCATTTCTCTTGTAGCCTCTGCCCTCTAAATATGGAAGTGCGCACGTCGGAAATGAATTTAGGGATTCCTTGTTTGTTTCATAGATACATCCTGCAAGTCGAAAACGTCTCTTAGTATAATCAATGCTGAGATTTTAAGGTTTGCTTTGTTAACTGAAGACCGGTTGTAATAACGAAAATGCAAATTTGAGGTGTTTCAAATAAATAAATTATTTGCAATGCGAATAGGATTTTTATGTCTTTCTTCCCGGTTAATTTAGTATATTTTATTAGTGCAGCACTGTAGACACTTGTGTAAGCTGCTTATGCAACAGATATTGTTATGTAACAGAATAAGACACGCGCGGGGCCTGGACAAGGGGGTATGGTATTTCAATGTATTGGGCCCCCCGCTTGTAGTTTTAACTCGTGGCCTGGCTACAAAGCAGCCAGTCGTTCATTCACTCGTGCTCTTCTCGCTGGATGACACACGTTTGTTTTTCACAGTGCCCTCACCTTTACTGGGCTCAACACAATTTTTAGAACCAATTGTTTTTGTAATTTATTCAAGAATGTTTTATCATTAAATCGGCTTTGGGTCTTTGCCCTTAGCCATTTTACTCCATCTGAATTTGTCTATCTTTAGTCAAGTGCCCAGTAAACGAGCGCGGGTATGCAGCCCAGTAGTTTGTGAATCCCTAGCCAAGGGAGGGGAGAATGGCATAAATAAATTATTTGCAATGCGAATAGGATTTTTATGTCTTTCTTCCCGGTTAATTTAGTATATTTTATTAGTGCAGCACTGTAGACACTTGTGTAAGCTGCTTATGCAACAGATATTGTTATGTAACAGAATAGGACACGCGCGGGGCCTGGACAAGGGGGTATGGTATTTCAATGTATTGAGCCCCCCGCTTGTAGTTTTAACTCGTGGCCTGGCTACAAAGCAGCCAGTCGTTCATTCACTCGTGCTCTTCTCGCTGGATGACACACGTTTGTTTTTCACAGTCCCTCCTCCTCCCCTTGTCCTGTCCACCTTGTTTCCGGTTGTATTTTTATTTATTTATTTTTTTTTTGGCGTTTTTGTGCCCTCACCTTTACTGGGCTCAACACAATTTTTAGAACCAATTGTTTTTGTAATTTATTCAAAAATGTTTTATCATTAAATCGGCTTTGGGTCTTTGCCCTTAGCCATTTTACTCCATCTGAATTTGTCTGTCTTTAGTCAAGTGCCCAGTAAACGAGCGCGGGTATGCAGCCCAGTAGTTTGTGAATCCCTAGCCAAGGGAGGGGAGAATGGCATAAAACTTGTTTATCCAATGACACTTTCCTTCAAGACTGGTGCCTTATAATTTCAGCGGTCGTCTAAAACTTATAAATGTAAATATATGTCAAGCTACGAATTTGAAATTATCATTTGTTAAGAAGAGTAAGTTTCCTCTTATTTACTTGAGGGTTGCATTCATGTTCGACATTTTTACTTTCACCATTTTTCTTATCCTGTAACATTTTCTCACCAGGTCAGTTGTTTAAAGTAGGTAAGTGCTGTCAATTTTGGAGCTAAGACCTTCAATCTTCAATTTAAATCAATGTAATTTTAAATCATGAATGTTTGCGTACAGCAACTTCCAGTTAAATTGAATTTCTACGGGTGACTGTAACTTCTGTTGCAATCTGAGTGAATTTAAGTATCCGCAACAACTACAACACAATTTCAATGCCAACAAACAGCTTGCATTGAGAAAATAAGCTGTCCAAATCTTTTTACACCATAATGAAATTTATAAAAATCTAAACAAGCAACAAGCAACCGAGATATCGACACTGCCAAATTCCAATTAGGGAACAGTGGACGAAAAGCCACTCCGTGGAAGTGCTACTGCAAATTCCCATTTATTTTATGATTAATTTTTTTTTCGATATTGAGTGATTCTGAAAAAGGAAGAGAAGCGCTCACTGTGCTTTTTATTTTGATAGCTGGGAGAACTCAAAATTTTCTACTGGTCAACCCCAAACAAAAAAAAGACACTGAATCGACGCACAAAACGCGGAAGATCCATCAGCTTGGTTTTAACCAAAGGAATGGAGCCCCTTGCCGTAGTCGAGTCAGTATTATCTGGAGTAATCCTTGTTTTTTCTTTAATTGGGAACTTTCTAATTATCCTGCTCGTGTTTAAGAAGCCTCGTTTGGGGACAGCGACTAGCATTTATATCTTTTCCTTGGCTGTAACAGACTTTTTGAATGCTTGCATTCCTGGTCCATTATTTCTGGCATCTCTAATTACACAGCGAATGCCGTACAATTCCGTCGTGTGTAACATAGGCGGATTCTTTATGCATTTCCTGACGATGGCTTCAACTTCCACAATGGCTCTGATAGCCATCAATCGCTATTACTGCACTTTAAAGCCAAGCCGTTTCAAAATAGTATTCAGTACCCGTCGTTTAGTATTTTACCTCATGAGTTTATGGACCTTTGTCGCAATTTTTACTTGGATTCCTGTAATCGGCGGATGGGCGGAAATGGCATTTAATCCATTAACGGCTTGTTGCAATTGGCATTTCTTCCTGAAAACAGCAGAGATGACGTTTACGTTATTGGTTGTCGTTGTCTTCATAACAACGAGTTTTCTGATCATCGCAGTAAGTTACTACCATGTATCAAGGTGTATACGTCAACACAACAATCAGTTTGCAACACACCATGTCCTAAGTGTGCAGGAAATCAATGTGACGAAGACATTCTTTGTCCTTGTATTGTCATTTGTGGTGTTGTGGCTGCCCACATTTACTGCTATCTTCCTCTTTCGTGTTGCCATAAGGGAGACCTATCCACGGCTGGTTGGTATTGCTGTTCCATTTTTCTTACAGGTCAATAGTGCATTGAACCCTTGGATCTACGGTGTTATGAATTCATCCTTTAGAAAAAAGTTAACACAGCTTCTGAAGTGGTCGAGTGTAAATCAAGTTCATTGTGATTCATCAAGTCGTCCGACAAGTCATGTGAAGGTATCTAGATTGGAACTAGAAGATTGTTTAACTGAACAGTCCTCATGAACAATGCTGCAATGGTCACTAAGTCTCTGTTGTCTATCACAGTACATACATTTGTCATAATAACATGATGAAGGGCAGAAACAAGCAAGAAACTTTATTTGCACTGGGAATCGAGAGACGAGGATGCTTAGCTGATCATTTACAGTCTGGAATAGCTGAAGTATTTCTGATTGTACCAAATGTTTCTATGTATATGTTGACTTAGTAGGAGGTGAGGTGGTGAGGCGGCCTCACAGCGCCTCCCTCCACACAGGTGAAATAATTAGTCCCAGGGGGAAGTGGGGGAAGAGGAGGTAATCCTGGGATTTACTAACATGCTATCCGGGGGGAGGGAGAAAAAAAATACTCCTTTTACGGAAAACAAATTGCGGATAGACTACCGGTCAAACAGAAACTCGGGTCAGCGGTTTAAATTCAGTAGACACTGAACATATAATTATAGAATTTAAATTTGCAAGCTAAGGACAACGCGTGCGTGATCGTGGTTTATCGGCAAGTAGTCAACAATGTAAATAATGTAAAAATGTAAATGTTTTTTATAGTGGTCATGCGTGTACTTGCCACCAAAACATGAAAAACAAATATTTTTAATGAACATAACATGTCTAAAAATCGCAAATGGCAGGAGACATACCAATTGACTTTACACAAAGCGGAACTGAGAGTTCGAACTCGGGACGACCGAAAATAAATCCAGTCAGTAGGGTGGAGGGTCTGAACCCCAAACCTCCCCAATTCTGTTACTACCGCCCTAAGCCACTCAACCACGCTGCCTCCTGAGAACTGATCAGATTGGCGGATTTACAATAAAAGTCGTTGTGTAGATGAAACCATTTTCACTAGTACGTACACGTATGGTTACGAGGGTTCGCGTGCTCTGTACGTTACTAAGAAAGTAATTACAAACTGGTACTGCGGGATAGCTCTGTTAGCTTTTATTATTGTTCAAAAAATTGTCACGATGCTCATAAATGGTCATAAAGTCATTGTTATCCGTCATCCGTACGTAACAGATACTTAACTATTCTCATGCTTGTTGCAGTGTTGATGCTTTGCGGTCTAAGAGTATCAAGCCCGTCATTTCGCTTGAAACGTGGTCATTTTAACGGTACTCCGGCACGACAGCCAACTTTCGCGAACCACCCACCTCCCCTGTTTTTTTCATTGCGTATAGCTACACACAGCATGAAAATGGAGATTTATGGAAAATTTAAGGTGGCTTAAATCTCCTTAAAGTTTGTTATTCAACTTTAAGCTGTCAATTAAAATTTGTTAAAGGCCGTTAAACTCCCAGTCGGCATTTAAGGAACTTTAAGCCAAATTAAAGTTGGCTTAAAATTTTTAGTCTCTTTAAGCAATCTTTAAACATGAGTGAAAAGCTGGCTTAGAGGTCAGCTTTAAAAAATGTAAAGTCAGGATAAAGCGGAATAAATTCCAAACTTACACCAGCTTTATTTGAGCTTTACACCACGGTAAAGTTATGTTTTCATGCTGTGACAATTTATTTTTTGGAGGTGGAAAAATATAAATTAACAAAACAGTTGACGGCATTGAAAAACTGTTTAGTGACGAAGTATATGGAAGCGTTCCTCTTATCGTCTCTGCCCTCTAAAATATAAAAAAAATAAGTAATAAGTTTTTTATTCTGGTTGGACAACATCTTATAGTAATCAATTTTGAGATTTAAAGATTTGCTTTGTAAACTGAGGACAGGTTACAATAAAGAAAATGCAAATCCTAGCGTGTCTTGAATGAAACTTGTTTACCCAATGCCACTTTCATTCAAGATAGGCACCATATCCTTTTTATAGCAATTGTAAAAGCAAATATTTGAATTTGTCATTTGTTGAATCAGTTGGCTTCCTCCTGTTTACGTAAGGGTAACATTTATGTTGGAAACTTTTACTTTGAGCATTTTTTAGAACGCAACATTTTCATGCAAGATTGCTTAAAGGTAAGTAAGTATTATCATTGAAAAACTGTTTAGTGATGAAAATATGGAAGCGTTCCTCTTATCATCTCTGCTCTTCAAATATAATAAAAAATAACAAGTAATAAGTTTTTTTTATTTTGGTTCATGGATTGTGGAGTTGGACAACATCTTTTAGTAATCAATTGTGAGATTTAAAGATTTGCTTTGTAAACTGAGGACAGGTTGTAATAAAGAAAATGCAAATCCAAGCGTGTCTTGAATGAAACTTGTTTACCCAATGCCACTTTCATTCAAGATAGGCACCATATCCTTTTTATAGCAATTGTAAAAGCAAATATTTGAATTTGTCATTTGTTGAATCAGTTGGCTTCCTCCTGTTTACGTAAGGGTAACATTTATGTTGGAAACTTTTACTTTGAGCATTTTTTTAGAACGCAACATTTTCATGCAAGATTGCTTAAAGGTAAGTAAGTATTATCATTGAAAAACTGTTTAGTGATGAAAATATGGAAGCGTTCCTCTTATCATCTCTGCTCTTCAAATATAATAAAAAATAACAAGTAATAAGTTTTTTTTATTTTGGTTCATGGATTGTGGAGTTGGACAACATCTTTTAGTACTCAATTGTGAGATTTAAAGATTTGCTTTGTAAACTGAGGACAGGTTACAATAAAGAAAATGCAAATCCAAGCGTGTCTTGAATGAAACTTGTTTACCCAATGCCACTTCCATTCAAGATAGGGACCATATACTTTTTATAGTAATTGTAAATATTTGAATTTGTCATTTGTTGAATCAGTGGGCTTCCTCTTGTTTACGTAAGGGTTACATTTATGTTAGAAACTGTTACTTTCAGCACATTTTTAGAGCGTAACATTTTCATGCAAGATTGCTTTAAGGTAAGTAAGTATTATCAATTTTCGTGGTGTTAATACCTTCAATCTTTCAATGTAAAGGCATCATTTCGATGTAATCGTCAATTTAAAGGCATTTAACTTAAAGTAGAATTTGTTCTCGTATACAGCAACTGCCATGAGGCCATGATTACATGACGTTTTTCAGCCCGTTTGTCCGGCCTGAAACTCCCAGCCCGGTTTCACAAACCGAAGTCTTATTGTTGGTTTCAAACAATTGATAAAACATGTTTCTACGGTGTTATTGATAAGATAACGGTAACTTCTCTTGGTATCTAAAATTGATTATGTGCGACACAAACACAGAATTTCAAACAGCGTTTCTTGGGTAAATCAGCTGCCTAAATCTTTTTTACATCATCATAAAATTTTTAAAATAGGAACAGGATCTTTTACTGCGGTATTTGAATGATGAAATACTTATTTGTTACTGTTTTTTTTTTGTGAAAACTAATTTGAGATTAAAACCAACAAGCAAGAGGTATCGATATTCTATGAATCGAAAAAAATTAAGGAAATTCAAACTGTGTATTTTACTTTGACAGCCGGGAGTATTACAAATTTCCTATCAACACGATTGTCCAACCCTCAAAAGAAAGAATTACTGAATCAACGCACGAAGTTTTGAAGATCCATTAACTTGGTTTGATGCAAAGAGAAGGAATGAAGCCCCTTGCTGTAATCGAGTCGGTATTTTCTGGAATAATCCTCGTTTGTTCTTTCATTGGCAACTTCCTTATAATCCTAGTCGTGTTTAAGAAACCTCGTTTAGGCACAGCGACCAGTATTTATATCGCTTCCTTGGCTGTAACGGACTTTTTGAATGCTTGCATTCCTGGTCCACTCTTCTTGGCATCTTTGATTACAGAGCAAATGCCGTACAATTCCGTCGTATGTAACATAGGCGGATTCTTCATACATTTCCTGACGATGGCTTCAACTTCCACAATGGCTCTGATAGCCATTAATCGGTATTACTGCACCTTAAAGCCAAGCCGTTACAAAATAGTATTCAGTACCCGTCGTTCAGTATTTTACCTCATGAGTTTATGGACCTTTGTCGCAATTTTTACTTGGATTCCTGTAATCGGCGGATGGGCGAAAATGGCATTCAATCCATTAATGGCTTGTTGCAATTGGCGTTTTTTCCTCAAAACAGCAGAGATGACGTTTACACTATTGGTTGTCGTTGTTTTCATAATAACGAGTTTTCTGATCATCGCAGTAAGTTACTACCATGTATCAAGGTATATTCGACAACACAACAATCAGTTTGCAACACACCATGGCCTAAGTGCGCAGGAAATCAATTTGACGAAGACATTCTTTGTCCTGGTTTTGTCTTTTGTGGTGATGTGGCTGCCCACATTTACCGTTATCTTCCTTTATCGCGTTGCCATAAGGGAGACCTATCCACGGCTGGTTGGTATTGCTGTCCCGTTTCTCTTCCAGGTCAATAGTGCATTGAACCCTTGGATCTACGGTATTATGAATCCCTCCTTTAGGAAAAAGTTAACACAGCTTCTAAAGTGGTCGAGTGTAAATCAAGTTCATTGCGAGTCAACAGGCCTTCAGACCGGTCATTTTGATATATCTATATTGGAAAATGGCAACGAAGAAAACCGTCAAATTGAACAGTCTTTATGAACAATGATACAGCAGTCACTTTTAAAAACACTTTGTTGGCTATCACAGTACAAATATATGTATTATTTAACAAATAGATTCCATTTTTCCGTGCGTCTGTCAGTACCACATTTTGAAGTCTTCTGTGATCTATAACTGAACAGACCCACGGTAAAATAGAATCTATTTGTTTTATACAATAACAGAAGATTTTAGTACACTTCAATGTAAGCAAAGCCGCAACCGGTGAGGAAAAGTTGTTTTCATTATTCCACGATTAAATTTTCAGTAACCATACGAAGCACTGTCAAACCGATTTTATAAACAGAATAATGGAAAATTAAAACATCAACGAAAAAGCCAACCTTTATTCCATTTGGAAACTTGTTCAGATCTGTAAACTTTAAATTTAGCGTCTCAAGAGAAGCGTTCAACCGCCATACAAGACTTTCCCGTGGCGTCGTCCAACTGTTCAACATCGGACAAACTCAGTTTTCGATAATTTCTCGAATCATTCACTTTCTACTTCAAGCTTGTTTAGCCCAGTTAAATGTTCCGAAAGGTAGATTTATAATTAAACTTAACTCTTTTGTTTTGTTGTGGCCCGGTGAGTTTTGAAAAACTTTGCCGACAACACTGACTTGGACTATGTACTCTGATCACGTGCGCGAGTCACTCCACGCGGTGACGTCATCTGTGCGTCTTTACTCTAATAGATAACAGGCATCAAACAGTCACAACGCGCACAGTAGCTTAGTTATTGTATACATTTTATTATATGGCTCGTAATCCCCACGGTATTTTTCTATTTTATGGCACGGTATAAAATAGTTACACAACACTTTCTCGTGGTATATTTAACAATTATTCCACGAGCGCGCATTGGCTATAACGATCTCCTATCCAATAAGCGCGAGTGGAATAATTGTTTTATTAAAAACGGCCCAAAGAATTGCAATATTGAAGCTCTTCAGCTGTTTTAGTTAACGCGTATCGGCTACTATAATTGTGGTCAATGGTATATGAGCTCATATATCATTGCCTGTTAACCAATCAAATCGCAGGAATTGCAATATACCATTGCTAGTTTTTAATAATATGGAATATCCTACTTATCACTTTTCTTGGCATACACACTCGCCTAAAGGTTCGTGTTTATACCGAGAAATTACAAGTTACTCGGGATATTCCATAAGAGTTAGAAAATCACGTAAACCAATCAACTTGCATTTGTTTCAACCACAGTTACGCCGGTTTTATTACGTTGGTTTTTTCCTATAAACTTACTGGCGATAAAGGGCGTTGTAGAAATTAATCGGAGGGTTATAAAATAAATAAACCCCTTTCTGGCTTGCTAGTATATTGGAGGATAATACCCTTGGCTGAAAGAGTGTCCTCAAAATTTCACAGTTGCCCTCGAAGCTTCGCTTCTCGGCCAACTGTTCATTTTTCGACAATCTTTCAGCATTATCCTCCAATATACCAGCCGCCTGAAGGGGTTTATTTACTAAATATACCGCTCAAAAGCGTTGCATACCTTGTATGTATTGTATTGTATATTTCATCAAATCTGATATTAAAAAAGATGCTTGATAGCTTACAAAAGGGTGCTTGCCCAGAATACATAAACGATTTGTTAAGACTTAATAACAGCCAGTACAGTAGGAATACATGGGGAGCTAATCTTACCATAGAACCTAGAAGATACAATAGAGTGAAGGAGGGAGGCCGCACGTTTTCCGTAACAACTTCAAAATGTTGGAATCTCAATCTGTAAATATTCTCCAAGTCAGCTTAACGATAGGATTTTTATTCCTTTTTAAGATAATTATTTTTATATTTATGAATTTACCCTTTTAGCTTAGCTTTCAAATCTTAATCTTACAGCATTTCATTTTTAATAGGTTTTGGGTAAATTTCTAATTAGGTTATTGATTATAGTAGATTTTTAACTAATGTTATGTTTATGAGGGCCACAAGTTTATTAGTTGTTTAGCTATTACGTGTTACCTTCCTTAAATAAAGTTTGATTGATCGATTGAAAGGTTGTCAATTGATAAGTAATGTGTATTGCCTGAACGTTTGAGTGTATTGTTAGTATTGTTGCATGGCTAAAGTATATTGATTGTACCACATGTGTCCCCACATGTGGTAAATGAGTTACACTTAATTAAAAGCTGGGTGTTATGTACTTAATACTAGCATCCCATTCGGGGAAGTATGGGAGCGGAGAAGGCGGGGGGGGGGGGGGGGGCGGGGTATAGAAATACTGCTGGGTGTTTCATGCTGTGTAAACCGAAGATTATGGTGACTATCGCTTATACTACTCGAGTAAGTAGTCCACTTTGTGCATCGCGCACGTGATCGTGGTTTATCAGTGAATACTCAACAATGAGAGAAGTTCCTCAGTTAACTGTCGAAGTATTTTAGGCCTGCTTGTAAGTTCTGGTAGGCTATTTTGTAAGTTATTCAAGAGCCACTCGAAGGGTTTTGTCAAACGTTTTAACTTACTGCTGTTTTTATCCTTGTATGATGTAACCCTTGCTGTACTGTGTACAAATAAACAAATCGGATTCCTGTGCCGGATCTTTTGAGTTTTATTAATCTTTCATAAGATTACAGAATCATACTCCCGCTCAACAAATTGTCGCTAGTATGATAAAAAAAGCATGATCATAAACCCAGTTGGTCCTTATCCAGTCCTTCCAATGACCATTTTCTTAAGGTTTTCCTACAGAAACTGAGTACAGTGTTTATAGACGTTAGTGTTTCTGGTGCAATTTAAACAGCAATTTGTTTTCTGCGAGCCCAGGCCGCAGTCGCAAAGTACCCACAATACATTTTTTAACAACATGTTACGGAAACAAAAGAGGCCATTTTTTTCCTTTTTGTTTTTGTAACGAGAGCTCTGTTTCAAATGAATGGTAAAAATTTGACTTTAGGCTAAAAAACAACGTTTTATCTGAGGAGTAGTAAGCACTTTGACTACGTGTTTTTATAGAGGTGAATTCTAGGAAGACAGGAAATCGTGGAACATAAGCCACATGCGCGTATGACCGCAACTGTTTAAAACTCTCACGATTGTTACTTCAACACTGTATGTTTTTATGTCAGTCAGAGGGTGCACTTTGTAAGAGCTACTATTTCTTAATTTGCATGAAATCAAACTAAACAAAAAAACCGTCAAATGTAACTCGTTAAGTTTTCTCTTTTTCATTTTAACATTTTTCATCGTTTTTCTGTCTAAGTTGAGGCAGATGCGAATTTGTTTTCATTCTGGAGTCTGGGTTTGACAAACAAATTATTGTGTTTTAAATTACTTCAACTTTATCCAAGTTGAGTTCTAGTGCAAACAATTCTTTCTTCACAGCTTGATTCTCAATAAACCTTTGAGGATGTTTTCCACTAAAACAGGATAAAACTTAACGACTTAATTAAGATGTTATCCTTTTAAACGACGGTATGGTTGGAATAATTTTTGTTTAAAAGTGTTTTGAAAAGCAATGAATGCTCTGTAATAAATAATAAATGTTCTTCAAGTTGTCCATAATAACATAGCACCGTTGCTTTGTTAAGGCATTGTTAACTTTCATCGCTTCTTCAATTTTCAGTTCTGATCTGCAGCCAATAAAACAAAAGTAAAAAAATATATATTCATAACGTCTGAACAAACGAAACAATAAAATTAAGAGAAAATCTTAATTGGAGTAGAGTTCTCAATAGGGCATACTAACATTAGGCTTTTCTAGACTTGCAAGTTATTTACTGCCAGTTTGTTAATTTTGTACAGTCACAAATACAGGACCGATGTACGGAAGCATTATCACTGAAAAAAGGCCTAAATTTTCAAGCATAAATTCGGTGTTTTGGATAAAGTGATGGCGTTGTTTTTGTCGATATTTTGGCTGATATCACAGCTTTTATACTACAGCTTAGCTTGTAACGATAAACGAGATCACGTAACACCTATAACACGAGAAAACCGAAAACTTAAAGGAAATCATTTAATTCAACGTCTTTCTACAGCCAGTCAAATCTCCTGCAGCCATCTATGTTTGAAGAATTCTCGTTGTCTTTCAATCAACTACAATCTGTCTGGGGTAGAAGATGGTGGACTTTGTGAATTGAATGATGCTGGTTTGTCCGATGATTTTGAGGAAAAAGATTTAGTGATGGCAAAAGGTTTCATTTTTTCGCAAATACGCTGTAAAAAGGTAAGTTTCACCATCCATATATTTCATAGTAGAAAAGTTCAAGCATATAAATCGCATTACATGTATAAGAATAGCTGTGCCACTCTAGGTAGTACTCTAGGTAGGTACTCTAGGTAGTATCCTTTGTTTTTTTTTTAAAGTCAAACTTTGTGGTATGTAAATTATACGTATATTCCTCTAGCATTGTCCCCACTGATTATTTGATGTTTTTTTTTTTTAACTTTCTGATTGAAGTTTTTCGTGTTTTTTGGATGGTCTTCAGTTGAAGGCCTTTTGAACTTGTGCGGAATTTCATGTGCAAAAAAGGAATCAATGTTGAGCGAGATACTGAACAAGAACAAAACTAGCTAACTAACGGAAGTTTATTCCATGGTTTAGGGTGCGAAGAGGCCTAATTTGTGTCAGCCCTAACACCGCGATACATACACTTGGGATGACCCTTTGTTCCCATAGTAAGAAACTTGGTTGTATTTTAAAAATTACCTTGACGTATCTCTATCGCTTTTATTGCAGGTCAAGAAAAGGAGCTGTCCAAAAATGGACTCAAAATTCAAAGGTTTGAATCTGAATGTCAGAATAAGTGTGAGAAAAATAATATGATCGGCAGCTGCGGTTACGAAGACAGTCAGATGTTTTCGTTCGTCAATAACAGTTAGCAAATATTGTGATTCTATGGATAGCAATGGTTAATTTAAATTAATTGTATTTCTGTGGCCATAGCAAATTGACAGTATTATTTTTGGCAGGTTCAATTTACGAATAACAGGACAAGTACAAAAAACCAGTAAAATCATGCGTATCGGCAGTGCTCCCAGAAATATCCTTATGTTAATAACGCATTCCTTTTTACTTAGATTTTGCTCTCGAGTTTCCAACACAAAGCACCACCAACGCAGTGTTCGCCAAACGTATTTCTAGAAGGATAACAGAATTTACTCTCTGCCTTTGGATGAATTCAAAATACAGCCAAGATCATGGAACTCCATTCAGCTATGCAGTGCAAGACAGTATGCAAGAAATTGTTATCTATAACCACAATAACCTTGCTCTACATGTCGGTAGTGTGTCAACAGCCGGGTAAGAGGAGTACTGACCACTAAGTGCGTTAATCGTATAAATAACAAAATTCTCGATTTTGATTGGTTTTGCGTGCGCCTATTTGCCGCGTAATCGGCGCGCGATCACGTGGGTTGTCCAATTACAGGTATCCAATTTGAAGTTGCTCAAATTGGATACCTGTAATTAGACAACTACGCCAATCGCGCGTCAATCATGCACATTTGAATGGGTTCTTTCTTTGCCGTTTTCCTACTTTTTGGACAACCAATTTAGTTTACCTTTGACTTTTTCACACAAAATTAGGTTCCTAAAGACTTCCTAACCTCTAGGGGGATTTTGTTATTGTTACGATTAATTAGTAATTGGACCTTGTGTCGTACATTTAAGAGAGTAATCGTGCTCGTAATTTATAATCGGCCTCGCGCTGCGCGCTCTGCCGATTTTGAACTTACTCGCCCGATTGCTCTCTGAATTGTACTCCACTCAGTCCAATTATTATTACTAATTGCGCAGAGTTAAAAAATGCAATGTTTAATTCAGATACGCCAATTATTTTTTGACATGTAACTCGTGCGTTAAGAGAGCCGCAAGCATTTGTTGTCTCGGTGGTGCGCTCACTGATATGTTCTTAGCAGCAACACTGAAAACTTTTGATAAGTTATTCTGGTTAATTTTGCGCATGAATTATTTGCCTCTGGCGTAGTTACGACTTATATACATTTCCTATAATCTAAGAAATTAAAGTGTGTAAGCCGGATTAAAAACAAAAAGAAAGGAGCAAAAAAATGGTCTTCATGGCATAACGAAGTAAGCTATATGATTTTATCATTCTTGTTGTGTCTTGTTTAATTTGGGGGGTGCTTAGTTATAGTAATTGGACTAAGTGGAGTACAATTCAGGGAGTTGTCGGGCGAGTAATTTCAAAATCGGCAGAGCGCGCAGCGCGAGGACGATTTGAAATTACGAGCACGATTACTCTCTGAATTGTACGACACGAGCTCCAATTACTAATTAATCGTATCAATAACAAAATTCGAGGTTAGGAAGTCTTTGAGAAGCTTTTTTAGTGTGAAAAAGTCAATGGTAAATTCAACTGGTTGTACAAACAGTGGAAAAACAGCAAAAAATAACCCATTTATATGCGCGTGATTGGCGTGTTGGTGTCTAACTGTAATTAGACACCCACGTGATCGCGCGCCAATTACACGACAAATAGGCTCTAACCAATCAAAATCGAGAATTTTGCTATAGATACGATTAAGCGTGGTAGCGAACAGATCTATAACTTCTCATTACACGTTCAGCCGAGTTAACACGAGCAATTTTTATATTACAATTTTTATTTGCTGGTGTAGAAGAGAATATTTGGCCAATTTTATGTGACAAATAAAAGTTGTCACATAAGAAAAGTGGCTGTGTAGATGACTCGCCACATAAAATGTGGCGAGTATTGTGTCAGCATATGTGGTCCCCAATCTTCCATGTTCGTACTGAGCACTGTGCGCGCGTATCTCTTTGTGTATCTCTGCTGTCAAAGATCATTAAAGGCGCACTTAACTTTGGATTGCTGACAAATAATTGTTGTATCATCTACACGATCAAATACATTTGTCACATTAAAATTGTCGCATAAAAATTGCCCGTGTAAACACGGATTACATAGGAGTTTGCCAAGGCCATTTTCACGTTACTCGTTTATATTTGCAAGTGTGAGGCATTTAAAAAAGTTATTCTAGCTTTTAAGTCTATTTATTACAGTTGGTTTAAAACGTTTTTAATGATTTAAAATGGGACGCAGAGTTTGTCTAAAAAGAAGAAAGCTCATTATATTTTTTTATTGTTACGTTTCGAGAAAAGTTGTTTGTTTTAAAAATATTTTAGTAATAATAATAATCTAAAGACTTATATTGCGCTATAAACAACCAGTTTTGTCACGATGGTAAAATCTTATATTTATATATTGGCAGGACACAATTGTCCGTGGCTGACGGCGACTGGCACCATATGTGTGCTACCTGGTTGAGCACCAGTGGCTCTTGGAGGTTCTTCATAGACGGGACCTTGGCAACAAGTGGAACTAATCTTAATGCAGGTCACGTGATCGAAAAAAGTGGGGTCGTAGTTTTGGGCCAAGAACAAGATACACTGGGAGGAGGGTTTGAGCAGTACCAAGCCTTCGTAGGCAAAATAGCTAATGTCAACCTATGGGACTGCGTTCTTCAGGAAGACGAAATAGTGGAGATGTCAAAAAGTTGCCTGTTAGGGGAGGGTAATGTTTTGAGGTGGGACCAATTTAGAGACGACATTCAGGGAGAAGTAAGGATTGTTGATCCTTCGCCATGTAAGGCTCCATGAGTAGGAGCAACAAGAAATATCGTTTAATCGCAGTTTTTTTTTTGTGACGAAAGCTTTCATTTTGCCATAAAAATAATCTGCACGATAGATCTTATTTCACAAACACTCTTGCTTCTTGGCCATTTCAATTTAAAAAGAAATAAAATACAAACAGCGGCAACAAACATAACAGATGGACCACGCATGGTTTGAAAAAGAACTTAAAATTTACTTGACCTTTTGCATGCTACAGCACGCATTGATGCAAACATTAAGGGGAAGAATATTTATATAATAACAGTTGTAAAAGGATGACCGGAAAATAGACCTTCGAGAACTGACTGACGGTTCCAGCAGATTACTTTATGGGAAAAGATAACCCAGACCTGGATGGAAAGATAGGCAAAAACTCCTTTTTCAGTAACTTTACAAAAGTTCGTAGAACTGAGGTGACCACTCTGATTTAGTTGGGAAGTGTTGGGGATGAAGGGGAAAAATCGAGCTGGTAAAGATTAGCGCGGGGGGACTATTATTCTAGAAGATGCGATAATCAGTATTTTACAACATTTTGGCCTTCAGGGAGGCAACAAAGAGCGAGTGCACTTACACTTTTCACAACCTATAATGCTTTTAAATCCGTCTTGTAGACAGTATTGTAGCAGTTCTCACGAGCTTGTAACTACACGGGTCCTCTTTTGTGATTCTTACAAGCGGGTTTTTTTTTCTGTAGTTCGTCTCTTGCCGAAGAGATAAGTGGCGCTTGCCGCCCTGGCAAAGTTCGCGGCCTTCGCAACATTTTTAGAACTACGTATTGTAAGAATGTTAGATAATAAAACCATCGTTTGAACTGCACTTTTGATGGAAAGAAACGTCCAAGTTTGTCTGAGAGCTAGTTGCTTTGTAGTGCAGTTTTTAGTTAAACGGAATTCTCGAATTGGGGGAGGCGCTCAAGAGCGAGGGCACAGTTTTTCCCTATACGGTCCTGCCTAGGCCGGCAAATAACATTTTTTTCCCCTACTTTATTTGTTTTTAAAAGAAACCTGGAAATATTGTGTTACAAAATCTTCGTTTGTATATGTGCGTCATTTCAATGTTGAGTCGATCGACGGGTTAACAAGAGTGAAAAATGTTGTTTATTATTTAATTCCGAATAAAATAGCATCTCTTAAAACACAACGTACTTGCAGAAAGATTCAACATATTTAATTAACACTGAACAGATTCAAGAAAACAAACTGAAGTACTAAATATAGCACACAAAGCATTATCATTCACAAAACTAAACACTTTAAAATCGACTTGGGCTTTCCTGTTCGTAGGATATTAATTTCTCTGACTAAAAATATACTATATCTGACTGAAATACAGTTTCTGTACCTTTACACAACTTCTTTTTCTAAACCATTCCCAGGTCTTCTTCAGTGCCTTTTAAAGTTATCATTTCTATAGCCATACAATATGGATTTAACAGGGCGTTGATCGACATACGTATCAGTAACTTTTGTACATTTTATCACAACAAACTTCGAAGTTTCAGAAAAGCCGCCCATTTCTCCTGTTGCTATAGCAATATGCGATAGACACATTGGTATTGCCATGAACAATACATTACTCCCAACTAAAAGAAATCTCCTTCTTGCAAGTGTTGCTTCCCTTTTGATTCCAAATTTGCTGCCTGACTTGCGAACCACCACAAAGATATGCACATACAGCTGTATAGGGGAATGGTTGGTAAATACCCTATTGCACTCTGAATTGAAAGGCAGATGTAGGTTTCATAACCACTGGTACTATAAATATCTGCATAAGCTAGTGACCATCCTCCCATTGCCAATGCTACTAACCAAGTTACCAATATGCAGTAATATGCCTGCTTGATACGCACCCTGATGTGAAGTTTCATGCAGAAGACTACAGCTAAATACCGCTCAATTGTTACCGCGAGGGATATTATTATCATAGAATTAAATGAAAGTGCGGCGATAAATCCTAAAGGTAGGCATATAGACACACGCTTACTCCCCATTTCATTCACTGACAAAACATGGTATACTGTTGCTATAGCGATCGAATAGACACCAGTTATAACACCACTTACACACATGCTGGACACAAGTAGTAAAGGGGCGTTGGATTTTTATCCCTGTTCGTTACGATAACGACGAAAACGATCAGGTTAAGAAAGAAGGCAAAGATTCCAATGGGAAAAGCGAAAATTAAAATTGTCTTTCCCATTTCTAAACAAACATTTTGTGTATCTACACTTCCTACAACTTTAAGGCATCGGGCCTCATCACGAATGCACTGTGGGAAGAATCGTTGCCTCGTTAACACTTGATACTTCTTATTGATAATGTACTTGTGTTGGACGCAGCTCTCTCACATGAGAACACCATCGTTTCCCTCAGCAATCTCACGTACATCATAGCTTCTAACCAGAGAGCAAAACTGTGCAGTTAGCGCTTATAGATGCACCTTTGATTATCCGTAGATGTTTGTGGCTCAAGATGTTTTTCGTTATCGTCCAATTGGTATTTCCTGTAACATCCAGAGAGGTTAAAAATGGTAGTTGATGACTAATGTCGCCCTTCTACTCTTTTAGCTTATTTCTTCCAATGTCCCTATAAACAGAGAAGAAAATAATTACTACATTATGCCTAGTTGAAATAAGCCTTCTTGGTTTCATTTGCAGCATTTTGACATAAAGGCACTATTCATTTGCTTTCAAGAAAGACATAAGAACATAATATTATAGGCTATTTTCACTTACAGTTTGGAGAGGCGAATAAGGCCGTTAAAAGACTGATTTTAAATGTAGCGGATATTGTTTCCCCTCAGAGATCTAAAAGTATGAAAAACAAGCTTGGTTACATTATTCTAAAAGGCAGATCAGACACTGTAGGTAATAGAGAGCAATCATAGTAATCATTGTAATGGATTGCAAAAGAGAAAAAACAAACTTATCTGGTATAAATAAAACTGCTGGAGCGATCTGCGTTCATAACTAAAATATAAAAAAAAGTTTAAACAAATCTAAAAAGGTTTAAATAACTCTAAATTTTCGATCGCCTTCTGCGGTCTTCTACAGAGAAAAAAAGACTGGTTGCCTCACTATTGGGCAACAAACATTGTCTCAGGATATTTTATATTTTTTATAATAAAAAAAATATTTATGTTTTGTGAGTCTTGCGAAGTCATTATTTTTTCTCTGAAGAAGACTGCAGCAGACGATCGGAAATCTAGAGTTATTTTAACATTTTAGATCTGTTTGAAACGTTTTTATATTTTAGCTTGTATAAAATACCCTCTCCTACTTTTTGTTGGTTTATAAAAACGTTAGGAGATGCGTTTGTCCCGTTCTGCGAATGTTGTTATCTGCTGGATTTGTTTATTTAATCAAGGACCAATAGCAGTGATTTTGCTTGGTCTGCTTCGTTTTAGGTACTTCAATCGAATATATTTGATTTGTAGACTTTGAATCGAATTAAAATGGATAATATTGTTAACTCGGCGCCGGGCATATCGCTTTCTGTATTTCCATTCTAATAAATCAATTCAACGCTTTCCCATGGAATTTGTGGTAAAATATTTCAAAATCCCTCGAAAGCTTGCCAAAAAGGAACAATGTACGGCCATACATCCTTTTTAATTTCCAGATAGCAGTAATCATTTACTCATCATCAATACCTCGTTGAAGTCCCAAAGTTCTTGCTTTCAGGTTCTTCATTATTTGGGTGTATGTGCCAATGATTGTACAGCATTTTCATAACTCGCTTCGTCAAGAAATAATACATTGTTTTTACAAATTACGACGACAAGTTACTCACAATGAAACCGGAAATGTTTTTGCGAAGTAAGACAGGTTTATGGATAACAATGCTTTCCTTGCTACTCAGGTTTAGTTATCCTTTACTTTTCAACGCTGGACTCTCCATTTTGAATAAGCCTGTGCATACTACCCATACAGCAAGTAATCAACGCAAGACAAGAGCTTGGTTGCTATTTCTTGCTCCTAAAATATATTCATTTCATTCCCATACAATTGACTATTGACCATTGACTATTTCGTAGAAATGCTCAGTGAGCTTGGAATGCCTCTGGCTATTTATATTATCTTTGCTATCAAGTGCTTTTATGCCATTCTCCCCTCCCTTGGCTAGGGATTCACAAACTACTGGGCTGCATACCCGCGCTCGTTTACTGGGCACTTGACTAAAGACAGACAAATTCAGATGGAGTAAAATGGCTAAGGGCAAAGACCCAAAGCCGATTTAATGATAAAACATTCTTGAATAAATTACAAAAACAATTGGTTCTAAAAATTTTGTTGAGCCCAGTAAAGGTGAGGGCACAAAAACGCCAAAAAAAAAATAAATAAATAAAAATACAACAGGAAACAAGGTGGACAGGACAAGGGGAGGAGGAGGGACTGTGAAAAACAAACGTGTGTCATCCAGCGAGAAGAGCACGAGTGAATGAACGACTGGCTGCTTTGTAGCCAGGCCACGAGTTAAAACTACAAGCGGGGGGCTCAATACATTGAAATACCATACCCCCTTGTCCAGGCCCCGCGCGTGTCCTATTCTGTTACATAACAATATCTGTTGCATAAGCAGCTTACACAAGTGTCTACAGTGCTGCACTAATAAAATATACTAAATTAACCGGGAAGAAAGACATAAAAATCCTATTCGCATTGCAAATAATTTATTTATCTTTCTACAATAGCTTTTTGTTGAGTGCCTACAAACTGCAATTTTTGTGGTCAAAAACCAATGTTTTTTTGTCGTGTAGTTTTTGTGAAAATAGCTGTTTTAAAACTTTCATGGAGTGGGTTGCATCGTAGGTTACTTAGATATGCGAACTTCCACGAATACCTGATACACGCTGTTATGAGATACAATAGCAAAAGCTAGCCTCCTACGAAGACCGTTTTATCCCGCGGACGGGCCCACTGAACACAAGAGGCTACAGGTAGCTGTAAAAGTACTGTAATATGACCTACGTTGAAACTGAACTAGTCGCCCTTGTAAATAAACAAATTCGGCAGTTATCCTAAAATACTATACTACCAATATATTCGTAGTACGCATTCCAAAGCTTTATGATATTAAGGCCTTTTATCTCTCAACGTCAGTCTAGTCTATATATATATATATTTATTTTTTTTTTTAACGTCAGTCTAGCTTTGAAAACAAAGAAAGTAAACCAAATATTTATTTTCCGCGTTTATGCTAATATTTTCAAAGACTGAAAGATTGTTTATGTAAAAGCGAACTCCAGCCTCCCCCAAATCCACAGCCGTCTTGTGTAAAACATGAAGAAAACGAGACCGAGTTATGTTTTCCCTGTAAACACCAAGTTTTGCTTTATTATGATGTAGAATTTCGGCTCTGTTTCAAAGTCATAATCATGTAGTACTAGGCAGCTTATATTACAACGCAATCCTTAGAGGATTTGATATACCTTTATTAATGCTTTGCCTTAAACTCTTAATATAGAAAGCCTCAAGGCACGCTAATTGCAACCAGTTGTCATTGCGGTCAATGACCTCAACAGCATTCAGAAAGGCTAACTGTCTCTTAAAACCTTTCACAATTGTCTAGATCCTGATGTTCGTACATGGGTTGTGTCCTCTTGTTTCATCTTGTTAGTCATCGCTACTCGATCTCGTTTTCTTTATGCTTTAATTCAACACAAAAGCGACTGAAAATGTAGTCCAAATAATCTCTATTTTTTTTTAAGACGTAATGTCTTAGACCTGCCGGTTGTTTTGTTGTTTTCGGCGAGCTCTTTGGTGTCAAGTCATCAAGTTTTTTCCGCGTTTTAAGTGCATAGCAATTACGTAGATCGTTGCTTACACCCCTAATTACAGTTGTCGCCAGAGAGAATTTTCCGTGTTTAATGCTAATGTGAAAAGGTATTTAATCTAGGTTTGTTACCCAAAAGCCAGCTACTAGTCGAGGGAGGACGTAGCGCAGCATCACCAGAGGAGCTAGTGAAAAGGTAAAAACTCGTTCATCGTTTGTTACCAAACTAAACCGGAGTCAACTTTTGAAATAATATCAGACAGAGACAGGGCGGGAGAAAGGGCAGACAGGCCCAAATTTTTTGACAATGCAGTTTAATGCAAAAGGTTTTCCTTTCAAGATGATTTGGAATTTTGCGGCGTTTACTCGGCGGCAGGCAACATTTTCCTAGTTTCAGTTCTCAAAATCATCACTGGAACTGATAACATCAGCTCTCTACACTATTTTGTACTGTCTGTCTCGAAACCTTTTTACCGCATAGCTAGTAGGGCAATAAGAAATCTGTTACGATTTGGTTTAGATTCCAATTTGTGTGTTGAAATTGAAAAAGCTTTAAAGCTTTCTTAAAACATCGAAGAGTGCAAATTGCGTGTCTTGGTAGAGAACTTTTAAGAACTTTTAAAAACTAAAGAACTTTTTCAGACGTAACACTGGTCTTGTACACGTATTCGCCGTTTTACACCCAATTTTTGTGCACAATTAGACCGAACCAAAACTAAATCATTTTGAAGCCTGCTAAAACCATTTATTTTGGTTTTAAACGATGACAAAATCTTAACAACTTTGGAATCCTTATGTAAATTTCACTCTGCACTTGAATTTTCAACTTTTTCCGCTTTCAGTAAAAACTTTCAAATCTCAGTTTTTATTAGAGAATTAGGTCCAAGGAAGATAACAAATAGAGATTAAGAGCAAGTTTTGATTTAGCTCTGCTCATTGCGTAAGTCCTTTGTGACTTTTTAAACCTGTAGTCCGAATTTACTTTGCTGTGCCTGTCAGTGCTCATTACTTATTCATTAATGAATCATCTTTTTAAATCATAATAAACACCACATCAAGTCAAGAGTTCGGGGGGTTGGTGGTGCAGAACAGATTTCTTTGAATACTTGAAAATAAAGATAGCTTATATACGGGAACACAATATCAAGAAGAATCTTCCATATTAAGATTATTAAGCTGCCAGACTGCAACAAAGGTAGAAAAAGGTGTCAAAAGCAAGTGAAACGAATCGCTCTGGTAACCGAATTAATTTGTACTCGCTAAAATAATTTGACCTCATGTAACACTCATTAAACCGTTTTGAATAACTTTTTAATAGACTAGGCGACGGCTTCATTGCCTACGGAAGATCCGTTTTCATTTGTTATGCTTGTCTGTAAGCTAACTTTCGTTGACATCCAGGATCCAGATTAACTAGTGGTTCTGTGGGGTGTAAGGCTTGAAATAATTTTTACAGTGTTTCAAAAATGTTATTTTTTAGGTGTTGTTTTAAAGATATTGCTTCAATATAAAAACTATTTTTTGTTAACCTTCAACTGATTCAGTGTCGATTTCGTAAAAAGGCGAAATTAAGCTACTGCTCAATACGAAATTTTCCAAAGTTTTAAATTTAATCATTACAATGAATAGTGGCCTTGAGGTATTAAATCAGTAAAAAATTGTCTTGTTTAGTTTTAAGACTGCAGTAAAAACCGCGTTGTCTTTGAGTTCAGTTAAGATGATAGACAAGCTTAAAAAAAAAAACATTTCAGTTGTCCTTGCGTTAAAAATACTTTCTTTCAAGTTGGAGACATGTATTTGTATAACTCTAATATCATTTGCTTAGATCAAAGTTGGGGACTTGAGCAGTTTAATCTAACAAAAGCCAACAGAAATCAGTGAAAACCAACCGGTTTTGGAAGAAACGCTATCTTCGCTCAAAGGTCTAAAATAACGCGATACAAGTAATTTACGCTATAGGCAATAGCGCAACTAAACGGTTTGAATAGTAATTTTTTTTTTTGCAGATGAAATCTTCCATTTTCCTTGCTGTCTTGTGGAGTGTCATGCAGTGGAGCACTGCTCATGCGTGCTGCAACTGTGACTCTGAAATCGTAAGTTACCTCCATTCTTTATATGCTCTTGGGTGGGTGAAAACAAAACAGTACCTTTGAAGAAACTTTTAGTTCGTTTGCTCCAATTGCTTAGAACAAATTGCACGAGCATACCTTTTCACTTACTTAAAATATCATCAAACGCATTTCTTAGCAAGCACGTGATTAATGTCGACGCAGCTCTACTAACTACTAATTTACTACGGTCAATTTATTTGAGTTGGTGTATTCGTTTTTCAGGTTCCCAGGGGTTGTAACAGCCTGGAGCCCAACGCAGTAAGCGGCGTGTATAAAATTCAACCACTGCCGAATACCGACCCCATTTTAGTGTACTGCGAGTTGGCTAGTGAAATCATTGGAGGGGGTGGCGCCTTCACATTCCTTCCTCGCAGCCTCACAAGAAGATCAGACGCCCAGTTGATTGTCAACGCGCTATTCAGGGACAGGAAAAATGTCTTGCTTAAGTTGCAGAAAAAGGGCGACCGTAGTGAGCATTACACTCTGATCCAGCCCCATCCAAATTTCGCCAACGTTAATTTCGGAATGAGGGTCAACCGCTTCGATGGTTACACTAGACCACAGAACGACTTCATGAAAGATTACATCTTCCTAGGGATCCTGCCAGCATCAACTGCAAGGCACAAAAACATCCAAGGCTTCAAATCCAACGGGGCGAACATCCAGTTTCGCAATTGTGACGCAAATCCAAACAGCTTGTTTGCCTTCCTTCCAAACCATAATCACCAAACCCCGAGCAGTTACCATGGTTCCAACCTGGTATACGAAGACCGTGGTGTCGCAGTTGCATGGCGTCAACAAGCCAAAGACATCACAGATCCTGATCGCATGATGCCAAACGAGTTCTTCTTCTTTACAGAGCTGCATTTTGGAGGCTGTGGCTGTTACACCTCTAGCAATCGCTGGAAGGATGGCTTTCATGCCACTGCCATTGGAATTCGATAAAAAATAATTAGCTTTCCTTTTCCCGCTTGTTTGTGAATGAGATAACAATTAAGTTTAAATAGCGTAGAGAGTAGCTTGTTTTGTAATCACGTAATTGACGTACCTTTTGAAAATTTGAATTTCCGTTTTTAAGACTGATTGCTTTGCTTTAACATATCAACACGATGTGTTCTGCATCAACCTTGCTAAGAAACTTGGCTCCTCTCAAAAAGATAAATAACGCAGTTGTTTAGTCGACGTTCATAACTCAATGTCAATGCAAGCGTCACGAAAGGCTAAATGAAATCGACCAAGGTGATATAGCATTAAGTTCGGAATGAAAATGGATGGGCAAATAAACCAAAATTAATTTTGTGCCTTTTTTAATTAAGGAGCCTTACTTTGAGCAAGTGAAAGAGTGGGGACCTTAAACTCCGGTTACCGTACTACGAGTGTTGCTTCTTCCCTGGATAAAATGTCCTTCCATTGCAGGCTTCCTGCCTGGTCCTTTTTTCTGGTTTCCCTGGTATTCATTTGATACGCCTTTGTGGAAAGTGGCATTGCGAGATTAAAACGTGTCGATCCATCTTTTTATCTTTTTCCCTCTTTTGAACTAAAGAATTACTTGTAGCATGGCGTATAAGGTCTTTTTGGGGCCGTTACCTGTAGAGACTATCGCCAAATTCTCAAAAACCCAATTTGAACAGGCAAACAAACATTCTCTTCCACTTCGAATACGAATGAACAGAAATCTAAATGTTTGGCGTTTTTCCCATTCTTTTTTTTTTCTCCCCCTTTCTCTTTGGCCTGTCATGTCGGGTCGAGTATAGCGAACATTTTTGACAAAAAAGTGTAAATGGTAGGGAAGGATATCAGGGTCTAATGTGCGTATCTCCAGCCCAATTCAACCATGCATCGTACTCGTTGTACGCAAGCTTTGCTGATTATGAAGAACATTATGTTTCGAAAATGGAACACGGCAATTGTCGCTCATCGCGCATTTTCGGAGCTTTCGCAGTCAATTGCTTATAAATGTCTTTCATTTGCTACACGTAGCGGCATCGTAGAGCGGAAACCAAGCCATTATCTTTATTTTGATCACAAAATGAAAAAGTTTAAACTCAAATAATTAGTAAAAAATGGTTGCCGGCCTCGTTTTATTTTCTGGCATGTTTATTTACCTAAGAAGAGCACTTTGGAACTGTGATAATAAGGTCTGCTCGCGTCATCACAAAGGTTACTGTAACAACTCGATCAGACTCCAATGACTAATGCATGTTTAATAAATTGAAATGAAATGAATACTTTTTCAAAACCAGAAACGATGCAAAGCTGTTTTAATATTTTAACATATTTTTTTTGTCAACTTTCACTTGCGGTTGGCTTAATACAAACACTAATATTTCTCACTGGTAACTTGGTTGGTTAAAAAATCAACTTCCAAGCTCACAAACAGTGCAACACGAAGGCTCATAATGTTCGATGTAGAAATTCTAAAAAATAATGGAATAAAAAACTGCAAATATATTCGTTGTTTTAGGGGACACGCTGCTCTGAGGATATCACAAATTGTTTTTTTGTTTTGAACATTGTTTCATTGCTTTTGCGTTCAAAAAAGGTTGTATAACAATACTTTTGTTTTGCAAAATAGAGGGTGTCGCTAGTATCTTGATTTTTGCTTGGGGATATAGCGTCCCGTGTTACGTTTTGAGCAAAAGCTCGCACAGTAAAAAGTAAGAACTTAAATTTTAGGAACTTGCCAGGCTGAAATTCGCAAGTTAGACACCCTCTTTATAGGTACCTCTTTAGCCTAAAATTTGGAAACAGGTTGTTATCTTCCAAAATTGGTAACTCTAAGGGAAATTAGTTAAATCAACACTATGGTTCCTCTTTAGAGACGCCTACGAGCCTTATCACTCTAGTTGCAATGTAAATGCCATCGTTGAAAATCGTAAAATATTCTTTATTGATACAATCACATAAATAAAAATTACATGGTATGCAGTTTTCATTTGAGGAAAAGGCTGAATTCCACTAAAAATTCTATTGGCAACAAAAAATAAGAACCTTAATAGCCTTATTAATTTGTGCTAATTACCATTTGTGTAAGAAACTCCTGTTTAGGCTAACTTGGGAGAATGCAGTTTCTTTCTCGCGGGTTTTTAATGTATTATGACGGATTATAGTGCCGTAGCTAGGGCTTTTGAAAAAAGTATAGAGCGGTGGAATCTCGTAGTTTAAATGTGCTGTGCCAGTGTAGCCGATCAGATTGCGAGTTTTGCAACCATCAGAATAAAAAGATCACATGAAATGATTGCGAGCTGGCAGGCCATTTCACGAACGGCGCGTGGAATCCTTTTGTTGACATGATTGTACAATGAAAGCTGTTGTCTACACCAAGAAGATGTCATTTGCTAGCACACTGAAAGGAAATTCCCTTAGCGAATTCCAATGGCAGTGGCATTAAAGCCATCCTTCCAGCGGTTGCTAGACGAGTAGCAGCCGCAACCTCCAAAATGCACCTCTGTCAAGAAGAAGAACTTGTTAGGCATCATGAGGTCAGGATTTGGAATGGGAATGCCTTTTGAACGCCAGTTGACAGCGACACCAAGGTCTTCGTAACGCGAGTTCAAAGCATGATTGCTCGGGGTTTGAAGATTATAGTTTGGCATGAACGCAAATAGGCTGTTTGGATTTGCATCACAGTTGTAAAATTGGATGACGTCTTCGTTGGATCTGAAGCCTTGGTAACTTCTACTTCGTGCGGCCGATGCTGGAATTATGCCAAGGAAGATGTAATTTTTCATAAACTGACTTCTCGGTTCAGTGTAACCAGAGAAGCTGTTGACCAAAACTCCAAAATCAGTTTCGGCGAAATTTGGATGGGGCTGAATCAGAGTGTAAGACTCGATACGGTCGACTTTTTTCTTCAACTTGAGCAAAACGTTTTTCTTGTCCTTGAAGAGGGCGTTCACGATCTGCTGAGAATCTGATCTCAGAGTGAGGCTTCCAGGAAGGAACGTGAATCCACCTCCTTCAATTTCCAGTTCGCAATACACCTCGATGGCTTCAGCATTCGGCAAAGGATAGATTTTATACATGCCACTCACTGCTGCAGGATCGTAATGTTGAATTTCTTTACAACTTCTGTAACACTGAAAAAAATAAAAAAAAATAACAGCTGACTTAAATGTTTCTGTTGAACTTGGCGGGAGAGGGAAAAATTGCTAAGGTATCTAAGATGATGCACATTTAAATTAAAATAACGTTTTAAAATTAAAATCGAAAGTTTCTTTGCAACCACAGTATAGGTGATGAAGTTTCTGAATAAGATTATTGCACTTGAGATCATGAAGTCGAGGCCAACCAATATCTGTGTTATGTTTTCTTGGTGTATCTCAGGTTACAAGATATTGTTTTTTTGGTATTCGTATAATATGATGTTTCTTAACCAAAGGAGCTTCTTGAATCAACCGCCGAATGAGACACTGGTGTCCTTGTTGTTAGAAGTGATACGCATTCGCAAATTTCTTATCATTTTGTGTCTAGTTACAGAGATGGCTCATTGTTCTTTGAATAGCGTACGCTGTACGCCGCATGGTGTATTTGTGTATAATTTTATCGCATGGCTTTGTGATTTTCAAGAGTAAATGATTTATGTGACACAGGAAATAGGCCAAGTGCTCTGTATGACATGTTAAGACTGATGTTGAATAATGTTCTCTAAGCTGTAGTTATTTTTGTTGGTGAGATCTTTGTTAATTGAATTTGACGAGTCCACAGTAGTTTTTATTATTTTTCGGGCCTTTGATGGCAATTTTGCTTTGTATTCCAAAAACAATTGCATTAACAAAGAGATGAAATCATTATTAATAAAACTAACCTTGTCTTCCCTTATTTGCTGGAACACAAACCCCAACAAGTAGATAAGAGACTTGTCTCTATCACACAAGCCCTCAACTCCACAGTCATTCAATTCACACAGACCATTGGCGCCTGCTGATCTTTCGTAGTTGTACGAGATGCATCTTGGTTCATCATGACAGGCCTGAAGACAGTTCAACCAGTCTCTGACATATAACTGTTGAAAAACATGGCCGACTAAAACATGGTTGATTTCTGTTACCGGTTGAAACGTAGCACTTATTCGCTGAAGAAGTGCCACCAGCAGTAATTTGACAAAAACAAAGTTCTTGCACATTACAAAAAACGAAGGTTCAAGTGGTTGAAAGGCAATTTCGTCAACACAGCGAAAAACGCACGAACAAAAACAGTTTTGTTTTGACAGCGTTTTCGATTATAACTGTTAATAACACGCACACCTGCTTAGTCAACTCTTATTATTCAATAATCTACTTAAATAAACAGAATATTATGGATACTGTGATTGGTCGAACCTGTATGCCTTAAGAAATTAAACTATCTAAAATTGGCTAGATTAACCTCAACTTAGAAAAAAACTAATGTCACTATTTTGGCTAAGTGCTACTGAAGAGAAAAGATCACTTCGTTTAAGCATTAGGTAACCAGATCATCAGTGAGACTCATTTTCTCTATTTTTAACTTTGTAATCACTGACTCCTCCTCTGACAGCATTGATTTCTATCAGTCATGAAGAGTGGCTCAGAAACCCAAAGCAATAATCTGAGGGAGCGATTCAAAAAACAACAAAATATTTTAACTTTCAGTGGGATAATTTAAGAGGCCCCAATTTAATGAAAATGGTGCAATATGCAATACAAACAGAAGAAAGTGTCTCTTATTCAAATTAGAAGAAACACGCTTTCACAAGGCAGCTGGTAAATACACATGTTTTTGACAGGAATTAATCAGAAGTCCATGATGTTTTAGTGTAATTATTCGACTTTCTCGCCAAGCCAATGTCAAAAAACATTAATGAATTATTTTCCTACCGTTGTCAAAGACTTAGAAAGGGCTTTCTATTTTGGATCCAATATTGATGCCTGCCGCGTGGATCACGAAGAACATGCTGATAGGATGGGAAAAATGTCTGGCAAAATATACTTATTTAAATAAGCAACTTTTGTCCAATTTAGTTATATTTGTTATGTGTCAGCACATTTGACTTATTGCTTGCTAGATATTGAATAACACTCACTCATCCTCTTCGCTTCTTCTAGTGGAGCAACAAGGCTGCAGATAAGGCTAAAGCCTAGTTTTCACTAGCGACGCAAACACAAGCGCAAGCACAAGCGTAAGGACAACGGTTATAATTTCACCGTGAATACGGCCTCGACGCAAACAAAAGCACAAACACAATTGAATTTTGATACTTATGCTTGAACTTGTGTCAAGCACAAGCACAAGGGTCTTTTTTTTTTCGTGTTCGCGTGCTTGCGTTTGCGCTTGCGCTTGTTCTTGCGTCGCTGGTGAATTCCAAAACCAGGCTTAACCTACAAATGTGATAACGTTTTGTTCGGTTCTGATGGGAGGTGGAAACCAATAACTTTTCTATAAATTAAAATAGTAAGATAAAGCAGTTTCGAAAGACCTTTTTTGAAATTTTAGTTCTACTCGCAGTTAACTGATAAAAGGTTCACTGTTATCTGTTTCGATGTCATTTCCGGTCATCTGGTCACATATAGTATTTTAAAATCCATGGAATGGAAGCTACTAAAAACGTTAACTACGCGAGTTGTTTAAAAGAATGTTTCAAGGGCCATGTTTGTTTTTCGCCGACGGTTTTGATCTCCCCATTTGCGCAAATTTATTACATCGAACTTAGTCCAGAAAATTTAGAAGCAATTGTCACATCTAGAAACTGTGGCAAATACGAGAGAAGCATGTTGAATATAACCCGCATAACAAGTTGTCGTCCGATTTTATGCATGTAATTAACCTGGCGGGGCCTGGGCCCGGTTCATAATCTGCCTGGGGTTTTGTTTTTTTTGTCGTTTTTTTGTCGGTAAATCGTTCCAGAAGGAGGTCACGGTCACGCAAATTTTGATGTTTCTGGCGATCGTTCATTAAATTGATATTCAAGCGTTTGGCTCAGGGCTTGAACATTTACGTTGCGATTTGACATGTCCAAACTATTTTTAAATGAAAATATGAATCATTTTTCGTGTGTTTTGCAAGTGTTTTTGAGTTTATTTTTGGAATCGAAACGAAAATTGCAAACCCAGCAAAAATTTGTCAAGGCACAGGACACACGTCATCACGGAAAGGGGAATTACCTAGCGAATCTCGCAGTTAGAATTACGTGCTTCGAATCATGCGACTTCCCAAATGCTTCTGAAAGCTGTTTTTTGGGGGGCAAAATAGCAGTTAAACTTCAAGAACTTGATTTTACAGCTTCTTTAATTTTAACCGAAATCAATTTATGCCATTCAAGTGGTTTGAGTGTAGTTTGTTTGAGATTCGGAACAATATAAAAATTTGCAAGCCCAGGCAGGAATTTGTTGATGCAAGTTTATTAAAGAAAGGGATGACATGAGTAAGAGAATTTTCGCTCACTGCTACAGTTCACGCAAACCCCGTGACTCTTGCAAACCGAGGACTTAAGTCGTCAGACGACGCTAAACGAAGAAATACAACGGGATGGCCTTAGTCTAGTCTTTATTTTGGCGTGAAATGGACTTCTTTTTAATGTCATTCAACTGGTTTGGGTTTATTTTATTCAACATCCGGAACAAAATAAATACTGCATGCGTAAGCAGAAATTTATCCGGCAAGGCATGTGGTTTAAAACAAGAGATGACGTGATAAAGAAAATTCATGTCACGCACACTCCGTGACTGACGCAAACACGGCTTGTGTGTTTCTCAAGTGACTGCTTTTCTAAAGTTTTTTTTTACAAAGCGGCGCCGTGCCTTTCTAGCCAAAAAGCTGAAAGAAGTGGTCCAACATTAACCGCCCGGTTATAAACTACTTGAAGTTCTTGTTGCATATAACGGGCCAAAAGAATTGTGATAAGTCCGTTATAAAAGCACCGTATAACATATGAATTTGGAAAGGTCAGTATAATTGTGTGGCAATCCCTGCCACACAGCCAAACTGACCATACTTCGCTACATTTAAGGACCAGCTGTGATTGTGGAGCTATTGATAACATTTCTTAAGCCAACCACATCTCAGCGGTTTAACTGTTCCACGCTACATTATATTGAGTTTTCTTTCCCATGGGTTGTTGTCAATGTCCCTGATTGCGAATGATACCCGTTACAACAACAATCAAAGGTCTCTATGAGACTACGACTATTTTGCTATGGTCTATCTGTTGGCTGTCAATTGTGGTATGGAGTAGTGTTTTGCTAAAGGGTGAAAGACGCTTTTCATGTTGTTTGGGAGTGGAAGTCTTGAAAATAACTTAGCTTACCTGAATACTTTACACTTCCACATCACATTCTAAATTAAAACTGAAACCTAGAAGTCAACAACGCGCTGTTTACAAAACTCAACCGCAAATTAAGGAGCCAAAGAAAACCCAATCGAAAACACATTGAATATACTGTAGTACAGTTCAGCGGTTCAATACATTCTTCATATATACCCACACCCCCGGCCCACACCGAAAAGAAATCCCTAGAATTGAGAACGCGAATAAATGATTATTTACTCGTGTTTAGCGAGACTAACGCAATCGATTGTCGCGAATGTGAAAGACTTGTAAAAGTACAAATTAAATATTAGCGCTCCTTTAGTGTGTTAGACGCTTGTACCAGTCCAAACTTGCGTTCTTACGTTCTTGGTTACATATTAGCGTCGCTTTAGTCTGTGAAAGACTTATACATTGCCTTCAAGTGTTGGCTGACGCTTTGTTCACCCACACCGAAAAGAAATCCCTTGAATTGAGAACGCGAATAAATGATTATTCACTCGTGTTAAGCGTGACTAACGCAATCGATTGTCGCGAAAATATCTGATTTGAGATACTCACGCATAAAAATAATTGTTATATAACGTTTATACATGTGACAAGTCACGTTTTTAACACGAGATAGCAAGTGTTGACGCAATACTAATGAGATACCCTTTCATCACCCACAGCGGCTAATGGAGTTCAAGTCTAATTTCCGGTCCAAAAATATCGCACGTAGACAAAAACAATTGTTATCATGGCGGGTGTTGAGCGCAGGTTGAGCGGAATGAAGTAGAAAGCGAGTTCTTCTAGGTTTTAGAAAATCTCTCAAGAGTTTTGTTCACAAAACATTTAAAGACGAACAAAGGGAGTGTATTCGACGAATAGTTTGTGAAAGAAAAGATAATTTCCGTTCTTAATCATTTTAGGTTAAATATTAGCGCCCGGCTTCAGTGAGTGAGACGCTTGTACTAGTACAACGCTTTAGACTGTGAAACACTGAACCACTCACATTCTCGATTAGTTGTGTCATATCTCATTTGAGATACTCACGCATAAAAACAACTGTTATATAACGTTTATACATGTGACAAGTCACGTTTTTAACACGAGATCGCAATTGTTGACGCAATACTAATGAGAGACCCTTTCATCACCTACAGCGGAATATGTGACAAGTCACGTCTTTAACACGAGATAGCAAGTGTTGACGCAATACTAATGAGATACCCTTTCATCACCCACAGCGGCTAATGGAGTTCAAGTCTAATTTCCGGTCCAAAAATATCGCACGTAGACAAAAACAATTGTTATCATGGCGGGTGTTGAGCGCAGGTTGAGCGGAATGAAGTAGAAAGCGAGTTCTTCTAGGTTTTAGAAAATCTCTCAAGAGTTTTGTTCACAAAACATTTAAAGACGAACAAAGGGAGTGTATTCGACGAATAGTTTGTAAAAGAAAAGATAATTTCCGTTCTTAATCATTTTAGGTTAAATATTAGCGCCCGGCTTCAGTGAGTGAGACGCTTGTACTAGTACAACGCTTTAGACTGTGAAACACTGAACCACTCACATTCTCGATTAGTTGTGTCATATCTCATTTGAGATACTCACGCATAAAAATAACTGTTATATAACGTTTATACATGTGACAAGTCACGTTTTTAACACGAGATCGCAATTGTTGACGCAATACTAATGAGAGACCCTTTCATCACCTACAGCGGAATATGTGACAAGTCACGTCTTTAACACGAGATCGGAAGTGTTGACGCAATAATAATAAGAGACCCTTTCATCGCCCACTAAGCGGAAAGAACTCCCTTGAGAAATTAAAACAGTCCCTTGAGAAATTAAAAAAGTCCCTTGAGAGTAGACAAGAATGTTCCAAATTTTGCCCACATCACTCCTAATCTCCTACTTCTGCTTGTAAACAAGCAAAATAGTCGAAAAAAGGAATTAAACAACGTTTCAGTATTTGCTCACTAACTTTATTATCACGTCGCGTGTTCCCGCTTTTCCGGTTTACAACATAAAAGAAAAACCCTTGATTAACTCTCTTTGTAAAGTTATGCTGGCAACATAACTATTACTCAAGGAGTATGATTGTATACGGAATTCAAATCAGCAGCATAGTTTGTTATCTGATTAATTCTTTGTTAAATCTAAAAACTATCGACTAACTTTGGCAATCTTATTTTACCAGTCAAGCAGGAATTAGCAGGTGAATTAGCCTCTAGCGAACTCCAATAGAAGTGGCGTGATAGCCATACTTCCTCCAGCGGTCACTAGTGTAACAGCCACAGCCTCCAAAATGCAGCTCAGTCAAGAAGAAGAACTCGTTTGGCATCATGCGATCAGGATGTGTGATGGGAATGCCCTTGGAGCGCCAGTCCACTGCAACACCGACGTTTTCATAAATGCTGGAACCACCTACATTGTGCGGGGTTTGAAGATTATGATTTGGCATGAATGCAAACAGGCTGTTGGGATTTTTGTCGCAATTTTTAAACTGGATGACGTGGCCATTGGATTTAAAGCCTTGGTAATTGTTATTCTGTGCGGCTGATTTAGGAATGATCCCGAGAAAGATGTAATCTTTCATGAAGTGGTTCTGTGGTGTAGTATAACCAGTGAAGCTGTTGACCAGAACTCCAAAATCAGTGTTGGCGAAGGACGGATGAGGCTGGATCAGCGTGTAAGACTCGCTGCGATCGACCTTTTTCTGCAACTTGAGCAGGACGTTTTTCTTGTCCTTGAAGAGGGCGTCGACAATCTGCTGAGCATCTGGTCTCCTTGTCAGGCTGCGAGGAAGGAAGTTAAAGCCACCTCCACCTATTGCCATCTCTTAGTACACCTCGATGGGTTCGGCGATTGGTAACGGATGGATCTTGTAAACACCACTTACGGCTTCAGGTACATTGTCTGGAATCTCTTGACAGCTCCTGTAAACCTAAGAACAACAACAGAAAAACTTAACAAATCTGCCTGTAATGATTTTAACTAAATGAAGTAGATTCACATGAATTGCAACATAGAAAGCGAAATTAGAACAAGAGACTCATGGACGTATTGTGACGACTCGATGATAACTCTTCCCTTCAAAGACAGTTACGACTAGGTACTATTGAAAAAGTTTGTAAACGGAAACATAAGCTTTAATTGTAAACTTAGGGATAGTTCAGTTGGAGGATGGCAGTGGTAAAATGGTATTCATTCACATATTTTTCAAAGTGCTAAAACGAATGTGATATCTCGTTCCGTTCCAAGGCTTATCAATCCTCCAAAAAGTTTGTGATCCTATGTTACTTACCTTGCCAGAGTTACAGTTGTAGCACGCAATAGCAGTGGTCCACAATACGAAAGTACACAAGGCGAGAAGAATAAACGAGGAACTCATCTGGTAAAGAGAAAAATTTGTGAGTATCCAGTTTGTAATTAGCAGAAGAATAACAATCTGAATAATCCTTAAACGTTTGCTCGCATTAACTGTAACGTTGGGGCACTTCACCAATTTTGAAAAAAATTTAGCGAAAAAGGCGAACCCATTAAACTTCTTTTATATATCTAAATTACTAACCTTAACTCAGCGCCTGGTTTGTTTAAGCGAGAAAAAAAAAAAGGTAAAACGTAGAAGAGATAAAAAGGTTAGATTAAGCATGAAAACGAGCAAAATGTCAAAGCAAGGGGTTAAGTTGTTCTTTGTCCCCCAATAAGACACAGTACTGATTATACAATTGTGTTTTCAATTTTCAGGTAACCGTGTTTCTAATCTTGGTTCTAGTACGAGCTCATAACGGCAACTTCCTTTAATACTTACCTTTGCCGTTCAAAACTTAATAAACTTCTCGTTGAACAGCGGTCAATTTTATTCGCTAAAACAGTTTGTTTAGGCGTGGGTCTGTGCAATGAAGCTAATGTGTCTGTCACGTTTTGTTTTCTCATGGAAGTTTACTAGAGTATAATTACTTGTGAGATGAATCCTCCTGAAACAACAATAGTGACATAACAGGTAGTGATCTGAACGTTTTATTGGTTGTTAAAAAGCAATTCTAGAAGAGGCTTTTTTGGTTTATGATTTCAAAGCAGGTGATGCACTATCAATTTCTGTGGTACGTGATCTTTTGATTTAAAACTCCTACCAGCGGTTGGCGATGGGCTTTCGTCAGTAAAAGCTTATGAACTTATTATGAGGTGCTTGCTTTTACAGCAAAAGCCAAATGTAATCTCGAGCTCAGTCGACAACTCGAGGCCTAAACCATTACCCTTCCATATATACATGAGACATGCCTTCTATAGAAAATGGTGTCCCTTTCAATACCTATGGAAGGGATAATGCATCTCTTTTTCTAATTTTTCATTTGATTAACCCCTTGAAATAATTAAATTCCCAGTCTATGGACGTAAGTTTTCCCTGGCGAGTCATTTAACAATTTCTAGTAGTTCACGCTGGATGGATAGTTCTTCATAAATATACGCAAAAAGCTTTCGTTTAATTTCGGAAATAAGCTTTACCGACCATTTTGAAACAGGAGCTTGAGTAGATAAAAAGTGAGATTCGGTGATTATTGTTTTTTCCTGAAGTATAGTACATTTTTGGTTGGAACATAATACAATCTAACTTCTAGCCAAGTTTGTTCGTTCTACAATCATCAGGATATTTTCTGCTTGGCCTTTACCCGCTAGTTGTGATCATGACTGAACATTTGAGCACTGGATAATTGATGTTTTTTGCCATTGACTCATGAACGTAAATAGGGTCTAAGTGGCCATTTATTTCTGAAAATAGCTTTTTTGGATTTACGTAAGAGGCACAGCTGAGACCTACATTGCCAATATTTAGTCTTTTAAAACCTATGACAGAATCTGATTGGCTCTGCACGACAGCTACGTCATTTGATGGCGATTTTCTGTCATATGTAACAATCTTAGCGTAAAGTGGTCTTCTGTCTTCCGTTTGTTTTATTAATTGCTTTTTGGGAGTTTGCTAACAAGGAGCAGTTGAAATCTACATTGCCAACTTTTAGTCTTCAAACACGACAGTTTCAGTTTGCTTAGCTTTGTACGCCAGCTTCATTGTTTGATCATGATAATATTCACATCAAACAAGTAGGCGCTAAGTGGTCCTTAATTCTATTTGTTAATTGCTTTTGTAGTCATAAAATCCACAAAATCCACAACTCTGACAAATTTATTGTATTCCAACCATCGAGATCGCTTACGAGTTTCGCTAGTCCTCTTTCGTTTAACGATTCGCTGAAAAATCGAATATTATCGAACACTAGTAAAATCTTACATTGTGTAAACTGAACATTTTCTGAAAACTTACATTATGTTGGAGATTTTCCCGCAAAAGTCCAAAACTACACAAGAACTACAAAACAGGGCGACTGTTCCCTCGTGCTTCAAAAACACAACAAAGTGTCAAACTAAGGTTACAACAGCTTTTCTTGAATTTGCTAACGAGGAACAGCTTAGATCTGCGTTGCCTAATTTTAGTGTAAAAATTTAATACGAGTTCTGGTTTGCTTATGCGCACCGGCTGTGTTATTTGATCATAACTGTTTGAATTCTGCGTGGATGATTTATGTGTTTATTACTCACCTCAACGCAAGTCTGATGCTCTAAGAAAAATCAAAGGAATACATGTATCGTAAATAATGGGCTAAGTTTCGTTTTCAAGTAATTCCATCAAATCATTTCTAAGGATTTTAAGATGAACTAGAGATATGTGTGTAACCAGTATTTTTTAAATTTAACACGGATGCTCAAACCAAAAAACAGGACTGAGTGTTTATCGCATAACGAAAGTATAATGTATATGTATTTTTGAAGCAAATTAAAAAGAGCTTTGCACCCTGACATCCCCGTCAGTTCACCATCTATTCAGTTCTGTGTGCTGCACTTGATTTCTCGCAACTGTAGTTGTATCATTTTAGAAAATATCTCAAAGTTGTGTTTCTTTCCACTTTTTTATTGCTTTTTTAAAATTTGCTAATATGGAACAACTTCAGGGAACACAGTTCTGTACATGTCTGGGTATCTAATTCAAATTCATTATGCTACATAAAATCGAGCCACTACCAGTGTAGATAAAGCTTCTGATTAAGTTAATTGGGTAAATCTGTAACTGAAAAAAAAAACGTCGGGTCCTCATTCTTCGCTAACTGAAGTTATAAACGACTATGAGCTAAACTAAGCTTCACAGTAATTAATCAGCTAGATAAACTACAACTCACAAACTTAACTGTTAACTGTATGTTGTGTACTTTTTCGTTCCTTTTTCTAGTGAAGATGTGTTCTAAACATAAATTTTAAATACTCTTGCTGATTTTTGACTTGAAAAAACTCCTTCCTTATTAAATCTACCCCTTGTTCGCCCCATGTAAGGTAATCCAAGACAGTCCTGGATTCTGGATTCAGTGCTGTGGATTTCAGATTTCATGGACTGGATTCCGGATTCCGCCATAGTGGATTCCGGATAGCTGTTAAAGAACGCTGCAGAAAAAAAGAACAAAATGTTTGTATTTTCTCCAACCAATATGAACATTTTGATGCAAAAACAATAAAAATTAATTTCTTGGAGTATCTGTAAAAATTATCGGGCTATGAAGTCCAATGTCCATTGACGGCGCATCATTAAAGCAACACTGAAGAGAGCTTATCGAGAACCCGTGAGCGTGGCCTGGGCGAGCTAGGGGGGTTGGGGGGGGGGGGGCGTGCTCCCCCGGAAAAAAATTGATTTTAATTTCTCTCAGATACCGGAAAATGCATTTAAAATTAAAGAATTCAAACGGACGAACGAACAAATGAGCACACCTGAGAAGCAAAAGGAAAAGAAATTTTGCCCGTTTGCAAGTTGGTTCGCTGTGCGCGCTTGGAAAAAATTGACGACTACGCACGCTATCTATCTTCGCTATTTCGAAATCTAGTTCCAGATATCGACCAGACAAAGGAACTTTACGCCCTAATATTAAACACAATGACTTATCAAAATATTCAACGGGATTTAAACTGTAAACCATGGGTGTAAACCCTCCTTTCTTTAGGCCCCGTCCACACTGACCCGGGAATATTTGAAAACGGAGAAATCTTAAAACGCCGCGTAAAATGTTTTCCGTCCACATTAACCCGGGTAAATTTGAAAACGATACGCTTCTTTGGTGGGTGTTTTTGAAAAGCTCCGTTTTCGGTGACCGAAAACGCCGGTTCAGTGTGGACGGTTGGTCTAACCGGAGAAAAAAAAAAGATGCGTTTTCAAATTTACCCGGGTCAGTGTGGACGGGGCCTTAGAAAGAAGCCCACAAACCTTATACTTTTGTTTTCATTTTTTTTAGAAGATTAAGGATATATCAATATTGCGACAAATGTTTATTTATGAAACCACAAAACGTATTTTAGCAGCTACAGATGACTTGGCTGCACACTTCGACGACTTACGTGATCATGTTAATATATGTAAGTATCGGATAGTATATGTTTGCCATTTATAAATTTCGTCTTGTGCTTGTCAGAATCATTCAGTGTCACTTGATACTAGGTCGGATTGCCGGGATCTCGCCTCTCATTCGGCATATAAATTTATTGTGTTAAATTAAATGCAAGCGTACTAACAAGTGGCAAAAACGTTTCCACAGTGATAAAAAAAATATTTACAAATGAAATTAAGGTCATCTATTTACTTGTTTAACACCTTAGGAGTTAAGAAAGAAAATATGTTCCTACAGGAGCGAATCAAAACCAGGGTACGCTAAACATTTGCACTGTAAAAGTTTTCTCCATTTATTTGCTGACATTAGTTTGGTTTAAATTAACATGGACATCTGAAAACATATTTGGATCGGTTTATAGCCTAAGAAAAGCCTTAAAAGTGAGTAAAATGCTGTGTATATCTTTAGAAAATCGAGTCAACCAAATCGTCAAGCGGGAAAGAGAAGGTTTATAAGTCCTTAGCGAATTCCAATTGCAGTGGCATTAAAGCCATCCTTCCAGCGGTCACTAGAAGAGTAGCATCCGCAACCTCCAAAATGCAACTCTGTAAAGAAGAAGAAGTTCCTTGGCATCATGAGGTCAGGATTTGGGACGGGAATGCCCTCTGAACGCCAGTTCACCGCAACTCCACTTATTTCAAATATCTCTTTTGAACTGAGGTGTAGGTGTGAGAGTTCATGGTTATAGTTTGGCATAAAGGCAAACAAGCTGTTAGGATTTGCGTCACAATTGAAAAACTGGATGATCGCCCCGTTGGATTTGAAGCCTTGGGTATTGTTGTTTTTTGCAACAGATGCTGGGAGGATACCGAGGAAGATGTATTCCTTCATTAACTCATGGTTCAGTGGTGTAGTGTAACCAGAGTAGCTGTTGACCAAAACTCCAAAATCAGTGTTGTAAAATTTTGGATGGGGCTGGATCAGAGTGTAAGACTCGCTGCGATCGACTTCTTTCTGCAACTTGAGTAAAACGTTTTTCTTGTCCTTGAAGAGGGCGTCGACGATCTGCTGAGCATCTGGCCTGAGAGTGAGGCTTCCAGGAAGGAAAGCAAAGCCACCTCCTTTAATTTTCAGTTCGCAGTACACCTCAATGGGTTTAGCATTCGGCAAAGGATAGATTTTATAGACGCCACTCACCGCTGCAGGATCACGATGTTGAATTTCTTTACAGCTCTTGTAATACTGTAATAAGAAAGAAACAGATTATTTATTTATTTGCACTGCAAAACAACAACAACAACTACAACAACAAACACTTACAAAGCAATACCTACAAGTACTAAAATTGCATTGCTTACAGGATGTTATAGGCTATACTTTAACGCAATTTACAAGAAAAAAACAGGGGGGGGGTGGATGCCACCCCCCCCCCCCATAAGGTTTTTTCCAAATTTTGAAAAAACGATTTACTCTACAATGCTTAAACTTTCAGTAGCTGTTCATTCATCCTTTGCGAAAATTTTGATATGTCAACCATGTGTCCGTGGTGTGTGACGTTGCCATGGCAACGTCATAAATACAAGCAGGTCTTGCCAAAAATCGTCATTTTTACCATTTTTCCTCATTATTTCCAGTTTTTTAAAACAGAAGTGCAAGATGTGTTTATTTTTACATTCCGTAAGCATTCTGGCTTGATTTTGCATCAATTTCCGTTATTTTCTGACTTTCTAAGAAAATGTTGAAATCCAAGATGGCGGATCCAAGATGGCGGCTCTAATGACGTCACGTGACGTCATATGACGTCACAGCCAATTCAAATTATGTCATCTTGTAGAGTACGCTAAGGGCTTTCTTCTCAGTTCAAAATAATTTCGCTACGCCTTAATATAACGAAAACTCCGGGGAGGGGTTCCATCCCACCCCCCCCCCCCCCCTTGTACGATGGTGGGGGTGTGAGTTGGCTTGTACGTCCGAGGGTTAAATTACTGAGATGTTTAAATTGCTGACGAAATACTGACTAAAAATGATATAATTAGTTTAATATTTGAGCATGGTGGAGATGCTAGGGTCCAATTCTTAGTGTACTAAGAATTCCAAAGTTTTCGGGTTGCTCTATGCTTGGGGACATCCTGGGATATGGAAAGATACACTTCTAGTCGTTAAGACCTGTCAAACCCCGTTTGTACTGTTAGATAATTGTTTTGAAAACACAATTCTTTCTCTTGCACGATAACTATAAATTAACGGCCATCGAGCAGTTGAAAACAACAAGAAAATATGCAGGTGTTTGCGAGAAGAACATGTACGTTCTTGATTAACATAATTACATCTTAAACAAAACACAGAGTGCTTACAAAGACTAAAAAACTAAAAAACAGAGAACGGCTTCAAATACAAACGTATGTAAATAACACATTACAGGCTAACTAGACTGCGATAGCCCATTAAAAACAGAAGTTTTATACCCATGACAATGGTATAAATCTCAAAAGATCGTGCAAATAAAAAATATTATCACACGTGAAAATAACAGGTTATTTTCACATGTGAAGATATCGATTTCGAAACATTTTCTGACAAGTTTGCCCTGTTTCAATGCTGAATGAGCCAAAGTTAATCGATATTAAGTCTAAACATCTTCGTATCTTCCTCGGCAATCTTCGGAATTCTTCGGATATCTTCGGAAATTTTCGGAAATGTTCGGAAACATTCGTACGACCTTCCGACAACATTTTGCAAATCTTCGGAAATCTTCGGAAAATGGTCGGCAATCTTTGGAAAATCGTCAAAAACATCGTAATTAGTAGGTTTATATAATGAACACAATATTACATGGTTGCTCAGAGATATGAAATTTATCTTCTCGTGTTCAAATCGATAAATTTCATATCTCCGCGCAAGCATGTAATATCCTCTATTTATATCTCCGTGAAAACGACTTCGACTCAAGCAAAAACACGAGCGCACTGCATTTGGATGCTTGTGTTTGTGCTTGCCGGATCAAAGTTTGTCCTTTTTTGCGTGATCGCGCCTGTGCTTGCGTCGCTAGTAAAATCCAGGCTTAAAAGCAAAACGAAAACAATCAATAGATTTGCATGTGTATAGCATGAGAATCATTGTATGAATCATGAAGTGATTAATTCAAGAAACGCAACTTCTGCTCAGACACAGTAAAACGAAGTAAAGCTACAGCCGTCCCTGTCGAAAACGTGTCAAAAGAAATATGGCATATCCGTATAAAGAAGAGAAAATTGTATGCGGCAGTTTTAATTTAAACTCGAATCGTGCGGGCGTCACAATACACACAAGGAAGTTACATATTCACAGAATATTCCAGACCCTAACCCTGCAGAGTCGAACATCTAAGGAGATCCTTTCTAAAGAAATTGTTAGGCACCCCAATCTCAGACAAAACTGAACTACTTCCGAAAATAAGGCCTTCGATATATAAGCCCTTAAGGGAAATTATGTTTTTCGATTGTATGCTGAACGTTTCACCCAGTGGTGAAAGTAAGCCTTTATCGGTCTCAATCGCTCCAACAATTCACATAAGTGTTGCTCGTTGACAAAACTTTCCAAGCAACGAAGCTTCATTCTGTATGCTTTCTGTAAAGAATGCAGAAAATGTAAACACGAACAGCATATGTTGGACTTTCATCAGCGCCTTGGCTTTTCGATAGGGGACAATGTTTTAATTTACTCTTACGTCGGGGAAGGCGGCAGTTAAGACTCACATTGCAGATATAAACTCACCGACTTCCCAGACAGTGCTTGCTTAAACTGCTGTGACACGTTCAAATTATGATTAGTTGTTGTTATTAAACTATTGTCGGTAAAACTAACCTTCCCTTCTCTAATCTGCTGAAACACGAAGCCCTTCGAGTAAATAAGGGACTTATCTCTATTTCTGTCTTCAACTCCACAGTCATTCAATTCACACAGACCATTGGCGCCTGCTGATCTCTCGTAGTTGTACGAGATGCATCTTGGTTCATCATGGCAGGCCATAATACAGTTGAACCAGTCTCTGGCGTATAACTGTTGAAAAACATGGCCCACCAAAACATGGTTGTTTTCTGTTACCGGATGGAACGCAGTGGTTATTCCCTGAAGAAGCGCCGCCAACAATTTGAGAAATACCAGGTTCTTAAACATCGCAAAAACATAAAGATAAAACGGCAGTTCGTGTTGGTAAAAAGCTTAATTTCGAAACACAGCAAAGCGTACACTGGCAAAACTTGAATGACTGCCTAACACCTGTTTAATGGCCAAATGGTATAATTCAATGCGTTATCTATCTTTGGTTAATTGAATTTTTAAAAGACAGAATATTATGTGCACCGTGGTTGGTCATAGTCCATGCCCAAACATAAAAGGCTCTTTAATTGGCTAGATCAGTGCTCAACATGACTCAGAGTATGTCGATGATCTGTTCTAATTTTATAATTCATTAAAAACAGGCACAGGAAATGTCGAGTTCTCCTTGTTTTCTTTGTCAGAAAACTTAAAAAGTACATGTAGAAAATTACTCAGTCAACATCCATAGGCTAGCTATTTAGCGCAATGTGGCATTTTGACAAGAATCTAGACAAAGACAACTGTATGAAAGCTGCCATCTTTCGACAAAACATGCAAGATGTTATGCAAACTTTTTACGGGAAAACGGGAAACCGGATTAAGCATAACTTAGTCGACAACTTAATTTGACAGAAACTTTTGTATTATTGGACTAACTACGATGATTTGGTCATATAGTCATCAGTTAAAATTACCACAGTCCACTACAACCAGACTCGTGTGGGGTATCAAAACTTTATTGCTAATCTGGGAGGCGAGTTTCAAACCCCAACATCATCCGGGGTATGGTGAGTGGGTTGAGCTTGCTTACAGTGAAGGAAATGGAAGGCGCTAAAACGTTTGATCGGCTATTTTAACAACTTTATCGAAGACTGGTAATCCTTAAGAAATGGCACAGCAAGACCGAAACTTAAACGTTAACATAACTGCTTTCAACGTTAACCTTAAAACACACGGCAATCTTTCGTCTACCAGTTATGGCCATTCCCGTTACTCCAGAATCCTTCAAGATGTAACGAGGATAAACAATGTACAAGGGAACCTCTTCGCTAGCCTTGCAGGAACAGGATGTAAAGATCTTTGAAGAACTGAATTGTGTGTAGGCATATGTTGTTCTTTCGCAATACAAACAGAAGGAAGTGTCATTTATTCAAATTAGACGGTAAAAGCTCTGACTCGCAAGGCAGCTGGTTGTCAGATATAATAAAAAAAAAGTTAAAATCACCACTGAAATTTAAAAGTTTGAAATTGTCCTTCAGTATACATTATGGTTGTGGACTGAATCAACTTCTCCTCTGAACGAAGATCTAATAATTGCACCTTGGGCATTTTCTGCCGTGCATGTTATCAGTTTAGGTAATTTGGAATTAGAGACGCAAAGAACATAAGAGATGGACTGCCTGCTATCCCTTTTTATTTTCGCTTCCTCCCCCGCTTGACTGGCTAAAAAAGGAGAGCTAATAGTCTACATAAGAGTTGCCAAAATGCCCTTTCATTTTTCACTTTATTTTGAAATAGTTTGTTTTTTTAAAATGTGTTCAAGAAGCACTCACGTATTTCCATTTAGAGAGGCCGTATTACTGAGTTTGAAACACCAAATATAAATGCTTTTTGTCCAATTCATAATTTTTGTAAGTCCCATATGTCATGTCAGCGGGTTAGGTATTGAATTGCATGATTGGTATATCGTTTCCTTACAAAAGCTATCTCTATATGAACCAAAAATAATGTTAATAAGAGAAACCAGCTGTGAAAAAACTTGTTAAAATTTAAATAATAATAGATCTTTTCAAGTAGGCGTCTACATATGAATATGACTATAAACAAGAATAAGTCCATAAGTTGTAGTGGAAACTGTTGTCAAAACTGTACTGTTTGTCATTTGCAAAGAATTATGCGTACACACTTTCAGGTATACTAAGGGCGTTTACCTCGCTATAAACGCCTGAAATTGTCAGAAATGCTTAACTTTTTTGCAGTAAAGCACTAATCAGGGACCGTGCGCAACGATGGGCTGCGGGGGAGGGGGGGATTTTAACCCCCCCCCCCCCCCCCCGACATATTTTACAGCAATAAGAAAAAAAGTACCACGTATATATAAAAAGAAGAAAAGTGAAATAAAGAGACAAAAAATTATGAAAACACTTAATTTGTAAGCGCCTTTCAAGGTGCTATATTTTCTATTTGATCTATTCTGTAAAGGACCAGAGGTCGGTCGGTTTAATGCTCTCGCCCTGTATAATTGCTGTTTTAGGCTACGTTTACACGGACACGGTTATCAATCGACACGGTTTTATGACCTCGAAACCGCATCGAAAACGACACGGTTTCGAAGTGTTTACACGGAGCCTATTTAACGATTTTCCGACTGTTTTCGAATGTGATTGTATAAGCAAGCGCTGCTCTCTATGCTTGTTTCACCATGTTTACCCTTCGCAAGCCAGCCAGTTCGTGCCAAAATACATGGCCGTTTTCAAATCGATGCGGTTTCGCCGTTTTTGACCGTTTACACGACAACGAAACCGCATCGTTTTGAAAACGCTCCACTTTTGACAGTGTTTTCAAAACGACCCGGTTACAGTAGTGGTCTCGATCGGTGCCGTGTAAACGAAAGGCGTAACCGCATCGCTTTCGATGCGGTTACAAATGAAACCGTGTCCGTGTAAACGTAGCCTTAAAGCTAATTGTCTATCTCTTACTATATTCGGCCGCAGATACCCGTTTAAACACAAAAGAAGACAAATTTGTGACGTTGTCATTCGAATTTATTCTCGCTTGTGGGAGGCGCGGTGGCCTATTGGTTAAGCGCGTTGAACTCCAGATCGTGCGCTCGGTCCGGGCTCGAGCCCTGGCCGGGGTCACTGTGTTGTGCTGTTGGGAAAAACACTTTACTCTCATAGTTTTTCTCTTCACCAAGGTGAGATCTGGCGAAATTATTGCTAGGGGTAACCGTACGATAAACTAGCATCCCATCCAGGGGTAACAATACCCCTATTCGCTTCATGTAACTGAAACCGGGAAGGTCCGGCCTGATGGGCTACTAGGCTCGTACGCAGACTTTACCTTTTTCTCGCTTAGCTTGTTACAGCTAACACATCAGACACTTTATTAACTACTTTTGTATAGCCACGCTGGCAACCAATCTGCAGAAGCCGACATGTAGTTTGTAAACTAATAAGTCGTTTAAAACTAAAAACTGTCAATCATATCAAGCCGATCTAATTTACTGTCAAGAGGGAGCGGCAGATTATAAAACTCTTTAACGAATCCCAATGGTAGTGGCATGATATCCATACTTCGACCAGCGGTCACTGGAAGTGAATGAGTGAAAACATAGCCGCTGACCAGTGAGCGATTTGTGTTATTTGATCAACCGAGATCAGCCTCGTCCCCACGTCCCCAGAGCGGAGTTGGCCCTGGGATCGAGGTTTTTTTTTACGTCTCCGTTTGGTCTAGGGAGTTGGCGACCAGAGAGAAATGTCTGAAATTCAGGCTACGTTTGGCCAGGACTTGCGTGCACTTGCATTACTATGGTCGAGATCCAATTTGCACGCCGAAAAGTCAACCATGTTTTTTCACCGTTTGGCCACCCAACGCAAGTCAACGCAAGAGACCCAGGGGCAGTTAGTCGGGGTGTGGGAAACGTGAAACTTCGAAAAAAAAGTTCGGCATATAAAAGTTGGAGCGAAGGAATGGTGTCCCGGGGGCAAGAGTCTTATCAGGCCAGTTCCTAACAGCTTTCTGAATACTGCCTCTGATTTTAAAAGCAGAAAAAATCTTTGTGTTTGTTTTGTATTAGTAAAATCTTGTACATATAATTTGTTTTAGAACACACGAAATGGTCTGCAGAACTGGAGGCCGCCAATAGAACAAAGGGAATACTGTACAAAGAACTTTTATTGCGCATTCAGGAGGCAGTATTTAGAGAGCTGTTTGGAATTGGCGTCACCTTTCAATCGATCCAACGTTTCTGTGCCGAACTTTTTTCCCGCAGTGTCGCGTTTCCCTCACCCCCACTTACTGCCCCTGGGTCTCCGAGGATGTGCTGTTTACTTCAAGAATTGAATTACAGCGCGCGCAGTAGCATTGAAATGGCTTTTTGACAACTTGCGAGCATCCTCTTACCCAGGACACGCATAGTCTCTGTTCCTTTGAAACTAGCGACCCTAGAAAGTTCTGATTGGAAGTCCAAAAAATATCGAGGTCAATCGTTACAAATTACAGTGAATGTATGGGATCAAATAGCGCATACCGTGACGCCTCAAACACAGAGACTTGTCTGCCTGTGATCCGGCCCTCCCACTCAATCAATAAGCTCTTTCCTCCTCAGAGGTTCTCGATGGGGCGTTCGTTGTAAAAGTCCGCTGGGCAAGGTGAGTTCAGGCGCAAACTCTCGCCGTTTTATTTCGCCCGCACTCTTTTCGTACAGCGGACTCTCCCCACCTGAGGAGCCTCTGCGGAGGAGAGAGGTCAGTAAGTACATAATCAATCTTGTTCCGAGAGCCTGTGTTCCCCTTTACCAGCGGTCGGGAAACTCAACGGATCTGGACGAGTCCAAACCGGAACCAGCAAAACCTGGTTCCGGTTTGATTGTGCGCGTGCGCCAGAGATTGTATTCTCACGATGAATCTATTGCGCACGCCTGACATTCCAGAGACGACGGTTGGCTCTTGCAACGATTACTAGCAGTAGGATTTTGTTAAAAATTTCAGCAAAAATTAATGTTTCAGCTTTAGCTCGTGTAAAGCCCCAGTAAAGTCAAAATTAGCAAGGTAGTTCTTCTAATATATTTATTTTTAAAATGTTTAACAACTGAATAATTAAAAAGTCATTCGATCGTTACATTCATTCACCAGAGACTAGACATGTAATAGGTGCTGTTTTTGGACGATTCTCTGTTGTTAAACATCGTTATACATAAAACATGCTTATTTAAGTGAAAAAGAATTGCTCCGAGGTTGTTGATATCGTCTCCAAACAGAAATACATCCAAAAACAGCACATATTGATTGCGTGCACAATCTTTGATTTGCATAAAGCACAGATATTTAATTCCCCAGGGGCCAGGACAACCATCCTGACGCACGTTCAAATTTTGGCGCGTTACAGATCGACCAATCAGAAGTGTTTTCATTGTGTTGCCTTTGTGGCGGCTTTTCAGAATAGCCTATAGGTCCCGATCCCTGGTGCAGACCAGAAGGATCGCGGCCTCTGGGGACAAGATTGGTACATAATTTGCAACCGCAAATAAAACTTTACTTCTTTACTTTTTATTAGTACCAAACCAAGAATACCATAAAGGACCACCTATAGCTAACAAAGCAACATAATTAAAAAAATAATAAGATTTTTAAATGAATCATACAAAAAGCATCCACGTTCACTGGTGAACGCAAACTCTACTTTTCACGCACTCATCAACAGCTGAACGGAGCTGGACGGCAATGTGCGTGGAGCAGGCATGCACATTATAGGCTACAGGAGAAAAATTACTTCCGTTTAGCCGTCCTCGAGGTCAGTCGTCCAGACAAAAACTGAACAGACCACCGTGACAAACTAGGAACTGAACGAACGGTAAACTACAACTTGAATTTGTAAATAAAGGAAATGAATACTCGTTTTTTGAATAGCCTCGAGGCCTTTAATTCCGCTGTTACTTTGTGCGAGCAAGCGGAAGTGATGAGAATAAAAACAAATTTTGGTAGCTTGTCTCGCGCAAATTACCGCTGGCTAGCCGAGTACGTATATGAATAGCCTGCGATTCACAGCAGTCAAACGCAAAAGTTGACGTCACATCCGGTCTTCGCCGCCTCGGACTTTCGACTTGAAAGTGGACAAACTTTTGTAAGAAATTGTCAAAGAAATAGTACGGTGAAAGAACATTTCAAGCTGGGACACTCAGTCCATAAGCGGCGTATAAACCTTGACTTCCCAGGGACGGCGTAACTTTTGACTTTAAAGCGAAAGTTTTCGGAAAATTTAAGATTTTGTATGCAAAATTCTGGCGGGAATTACACAGGAACTGTGCACGCACGCTGCGTTTGACCGCTGTGCGAGCCTGCGAGCAGGCTCTCGCTTTGGTGGCAACGACGCGAGCGACGAAGGCGGAAGTTTCTTCGGCGGTCGCGTCGTTGGCCCCGAAGCGCTTACGTTGCCCCGAAGAGAAAGCCTGCTCGCAGGCTATTGTCTGAAAAGCGTCTGCTTGGAATCCATCGGAAGATGGCGAGCTTAATATCTGTTATTGGAGCTTTTCCAATAACGCTGATGGACAAATTCGTCGCCATTGTAGAGTGAACTAAAGAGAATTTTTTCTTCTTTTGTTCAGTTTTCTAAGAGTACGAAAAAAATTCATCCATGACTGAACGAATTGGAGGCAAAAATGGTACTCGCTCCAAGTAAAGAATGTAATGCTTCGGTGGCGCTTTATTTTGAGTTATTTTGTCACTGACTGAAGCTCCTACTGTAAGGAACTAGTACCGAGGTACAATCAAAGGGCACTTCGAGCCAGCTCATTCTTCTGCCTTTTTTCGGGGGAGGGGGAGGGGGAGGGGGGTAGGGTTTGGGAGTGGTGGTGGGTAATGAAAATGTACTGGTACAGTCCACTTAAGGTCGCAGGGGACACCTTAGGCTCATCATTATGCATTTATTTAAAGCGTATGCACGAAGTACAACGACTTACATCGACAACTTTACGAGATATTTATGACTGGATAAAAATATGGGCGCGTGCGCGTGATTTGTAAAAAAATTCAAAATGCCATTTTAACCACTCAAATGCTAAAACTATCCATTATTGAGAAAAATTAAGAAAAATTTTTACTTTCCGAGCCTTAAAGCGTGAATAACAGCAAAAAATACGAAGATTTCCGAAGGCTTCACGAAAACGTTTTTGAATGACTGCGCGCTAAAATGGAAGGAATGGAACGAGTTTTTGACGTCATAATTGGTGTTTTTGAAGAAAACCGCAGACCAACTACACAGACCGCACCGACGGCAACGTCAACGAAAACGTCTGGTGGAAAATGAATTTATATTTTACTTGAGAATCTCGCAACTTTCCGAACGTATTCTGCTTATTTATAGCTTTAAGAACTAGCTCCCGCTGAATACTCAAAGAGAGCGTTTTACCCCAAGTAGAAAAACCGGATATCAGCCGTCGTGGCTGACATTGTCCAAAATACGCAGAATTTCAATTCGTCATTTCATGTTGTTGTTCGGCAGAGAACGGCTTTTTGTAGTGTACCAAGATTCAAAACGCACGTGCATAGTTAAAGCACGTGCTTAACGTAAAATGCTAATCAGAAGAACAATAGAGATTCCTGATTTGTTTTCATACCAGCGTGCATTCTACCTATGCCTCACATGATTATACAAAACGAAAGCAAACAAAACTTTAAGCTATTTTTGAGCTTTAGCTATTTTATTTAAAAAAATGCGCGTCTCTGAACAACCATCAATCAATCAACTGAAAAACGGCCGAACTGAACGAAATAACTGCTTGAAAAGTCACTAAACACATTTATTTAAATTCTAACGTGCGGTCTGCGGAATCGGTCTGCGGTCGTCTTCAAAAACACCAATTATGACGTCACAAGTTTTTATTTCCGACAATTTTTCCGAGCACTCTACGATTATGACAGCCTATAAAAAGCATTTTTCAACTTGCAATATCTCTGCGATGTAATGACCGATTGCTTTGAAACGTTGGGATATGTTTATTTGGCTCTTAATAAACACATGGGCAAAAAATATCAAAAATCGAAATTTCTGTTCATTTGACCTTTAAGTCAAGTACAGTCCCCTGTAAAGTCAAAATCAGATACACATGTGAAAAGAAATAAAATCACAATTTCACATCTTCTAAAAATGGTGCAACGTGAATCTAGTTGCCGAGCTGTTTAGACCTTAGGGACCCTAAACGTATTTTCACGTATTTTAACACGCGCTGACACAAGCGATCAAGTCCATTGAGGCAGCCGGAAGTAATTTTACATGGCCCCATTCCCCGCTACGTAAAAGTCCACAAGCAGTTATTTAAAAAAAAAGAAATAGTATTTTGTTTCCGGATCGCGGAACGACAAGCATAATAAAAATATAGATCATAAGAAGAGAAGATCCTAGGTCGAGAATCAGTATTACGCGGGGAGGAATTGCGAAACAGTCAAGTTTTTTGCATGCATGCACATTCCTTTACCCTTCCGTGCCAGCAAACACGAGACATTAGAAGACATCCAGTCTTGTTTGCTCTTCTAAGCGCTATTATTGATGGAAAATGTACAAAGTCAACAAGAACATAGACAGAAAAGCTAGAATATTTACATAACAATTAAACACGGAAAGGGCTTTGCACAATATTTTTCACCAATACATCGCTTTAATCGATCTTAGAAGGATCGCAGTCGTTTGGTATTTCTATTGTGTAATTAAACTACAAAGCTTTTCGTCTTCTTGACAAATATATATATATAATTTCGATATTTGAAGAACATGTTTTTACTGCTAAAACGTGTGGACATTGTGGTTACGAGCATTCTTCTGGTTGGATAGCACTGTGTAAATAGTTCACATCTTCCACGAAGCTCAGATACACATGTGAAAAGAAATGAAATGAATATTTGTTACCGTTTTAGATTATAATAATAATAATAATAATAATAATAATAATAATAATAATAATAATAATAACTTTATTTAAGTGTCTAGTCTTCTAGCTAGCCTTAAGCTTACTAATCGGGGACACTGTTCTAAACTAAAATATAAAATAAGTACAAAAACGATTCTGGTCTACAGATTACTGAATAGTCCATTTTACAGTTGCCTGCCAAGTGACCTGGCCTTTGAATGGTAGTGAGGCTGAGGGTGACCTTGCATTGATACAAACCTCCCTGAATTATCATGTAAATGCGAACTAATTAGCATCAAAACAACATGATTTACAAAACAAAAGGAGTGAGGTCTGTATCAAAACAAGGTCACCTCCAGCCTCACTTCCATTCAAAGCCCAGGTCACTAAGCAGACAACTGTAAAATGGTCTATTGCGTTTTGAATTACCTTTCTGTCAGCACGCATCTACCGGGCAGTGACAATCATTGTTCATAGATTGACCAGCGAATGAAATTTGAGAGAAAGATGCGCACGAACACGTCGTGTAAAACGGATGACGAGAGTCACAGGAAATGAGATGACGTGACAGGAGACAAAAACGTGCTGCTCGGATGTCGTGTTTTTATCAGTGAGCTTTATAAACGTTTATTAGAACACGTCATATGGCAAGCGTAACTCCGTAGTAAAAGTTGAAAATAAGTTCCATGAAGAAATCTTGGTGTGATATCTCTAGATTTTTACCGACCTAATTAAATGTAGATGTAGATGTAGATGTAGAATCTCAACAACGGGAGAGGGGTAGCGTAAAAATTTACTTCCAACTGCCTGGCGGGACTTCATTGCGTGTAACAGCCCACGTTAAAATGAACCTTGATTACGTGTGTCAGCACATGATAAAATAAACCCCCAGGTTGTCAACATTTCGACTTTGTGATACACGTTTCCTTTTTTAAAAGTTCCGAAATTGTGAATTGATGTAAATTTATTTATTACACTATAAAATGATTTCATTTCTTTTCACATTTGTATCTGAGCTTCACTGAAGTTATTTTAACGTTACTTAGGGGTAGCATATAAAATTACTTCCGTTCTACAACTTCCGTCCACACAATTTTTGTACACGCAGACTTCCGTCAACATCTGTATCACTTCCGTTCACACAATTTTTAGCTCATTCTCCAGAATGAGTAATAGAGTGCTACAGATGTTGACGGAAGTCTGCGTGTACAAAAATTGTGTGGACGGAAGTGATACAGATGTTGACGGAAGTGTGCGTGTACAAAAATTGTGTGGACGGAAGTGATACAGATGTTGACGGAAGTGTGCGTGTACAAAAACTGTGTGGACGGAAGTGATACAGATGTTGGCGGAAGTGTGCGTGTACAAAAATTGTGTGGACGGAAGTGATACAGATGTTGACGGAAGTGTGCGTGTACAAAAATTGTGTGGACGGAAGTGATACATATGTTGACGGAAGTCTGCGTGTACAAAAAATGTGTGGACGGAAGTTGTAGAACGGAAGTAATTTTATATGCTACCCCTGCCCCCTTAGTAACGCCAAAAATAATTTCAGTGAAGCTCAGATCCAAATGTGAAAAGAAAGGAAATCATTGTATAGTGTAATAAATAAATTAACATCAAATCACATTTCGGAACTTTTAAAAAGGGAAACGTGTATCACAAAGTCGAAATGTTGACAACCTCGGGGTTTATTTTATCATGTGCTGACACACGTAATCAAGGTTCATTTTAACGTGCGCTGTTACACGCAATGAAGTTCCGCCAGGCAGCCGGAAGTAAATTTAATACGCTACCCCTCTCCTATTGTTGAGATTCTACATCTACATCTACATGTACATTTAATTTGGTCGGTAAAAATCTAGAGATATCGCGCCAAGATTTGTTCATGGAACTTATTTTTAACTTTTACTATGGAGTTACGCTTGCCATATGACTCGTCTAAATAAACGTTTATAAAGCTCACTGATAAAAACACGACATCCGAGCAGCACGTTTTTGTCTTCTGTCACGTCATCTCATTTCCCGTGACTCACGTCATCCGTTTCAGTACACGACGTGTTCGTGTGCATCTTTCTCTCAAATTTCATTCGCTTCTCAATCCATGAACTGATTGTCACTGCCCGGTAGATGCGTGCTGACAGAAAGGTTATCCAAAACGCAATTCAGTAATTTAAAACGGTAACAAATATTCATTTCATTTCTTTTCACATGTGTATCTGAGCTTCGTGGAAGATGTGAACTATTTACACACTATCCAACCAGAAGAAAGCTCGTAACCACAATGTCCACACGTTTTAGCAGTAAAAACATGTTCTTCAAATATCGAAATTATATTTGTCAAGAAGACGAAAAGCTTTGCAGTTTAATTACACAATAGAAATACCAAACGACTGCGATCCTTCTAAGATCGATTAAAACGATGTATTGGTGAAAAATATTGTGAACAGTGCGAAAGCCCTTTCCGTGTTTAATTAATTAAACACGGAAAGGGCTTTCGCACTGTTCAGAATATTTACATAACGGTTATGTAAATATTCTAGCTTTTCTGTCTATGTTGTTGTTGACTTTGTACATTTTCCATCAATAATAGCGCTAAGAAGAGCAAACAAGACAGGATGTCTTCGGATGTCTCGTGTTTGCTGACACGGAAGGGTAAAGGAATGTGCATGCATGCAAAAAACTTGACTGTTTCACACTTCCTCCCCGCGTAATACTGATTCTCGACCTAGGATCTTCTCTTCTTATCATTTATATCTTTATTATGCTTATCGTACCGCGATCCGGAAACGAAATACTATTTCTTTTTTAGAGCGGTTTTCACTTGAGTGTCGAAAGTACTTTGCGTTTGCTTTGGTTTTGCGTTCACTACGCTTAGTGATTGGTTTAAAAATTTCGCGCCACTTTCTTGGCCAATCAGGAGTAAAACCAAAACCAATCGCGACTCGCTCGCGCATGTTTTCCCACGCTTCGTGCCAGCTACATGTATTTGCTTCGAGCTTTGATTGGTTCACTGGATTGTTTGTGTCGTTTGTGATTGGTCAGAGTAATTACTTTGGTTTTGGTTTTGGTTTTGGTTTTACGACACTCAATTGAAAACTGCTCTAAATAACTGCTTGTGGACTTTTACGTAGCGGGGAATGGGGCCATGTAAAATTACTTCCGGCTGCCTCAATGGACTTGATCGCTTGTGTCAGCGCGTGTTAAAATACGTGAAAATACGTTTAGGGTCCCTAAGGTCTAAACAGCTCGGCAACTTGATTCATGTTGAACCATTTTTAGAAGTTGTGAAATTGTGATTTCATTTCTTTTCACATGCGTATCTCATTTTGACTTTACAGGGGACTGTACTTGACTTAAGTAGACTGTACCAGTACATTTTCATTACCCACCACCACTCCCAAACCCTACCCCCCCCCCCCCCCGAAAAAGGCAGAAGAATGAGCTGGCTCTAAGTGCCCTTTGATTGTACACGCAGACTTCCGTCAACATCTGTATCACTCTATTACTCATTCTGGAGAATGAGCTAAAAAGCTTGTAGAGGCTGGAACCTACCAGAGGTAAACAACAGAGTAGGTATGGGATGTACATGAACTCACTACATGTAACTTTTTAGGACGCCGTATTCGCGCTGAACTACTTGACATTACAGTCCCGACATAAACAGTGTAATTTCTGGCATGTTTTTCTTCCTGAGAAGAGCACTTTGAAACGGTAACAAGGTCTGGTCAACACAAAAGAGTTTGAATATTTCGATCAGACTAAAATAACACTGATGCACATTTAATGATTTTAAATTCAATAAATACTACCCAAAATCACAAACCACGTAATATCGTTTTAAGATCTTTCGGCAATTGTTTGTCAACTTACACTTCTAGTTGGCGTAATCACAAATACGCGCCGACATTTTTTAAAGGTTGACTTGGTTGGCTACAAATATCCTTTTTACAAACCTATTAAACAATATGAACGTTCAGTAGTTTTCAACGTGGTAATTTGGTAATTCAAGTAAATCATGGGCACAAATTGGAAATTTTTGGGGGCGACACGTCGCTCTGAGGTTACCACAACTTGTTTTTTTAACATTGTTCCATTGCAGTTGCGTTCAAAAGGAGATGTCACCAACATTTTGGTTTGTTGCTAAATGGAAGCTGTGAGTTGATAACCTTAGTTTCGCTTAGAGATGTAGCGTCATGTGATACGTTGGGCCAAACGCTAAAAGGGAATATTATGATGGATTGTAGTTTCCTAGCCAGAGATTCTGGGCAAAATCACAACGCGAGAATCTCACCGGTTTAACTCTTTACTTGAATGCGCTGTTTTCGCCAGAACCAGAACGCGAGTTTCCAACCGAGCCGGCTATGATTTTAAAGTGAAAGCTGTTGTCTACACCAAGATGATGTCACTCACTAGCAAGCTGCAAAGGGAGGGTCAATAAGTCCTCAGCGAATTCCAATTGCAGTGGCATTAAAGCCATCATTCCAGCGGTCACTGGAGGTGTAACAGCCACCACCTCCAAAATGCAGCTCTGTCAGAAAGAAAAACTCGTTTGGCATCATTCGATCAGGCATCATAATGTTGACGGGTTTGGCCTGTTTACGCCACTCAACTGCGACACCCCTGCTCTCGTAAACAAGTTGCGGATGATAGTCGCTTGGGACTTGATTCTTATAGTTTGGCATGAACGCAAACAAGCTGTTGGCATTTCCGTCAGAATTCTGAAACCGGATGTCCACCCCGTTGGATTTGAAACCTTGGATATTGTTGTTTCCTGCGAGGGATGCTGGGAGGATTCCAAGGAGGATGTATTCATTCATAAAGTCGTTCTGTGGTTCTGTATAACAAGTGTAGCTGTTGACCAAAACTCCAAAATCAGTGTTGGCGAAATTTGGATGGGGCTGAATCAGAGTGAACGACTCACTACGGTCGACGTTTTTCTTCAACTTGAGCAAAACGTTTTTCTTGTCCGTGAAGAGGGCGTTGACGATCTGCTGAGCATCTGGTCTTAGAGTTACGCTTGCAGGAAGAAAAGCAAAGCCACCTCCTTCAATTTCCAGTTCGCAGTACACCTTGATAGGCTCCGCATTCGACAAAGGATAGATCATATACACGCCACTCATTACTGCAGGATCGTGATGTTTAATTTCTTTACAGGTCTTGTAACACTAAAATAGGAAATTAACAGTTGACCTAAACATTTGTGTTTAACTTTAAAGTTATCACGTGTAGTATAAACCGTAAGATGATTGTGTAGAGAGGCTTATTTCAAAGTAATAGACAATGGCCAGCCTTTAGCAAACACCGAAGAATGTAAAAGTAAAACATACTCATTCAACTTATAGGCAAAAAACATGTGCGTTGTTGATCAAAAAACCTCTACTTTATAAACATTCGATCGTGCAATGGCAAACTTAAGACACATCTTTTTAAGAAAGCTTTTAGTAAGATATTTTTATAATTTAGTGTATTTTTATAATTAACTTTGTTAGTTAGTCTTTTTAATCTTTTTAATTATTTTAATGCCCTTTTTTATTTATTTTTTTGTTAAATACAAATTGTAACTTTTTTAATATCGATATGTAGTTTTTAATTGTAAATAACTTGTAAAGCGCTATTGGTTAGAAATAGAAATAGCGCTATATAAATAAAAGTATTGTTGTTATTATTAATATTGTTACGGATAAAACAAACCAAAGAGTTCTTTAATACTGAGAAAGCTGAAAACGTTAAATATAGAACAGCTTCAAACACAAACGGATTACAAAACACATAACACGCTAACTGGACTATTACACGATATTACATGCTAACTGGATAGCCAATAGAAAACCAGACATTTTTTGTTCCCTCCTTAGGGTACAAATCCGTAAAGATTGTGCCAAGCCGCAGAGTGTCTAAGTGTATGATTGTGTTGCGCTATCAACTACAGTATAAAAAAAAACAAATACTGTCGACGATAAGATCGAAACCATTGCCTTGCCTAAAGCAAACCATCCAAAACAACATAGCGGTAAAAAAATGCAAAACGTTCAATACATTTGCGCCTGCATGCATGGCGTGGAGACGAAACGATGGATCACATTGATTCGAGAAACCGTAACCTGCACGAACGTAGAGCATCTGTCGAAAATAGATGTATTGTTTTATCGAAGTAAATTTAAACCTAAATCGTTTTCTAGCAAAAACGGACAAAAATGAATATGATCTACCCGTCGAAAGAAACACATTGTTTTGCAGCAGTTATAATTAGACAGCCGAATCCTGCGTCACAATAAACGCAATTAATTAACATATTCACAAAATATTTCAGATCCTGTCCTTTCAGAGCGAGGATCTAGAGTTGAACAGCACATGTTGTATATGGTATCGAAGGGTAGTAATGTCGAATGATCATTAACATGTGACATGCTTAAAAATGTGTTAGTGAAGAATTCCTTATTCCTTATTCTGAAAGGAAGATTCCGCGTCTTTGAGCGCCAGGCGACGCGTAAAGCGGCCTTCACAATACAAACTATTGGCCATCTCGTATTGGCAAACCTGAGTCGGTGTGTGTGAACGACGTAACAACTGTTGGCAACAAAATAGAACTTGTCTTTATCCTCACCAACAGTTTGCCAACTTGTTTGCCAACTGTTGCTATGTCGTTCACACACACCAACTTGAGTTTGCCAACATGAGTTTGCCAAGTTTAGTATGTCGTGTGAAGGCCGCTTGAGGCTTTCATTCCGTCAGTTGGTCGGGTCTTTCTACAGCACCTTGGCTGGTAGAGAGGGGACACGTGTTTATTAATCTTCCGTCGGGGAGGGCGGCAAAAAAGACTTGCGTTTCAAATGCAGACTCAGCGGACTGCCCAGAGGGTGCTTGCTGAAACTGCCGCGGCACGTATAAAATTCTCCATTAGTATTGCTATTAAAATATTACTTTTAATAGCAATCGATAAAACGTACCTTCCGTTGCCTTATCTGCTGAAACACGAAGCCCTTCGAGTAAATAAGGGCCTTTTTTCTGTCGCATAAGTCGTCAACTCCACAGTCATTCAATTCACACAGACCATTGGCGCCTGCTGATCTCTCGTAGTTGTAAGAGATGCATCTTGGTTCATCATGACAGTCCTGAATACAGTTCAACCATTCTCTGGTGTATAACTGTTGAAAAACATGGCCGACTAAAATATGGTCGTTTTCTGTTACCGGATGGAATGCAGTGGTTATTCCATGCAGAAGTGCTGCTAGCAATTTGAGAAAAATCAGGTTCTCGGACATCGCAGAAACGTAAGAAAGATAAATGTGTTGTTGAAAAGCAATTTCGGAAGCACTGAAAAAACGAGCAAAAACGTACACTGGCCGAACTTGAGTTACTGCCCGACACCTGCTTGATAGTTAAATGGTAATTCTCAGTGCGTTATCTATCCTTTGGCTTATTGAACTTAAGGATATTACTCGTACCGTAGTTGGTCAAAAAGGCATGCCCAAACACAAGGCTCTCTGTAATTGGCTAGATATTCTCAGTATGACACAACGACTTTCCTCACCGAGTCTAATTTTATAACTCATTAAAACAGCCACCTGAAAAGTCCAATACTCCTTATGTTTTCTGTGCCAGAATTTTTTTAAGTACATGCAAAAATTATGTAGTCCACATCGGTAGGTTATTATTTTAGTGCAATGGGCATTTTATCAACACTATTAACAAATGTATGAGAGGCGCCCTCGTTCAATAATTCTGTTAGCTTTCTGTAAAATGAAAAACAGGAAGACTCTATGGGGATCTGAATAAGATGCCGCCATTACAAATAGAGGGATAAAATACTCGTTATGAAGTACATGCAAATATGTTGCACAACTTTGTTTATACGCGAGCACGAAATTAGAATTCGCCTTGAAGACTTATAACGGAAACCGGATTAAGCTTAACCTCTTTTCTTTACCTTATTTGACACAAACTCTTGTAAAACACGTCACTGAGCTAACTCGGATGATAGTTAATACAACCATCATATTAAGACCCATAGAGGGGTATCAAAATTGTATTGCTATAATTTGACAGGCAAGTACCGAGCCCGAAAAAAGACCGGGGAAGGGTCAGGGTGTGTGGGTTGAATTCACTTACAAAGAAGGAAATTAAAGCAATAAAACGATTGCCTTTTAAATACAAACACGTATAATACTGAGGTAATTTAAACTGTACACCTCCTTTAATTAAAACATAGCGGGACGGAGGCTTAAAGCGGCAAGCAATTGATGCTTTTAAAGTTCACATAAAAATAAACCGTAAATAATTTCCGATAGACCGGTAACGACCAGTTTCCTTATTCTCGACGATGCCCTGTAGAATGGCGTGATTGATAGGCATTATTTTTTTCAGTGGTAGGCATTATTTTTTTTCAGTGGTAAGTTATTCGCTTATCTTTAAAAAACAGAAGGAAAACATCAATGATGTACCTTATTTGGTGCAGGCATCTGTTGTTCTCACGCAATACAAACAGAAGCAGGAAGTGTCTTTTATTCAAATTAGACAGGAATAGCTTTCACAAGGCAGGTGGTTTTCAGATAGATTTACACAAAATGTTAAAACGCACACACGACTCTACATTTTAGTTGTGGAAGAAGCTTGTCTGAGCTATGATCAAATAATTTGAAAATCCCCCTCGCAGCCTACGCAATCTTTCTATACCTAGAACATGTGCTTCATCTTACATTGTCAGTTTTGGTACTCTACGTTTAGGGACGAAAAGAGCATAAGAGATAGTCTGCTAGGTGTCCTTTTTTTTTTTTTGCTTTTTCGCCCGTTTGACTAACTAAAAAGTAACTGGTTGTGGTGTACATAAGAGTAGTCAAAATGTCCTTCCTTTTTTCGCTTAATTTTTGAAATAATTTGTTTTCAAAATATATTCAACTGCCAGAAGCACTCCCGTATTTTTCTTTTACTCAGATTTTATTATAGAGTTTGAAAATGCAAAAAAAAAATTAAAAAAAAAACGTTTGTCCAATTTATTATTTAGTGAGCCCCATGTTGCATGTTGTATGCTAGAAGCGTGCTGGCGTATCCGTCCATTCCTTTTCATAAAACAAAAGCCCGCTGTGAAGCCAAAATAAATTAAAATGCTAATACAAGAAAATGGCTTTTTTCCTTAAAAAAATGAAAAAAATATATATTTGTTTTAAAGTAGCCGTCAACGTTTGAACATGAATAAGAAAAAGTCCACAAGTTTTAGTTGTGCGGCTTAAAACGGTTTGAGGAAAATGTTGTCAAAACGTTACTGTTTCTCGTTTGCAAAGAATTAAATGCTCGCATATCAGGTATATTAAGGGTTTCCCCGGGTTCTCAGGTTTTCTTCCCTCCACAAAAAAACCAACACTGCAAATTCCAATTCGATCTTGAATGCACGTACACGTCTTAACGAGCTCCTGAGCTCTTCTGTGTAACGTGGGTAGATAAATTACATTTTTTTTACAAACGCCTGAAATTTTTATCTTTTCAGTGAAGCATAAGAATTACTTCACCATAAGCTAAGGAAAAAAACGTTTTTATCAGCATTTAATTATGTTGTTAAATTGGTAGCTATCATAAATACGTTAATAAATGATAATTGCTACACTATAAATCCTTACCACTGAAAAATAACGCATTGGCTCTGGTGGTATTCGTACCCACTCCCCTCGAGGTTTATGTCCACCGCACTATTTTTTGAGCTACAAAGTCAAGCCAGGATGGGAACAGCGCGCGAGTCAATCCAATTTGATCTTACATGCGTACAAGATATTACTGTAGCAAACAAGTCTGATATGTATTTACATGTAAGGAACAAATAAACAAGGATAACAGTGGTTCGATACTGTAATAAGGTATAAGGTATAAGGTAAGGTATAAGGTATTTTATTTAAAGTCGACACGTGGGGAGTGGTTGCCCAATCTCCCGAGCCAGGGGCTCATGTAAGAAACGCACGACTATTTACAATAAAATTAACTATAACTATTCTTGGGCAAACCATTTAAATTATAATTGCCAAAATCGTGGTTTTTAATTTGTAACTCAGATGGTAAGGCAATGGACATGTAACCCAAAGGTCGTGGTTCGAATTCCAACTGAGCTACTAAGTGTTTTTTTGTGGTCAGGATTTACAGTGCAGTAGTTATCAATTGATTTGCCTTTGATTCTAATGTAGGGTCGAAACACTGTCATCCTTGTTAATTTGTATATTCCATTGAAATTCACATGTCAGACATGTTTGTTTTCGGAACATCCTGCACACATGTAAAAACATATGCGATTCACTTACGCACCCATTCTCGTCCCAGAGTCCACGATCCTTCTGGTATGCGCCAGGGATCGAGACCTCTGGCCGGCTCCAACACCGGAAGTCCGCGAGTCACGGACTCATCAACAAATCTGATTGGCTGAAATTAAAATACAAAATGAGTACCCTGCGCATGCTCACAAATCGGGACTGGCCAGAGGTCTCGATCCCGGTAAGTACGTAGTGTAGTCATCATATAGTGGTTTGACTAAATTCTATATAGGGATATTAATAGAGGGGATACATAGCCCTACATAGCCCTACATAGCCGTACATAGCCGTACATAGCCGTAGATAGCCGTACATAGCCGTACATAGCCCTACATAGCCGTACATAGCCCTACATAGCCCTACATAGCCCTACATAGCCGTACATAGCCCTACATAGCCCTACATAGCCCTACATAGCCCTACATAGCCCTACATAGTCCTAGATAGCCCTACATATCCCTACATAGCCGTACATAGCCGTACATAGCCGTACATAGCCGTACATAGCCGTACATAGCCCTACATAGCCCTACATAGCCCTACTAGCCCTACATAGCCCTACATAGCCCTACATAGCCGTACCTAGCCCTACATAGCCGTACGTAGTCCTACATAGCCCTACATAGCCCTACATAGCCCTACATAGCCCTACATAGCCCTACATAGCCCTACATAGTCCTACATAGCCCTACATATCCCTACATAGCCGTACATAGCCGTACATAGCCGTACATAGCCGTACATAGCCGTACATAGCCGTACATAGCCGTACATAGCCGTACATAGCCCTACATAGCCCTACATAGTCCTACATAGCCGTACATAGCCCTACATAGCCCTACATAGCCCTACATAGCCCTACATAGCCCTACATAGCCCTACATAGCCCTACCTAGCCGTACATAGCCGTACATAGCCGTACATAGCCCTACCTAGTCCTACATAGCCCTACATAGCCCTACATATCCCTACATAGCCCTACATAGCCCTACATAGCCCTACATAGCCGTACATAGCCGTACATAGCCGTAGATAGCCGTACATAGCCGTACATAGCCCTACCTAGTCCTACATAGCCCTACATAGCCCTACATATCCCTACATAGCCCTACATAGCCGTACATAGCCCTACATAGCCGTACATAGTCCTACATAGCCCTACATAGCCCTACATAGCCCTACATAGCCCTACATAGCCCTACATAGCCCTACATAGCCCTACATAGCCCTACATAGCCCTACAGAGCCCTACATAGCCGTACATAGCCCTATATAGCCCTACATAGCCCTACATAGCCGTACATAGCCCTACATAGCCGTACATAGCCCTTCATAGCCCTACATAGCCCTACATAGCCCTAAATAGCCCTACATAGCCCGACATAGCCGTACATAGCCGTACATAGCCGTACATAGCCGTACATAGCCGTACATAGCCCTACATAGCCCTACATAGCCCTACATAGCCCTACATAGCCCTACATAGCCCTACATAGCCCTACATAGCCCGACATAGCTCTACATAGCCGTACATAGTCGTACATAGCCGTACATAGCCGTACATAGCCGCACATAGCCCTACATAGCCCTACATAGCCCTACATAGCCCTACATAGCCCTACATAGCCCTACATAGCCCTACATAGCCCTACATAGCCCTACATAGCCGTACCTAGCCGTACATAGCCCTACATAGCCCTACAGAGCCCTACATAGCCGTACATAGCCCTATATAGCCCTACATAGCCCTACATAGCCGTACATAGCCCTACATAGCCCTACATAGCCCTACATAGCCCTACATAGCCCTACATAGCCCTACATAGCTGTACATAGTCCTACATAGCCCTACATAGCCCTACATAGCCCTACATAGCCCTACAGAGCCCTACATAGCCCTACATAGTCCTACATAGCCCTACATAGCCCTACATAGCCGTACATAGCCCTACATAGCCGTACATAGCCCTACATAGCCCTACATAGCCCTACATAGCCCTACATAGCCCTACATAGCCGTACATAGCCGTACATAGCCCTACATAGCCGTACATAGTCCTACATAGCCCTACATAGCCCTACGTAGCCCTACATAGCCCTACATAGCCCTACATAGTCCTACATAGTCCTACATAGCCGTACATAGCCCTACATAGCCCTACATAGCCCTACATAGCCCTACATAGCCCTACATAGCCGTACATAGCCCTACATAGCCGTACATAGTCCTACATAGCCCTACATAGCCCTACGTAGCCCTACATAGCCCTACATAGCCCTACATAGTCCTACATAGTCCTACATAGCCGTACATAGCCGTACATAGCCCTACATAGCCGTACATAGCCGTACATAGCTGTACATAGCCGTACATAGCCGTACATAGCCGTACATAGCCCTACATAGCCGTACCTAGCCCTACATAGCCGTACGTAGTCCTACATAGCCCTACATAGCCCTACATAGCCGTACATAGCCCTACATAGCCCTACATAGCCCTACATAGCCCTACATAGCCCTACATAGTCCTAGATAGCCCTACATATCCCTACATAGCCGTACATAGCCGTACATAGCCGTACATAGCCGTACATAGCCGTACATAGCCCTACATAGCCCTACATAGCCCTACTAGCCCTACATAGCCCTACATAGCCCTACATAGCCGTACCTAGCCCTACATAGCCGTACGTAGTCCTACATAGCCCTACATAGCCCTACATAGCCGTACATAGCCCTACATAGCCCTACATAGCCCTACATAGCCCTACATAGCCCTACATAGTCCTACATAGCCCTACATATCCCTACATAGCCGTACATAGCCGTACATAGCCGTACATAGCCGTACATAGCCGTACATAGCCGTACATAGCCGTACATAGCCGTACATAGCCCTACATAGCCCTACATAGTCCTACATAGCCGTACATAGCCCTACATAGCCCTACATAGCCCTACATAGCCCTACATAGCCCTACATAGCCCTACATAGCCCTACCTAGCCGTACATAGCCGTACATAGCCGTACATAGCCCTACCTAGTCCTACATAGTCCTACATAGCCGTACATAGCCCTACATAGCCCTACATAGCCCTACATAGCCCTACATAGCCCTACATAGCCCTACATAGCCCTACCTAGCCGTACATAGCCGTACATAGCCGTACATAGCCCTACCTAGTCCTACATAGTCCTACATAGCCCTACATATCCCTACATAGCCGTACATAGCCGTACATAGCCGTACATAGCCGTACATAGCCGTACATAGCCGTAAATAGCCGTACATAGCCGTACATAGCCGTACATAGCCGTACATAGCCCTACATAGCCCTACATAGTCCTACATAGCCGTACATAGCCCTACATAGCCGTACATAGCCCTACATAGCCCTACATAGCCCTACATAGCCCTACATAGCCCTACCTAGCCGTACATAGCCCTACATAGCCCTACATAGCCCTACATAGCCCTACATAGCCCTACATAGCCGTACATAGCCGTACATAGCCCTACATAGCCCTACATAGCCCTACATAGCCCTACATAGCCCTACATAGCCCTACATAGCCCTACATAGCCCTACATAGCCGTACCTAGCCGTACATAGCCCTACATAGCCCTACAGAGCCCTACCTAGCCGTACATAGCCCTACATAGCCCTACATAGCCCTACATAGCCCTACATAGCCCTACATAGCCCTACATAGCCGTACATAGCCGTACATAGCCCTACATAGTCCTACATAGCCCTACATAGCCCTACATAGCCCTACATAGCCCTACATAGTCCTACATAGCCCTACATAGCCCTACATATCCCTACATAGTCCTACATAGTCCTACATAGCCCTACATAGCCCTACATAGCCGTACATAGCCGTACATAGCCGTAAATAGCCGTACATAGCCGTACATAGCCGTACATAGCCGTACATAGCCCTACATAGCCCTACATAGTCCTACATAGCCGTACATAGCCCTACATAGCCCTACATAGCCCTACATAGCCCTACATAGCCCTACATAGCCCTAATAATAATAATAATAACTTTATTTAACGAGGGTAAAAACACTTTACAGTTAAAAACTGAAAAACTAGTGGCCCTCATTATATTATACAATTAAAATGACTAAAAAAAAAGTACTAAAATAGAGTTTAACTTAAGAAATAGAGAAATGGTCGAGACCTACGTGAGATTCCTTAAGGTAATTTACATAATTTTTTTTTAAAAGCTTAACATTCTGACTAGATCTAATGTTAATAGGGAGCTTATTCCACTCTTTCACTGCCGTGACTGCAAAAGTCTTTCCTCCCTCGGTTTCAAGCCCTACATAGCCCTACATAGCCCTACATAGCCGTACATAGCCCTACATAGCCCTACATAGCCCTACATAGCCGTACATAGCCGTACATAGCCGTACATAGCCGTACATAGTCCTACATAGCCCTACATAGCCCTACATAGCCCTACATAGCCCTACATAGCCGTACATAGTCCTACATAGCCCTACATAGCCCTACATAGCCCTACATAGCCGTACATAGCCCTACATAGCCCTACATAGCCCTACATAGCCCTACATAGCCGTACATAGCCCTACATAGTCCTACATAGCCCTACATAGCCCTACATAGCCCTACATAGCCCTACATAGCCCTACATAGCCCTACATAGTCCTACATAGCCCTACATAGCCCTACATAGCCCTACATAGCCGTACATAGCCGTACATAGCCCTACATAGCCGTACATAGCCGTACATAGCCCTATATGCTATTACACCCTAATAATATCAACAGGGGTAATGGAACTGAAATTCCTGAAGCATGGATGCCCACGATCAAGAAACACAACAACAGGAGAACTGTACGACAGCGGACCGCTGAGGGAACAACAGGACACAGAAACTGCGAGGATCGAAATGCACCAATCACAGCTTTGGAAAACCAACCAATCACAGCGCGGCAGCGTGCTTTATAAGTTCACGCACAACCAGTCGACCTTATCGTCTGATGAAGACTAGCAATGTGCAGTCGAAACGTCGCGATCTCCATCACACGTGACTACGTCGTGAGACAAACGAAAAATACTTTATTATTGTACTCTACCACGATGAATAACCACAGCATTTTTTACGATAGAAACACACATTGTTACAAACGCCAGCCCGTGTTTTCTAAATTTCTCTAGTTTTCTCAAATGAACGGATTGTTTATGCACGGTGTAAAAACGGTATTGGCTTGTCGTATGCTTTATAATTAATTTTATATTAATACAGGCGCAAAAACAATTTTCTTTTTTATACTCTGGTAAACAGCAGGTTTATTTTTAACCGATTAGAGCTTGCACAATGTTCGACCTGTATAAAAATCTGTAATAGTTTTTTTTTTTTTTTTTTTTTAATTTCACAGATGGAGTCTATTAGCACGGATCTCTGGAAGACCGTCAATTGATTAAAGTGATACCGTGGATATATAAAGCTTTCTATTCCATTTCTATTCTAGAATCTGCAAAATGTGCGTTTTCGTTCCAGCGGGTACAGGTGTGGTTAACAAAAATCCTCTCTTTTAAGGACCTTCACTCTAGAGCGTCAAATTTCAATTTTTAACAAGTCTTCCCCCTCCTCTGATTCCAAAGATGGTATAATACCACGACAATTAACGGACAGGAAAACAATTATCTCGTGTTAACTGTATGTTGTGTACTTATCCCCACATTTACCTTTCGTTACTTTTTCGGAAAAGACGTGTTCTTAAACAGAAATTTTAAATACTTTTGCTGATTTTTGATTTGAAATACCCCCCTTCCTTATAAAATCTACCGGTAAGTAGTTGTCCAATACCAGTTAAGAGGGAGCACTGGATGTAGTAAGTAGCGAAAAGGAAAGGACACTGGGGAGGTGTCAATATCGCGGCAAATGTTTATTTACGAACTCATTGACTATACGTATTTTACCAGATACAAATGACTTGACTACACACTTTGATGACTTACGTGATTACATGTTAATATATGTAAGCGCATGCTTACCATTACTTTAGTTTTGTGCTTGTGCTTGTCAGAATCATTTATTGCATATTAAAGAAACCCATAGGATATTTTCTAAACTACAAAATTACTGTGTTAAACTTGACTTTGTACTATAAACAAGGAACACGAACAGAGTAGCTGATAAAGAGCTCCAACACGTAAGAACTCAGTTCGCATATATAAACTAAGAGGCTAAAAATGGCGTGACTAAGTATTAACAATATTTTAAGAAACTTAAGTCCATTACAGGCTTTTACAAAGAGAACGGGTTCAAAATACGTAGCTCGAAAGTTCCTCAGCCGTTGCTTGCGTTTTCACGCAACACTTTCACGTGACGACCGTTATAACAGCTATGAGACGATCCACGTGGGTCAAGACGAACTACTTGCAACATTTCTTCACGATGTTCGAAGTTTAATTTGTTTACGTTTACTGAGATTTATTCTTGACAATAATCTCGTACAATGGGTCTAACCAATCAGAGAAAGTGTACATGTATCGTATTTCAGCCAATTTATAGATGCAACAGAACAAATCGTCTACCTGCTTTGTCCTGATGATTGGTTTGATAAATGAGTTGCGATATTTTCTCGAACTGGAGGTTATAAGTCATTATTAAATTCTCAACCTCGGATATTGCATTTCTAGCTTTCTGATTGGTTCACTGAATCCCGGTTATCAGCTCGTATACCTATGTTTGACCTTATATGGGAAATGAGTGCGGCAAGTGCCGCTCAGCGTAAAATTTTTCTGCGGGAAGCGACAGTTCCATCAGAAAAATGGTTGAAAACAGCAAATTTGGCGAGCTTTATGAACAAGTAATAATCAGCGGTGCCTAAAAAAACCACAGAAATGCCACAGTAAAATTAACTACGCAAAACAAGGATATTGATGCGAAAAGTTTAATTAATAATACTTGTATAAAACGCACAACAAGAGCGAGTGAATAAAGTAGAAAAGCAGTAAATAATTTACGAAAGAACGGCAAACTAACACAGCTTCATTCATTGTACGTCATAAACTTAGGCTCAGCACTTCTATAAAGTTTGTTACCTTTTAATCTTGGTCTTGTCCTTTTATACTTCAATACACCTGTTCCACTTAGAGCTCAATTTTGCCTCAAACACTATAGCAGTCTTGATGACAGCCGTGGAGCCGTAAATCACAAGTACAATGTAAACACTTGCTTCGTTCTACTTGCAAAAGACGTGTAGTTTCCCTTGTGTGTTTCATTCAACTCAAGAAGTGAACACGACGCCACAAATTTTCCCGCGTCCTCATACTATCACTTCGTTTATATCAAACTGAAATGTCCAGTCGATTTAAACTCAATGAAGAATTTAATAAAACAATTATTCTATTCGCCCTTGTTGGATACGAGTCGTTATAGCCAACTCGGCGCTTCGCGCCTCGTTGGCTATCTACCACCTCGTATCCAACGCGGGCTCATAGAATAATTGTTAAACATCGCGTTACATGATACATTTGGACCAAGCGTGCTTGCAGCACAGGAAAATATTGCATGGAATATAAAGCATCATGGTGAAAGCTTTGTTGAACAAGAACATCGAGAAGCTTGAGAAGCTTAAAATCGGGCGCTTTGCCTTGAAAGGCAGGGTTCAGTACAGCAGAAACCACGAAGCAGTTACTTAAGTAGCACTCAGTCCGACTGTGTTTGTGTAAGTCACAGGGCTTGCATGAGCTGTATTAGTGTGCATAATATAATATCTAGAACGTTGTCGAGATTGCATTATTACTTAATGACATGATGGTTTCAATTTATAAATGTATCTCACACAATACAAATAAACGATTGAAGTAGACGACTAGACAATGTAAAGTTTTAAGACTTAGCAAAGTGCAGTGTATTGGTAATACTGTAAGGTGCGGTTTCACCTGAAGGTCGTGTGCTTTTCGGTATTTTCCAGGCATTGCACTTTGATGGGACAGTACTACAACTGTTTACCGGGGAACTACTATTGTCAAGAAAATGATCACAACTTGTTGATGAATGATTGAACATTTGTTTCATACCATTACTGTAATAGCAATTGATGAAGGCTTTTAGTCCTGAACCAAAGTATAAGGACTGGGAAATACTGAAACCCATTATCAGCCACCTTAAACGGAAATATCTTGTTGGTGTTTCAAGGAATCCAAGGAAACTTCACTCATCCCATGTATCTATGTATTGTGGTATTTTGTAATTTTTTGAGTGATTTTTGGGGATGTTTGGCAGGTGATAGTTTTTTTAAAAGAATTAGTAAAATTTAGACAACTAAGAAATATTGAAAAAATTTAATGTGAATTTAACATTGGAATTTGAAGTTAGAAATTGGCAGACGGACACCAAACAGTCCCGTGACATCCTGGAGTGTTTTTGCATGGGGGTCAACTGTGTGATGATGTTTCCATTTTTTCTTCAAACCCCACTGATAAAGAACTGTTGTTGGTGTTATGTTGGTGTTATCACATGTCAAGCCTTTAACAAGGTATGAAAGAACACAAGGATTTAAATTATTCTGGTGCTCAATTGTTGCGTAACTAAAATTAATGTTACTCAAATTCCTGATGGATTCTGTCTTAAACTGTTACGAGCTTAGTATTTCCAAATTATTGCATGTCAATGTAAGGCAAGACAAGACATGCCTTGGTGCTTATGTAATTCTCTTAAAAACACATAAGATATTGACTATAATTTTGTCTGTGCTATGGCAATTCACAGTGGGGTGGTCTTGATGTGTCTTTAACTTGTAGACTGGACTGGACTAGTAAAACGCGGACTAGTAAAACGCGGACTTGTAAAACGCCTCTAGACACTTCGAATTCCTTGGCCACAATCATCTTACGGCTCTCTTCAATACATAATGTCTCAAAAAACAGTAACCTCAGAAAGAAGTCAGAAGCAAATAAGGTCGAAAGACCGAATTTGAACATATAACGGCAAATGTTCTAATGTCACGAACGTAGGAGTCGTGTAGGCCCGTCACCTTTATTTACCACATATTGCCCCCAAATTAAAACAGTACCCTCAGAAAGAAGTCAGAAGCAAATAAGGTCAAAAGACCGAATTTAAACATTTAACGGCAAATATTCTAATGTCACGAACGTAGGAGTCGTGTAGGCCCGTCACCTTTATTTACGATTGACTGTTGATTTCTGGACGGGCCCCGTTTTACCTCGTGCGAGCAATACAAACGACTGCACTCAACAGACGTCAAGTGGTGGAAAGAAAGAAACATATGCACACAACTCATGGCATCAATCCCGTTGTTTTAGTAGGGGTTTGCAGAACGAACATGTGCTATACTGCAAAAACATCTCCACGCTAAAACAGACCATAGAGTGCTCAAAAAAGCTAGAAATATGCCGTCGAAGAAACACACAAGAGCTTCAAACACAAATTATTTCGCTCGCTAAACCGTTTAGTTTTATCCGATTTACAAGCGCTTGTTTTACAAGTCCGCGTTCTACAAGTCCGTGCTTAACAAGCCCTCGTTTTACAAGTCCGCGTTTTACAAGTCCGCGTTTTACTAGTCCTCGTTTTACAAGTCCGCGTTTTACTAGTCCACGTTTTACTAGTCCGCCTTTTACAAGTCCGCGTTTTACCTGAGTCCGCGTTTTACTAGTCCGCGTTTTACAAGTCCGCGTTTTACTAGTCCGCGTTATACTAGTCCGCGTTTTACAAGTCCGCGTTTTACTAGTCTGCGTTTTACTAGTCCAGTCCAGTCCTCGAAATACAGTATGCCAAAACTCCCCGCCCTCTAAAGATAAGTCCTTGACGGTTCTTGTCGTTTTTCGGTGCCTATTCATCTTCGGCATCTTTCTCATCCACCTCTCGTTCTGTCCTGTGTCTGTCATCACACGAAAGAAAAGCTGATTCTCAAAAAATCTGCCACAAAAGGAAATTGACAAAAACAATATGAAAACCATATATCGAAAGTTTCTTATTCTAAAATTTTATCATACGTCCTAATTCAGAGCTACAAAGAAGTTCCTCCTTTTGAGTTATTGATACTGTTCTTACAGTACCTCTTTCCACTAGCGAAATTTTACAAAATTCCTCCGCGGCGAAAAGGTAGCGCGAATCCAGAACAGACTCCAATCGAGAGTGGGTTAATTCTAGACTACTATTAATTAACTATTACAACATTCATTTTTAAAATAGTTTCCCAAGCCGACTAAGCTAACTAAACGTCGAGTGTATCTTTCAGTAAACAAAACATGCCGTTATGACGCCGGAAATCCAGCTCACGCATACTATACCCCGTGACTCACGCAAACCTCCGACTTACGTGCTACTACAGTCATTCCTTTCTAAACATTTTTTTTTTTTGACCACCACCGTACCTTTCTACCCAAAAAACTCATGAAACCGCCCGGTTTTAACCTGTTTTAACCTTTCAAAAATTAGAGCGTTCGAAACTAAATAAGATCCGTAATCACAAACAACATACAGCCGTTTACCAGCACTCTTTAAAACTCCTGAAACCCTTCAAAATCAGGCAAAATAAATCTTTGAAATAACCTTTATCAATGTTTCTTATTTTTTATTCAGTTCTATAAAATGCCTTTCATACACTACTGTCAAACAAAAATTTCAATTTCCTCAAAGTTTCAAGACAAATTTCGTGCACAATGTAATTTGATTAAGCCAATATTATCACGTCTAAAAATACTTCAAGCAATTCAGTGAAAACCCGTTTTTTTTTTCGTATCAACGAAAACCACTTTCGAATAATCAATACATGAAAATAACAATAAGATCAAAAGGAAGAAAGGAACCTTTCTAATTATTTGAAGACTTTCAAAGCCGTGATATTATGCATCCAATCCGCGATAAAATTTAATTACAACAAAATCCAAGTTCTCATTTTGAATTCCATTTTTTTCAGTTGATACCTTTATCCAACTTGTGAAAAATTCCATTCAAGTTCCTATTAATACTGTACATACCCAATGTTTTGCTCAGGTCTTCAGAAGCGTCTTACTAACCAAATCTAAAATAATTCCAAAACATGCTGTACAAACATTCTACTCTTTGTGACAAACGACTTGACGACCAATTGTTCAGAAATGAAAATCGACACAGTTCTTGCTAAATAAAAAAAAGTTTTACGGCGGAGTCAGGCTCAAAAAATATACCGCAAGATCACACCCCCATTCATAGTCAGAAACCAGCAAACCATCTAGTTTGCTAAAAAAAAAAAACACTGCGTGACATCAATGACGTTACCTTTTTCATTTACAAAAATAACTTTAACTTGTCAAAGTAAGTGCAATTGTACAGTATGGGGCCCAGTTCTCGGCCACTTTGTGTTTAACGCGTTTTCTCACACTCCAGTTGAATCAAAAGAAAAAGGTATTTCCTTCAAACGATAGACTGATTCGTGTGCTTTAAGTATCTTGAGTTTGATCGTTCAATTCGATATAGAAAGCTCACACGTCGAGTTTACGCGGAGGTAGGTGAATTTGCATTCCCGAAAAATTTGTTTGTTTACGGCTCCTTAAAATTCATGGATGTAGTTAAACTCGTATTTTATCCAAAAGCCCCCACCATACGAGCTAATTTTTGGCATGTGAAACGTAGAATAATTCAGCTTTCTGCTTTAGTTAACTTTTCGTTGAACCGTTGTATTTTTTGGTCTTAATTTACTTCGAAATTTTTTCTTGCGACGTTTGCGTATTTGCCAGTTCTCGGCCACCCTGCTCGCTATCACAGCTTAGCGCTTGGTTTTTAATATAATTTCATCTGCTGCTGCCAGAATGAAAGAAATAAATGTTTTAAGAATAAAGTTCAATCTTATCTCTAAGTTTTGAGCTGACTCTTGTCTTGTCTATTATTTCTACAACACCTAAATCTTTCAAGACCTTTTCACTGCAATAAACCATCTAAATGCACGGGTCACACAATGCGGTTTTGCCAGAACCTGCACATAGGCAACTAGGCGCGTTAAAATCCTTCTTTTCTAAAGTAAAACAAAGCATCGTAAAAATAATTTGGGATCGATATAGTATAAATAGGTTTACAGAGTGATTTTATGACTGTGAAAATTAATTGAGCATTTTTTTTACAGATAATTACGCACAAGCTTTTTAGTGGCCGAGAACTGGGCCCACAAATGGAGCTTTTATTTTTATTATTGCTCGGGCAAATTAATTTTTGACCGGTCGATAGCTTTACACCAAAAAGCTGAATAATGTAGCTAGCTCTGGGAGAAATTTCAAGTTCCTGCGGTTCTTCTGAGGTAAGAAATACAAGTTTACGTCAAAAGTGGCCGAGAACTGGGCCCACAAATGGAGCTTTTATTTTTATTATTGCTCGGGCAAATTAATTTTTGACCGGTCGATAGCTTTACACCAAAAAGCTGAATAATGTAGCTAGCTCTGGGAGAAATTTCAAGTTCCTGCGGTTCTTCTGAGGTAAGAAATACAAGTTTACGTCAAAAGTGGCCGAGAACTGGGCCCCATACTGTACTTTGCACCGTAAGCTTTTTTCTCTGTCCTTCCGCCGAAGCAAAAAAACACAACCTGATTACACATTAACCCAAAAGTCGACCAAGTGTGCCTGCAACGATTTTCTGTCAAAACTAAAATGAAAACCATTGCGGTATGCGTCACCCGTAGCGGTTTTGTAGCAACCCCGAGCTATCCCCGTCTTTTTGGCCGCGCCAGGAGACTACGCTCTAGGACGACCAAAGGGTAAACCTTAAATCGGCCACGCCCGATTAATTATGAATTTTAACTTATCAACCAGATTGCGAGGTTGGTGCGCTGAAATGAAATTGCATTTCGAAAAACGTCTATAATCCATGTCGCAAGAGTTCAAGTCGGTTAGTTAATCAAACACTGTACATATATTATATCTTCATTTCCTGTTTTTTAAACACAAAAAGACAACTTTGTGACATTTTTACCCACTTTATTCTCATGTAGTTTGTTCCCGCTTGTAACAGACACTTTACAAACTATTTGTGCAAAGCCATGCTGGCAACCAATAAGCAGAAAACTAATTTGTAGTCTATTTACTTGTTTTAAAACTAAAATTGGTCAACAGCATAGGCGATCCCATTTACTGGCTGTCATGCGGGAAGGGCAGGACAATCACTCTTTAGTGAATTCCAATAGCAGTGGCGTGATAGCCATACTTGGTCCAGCGGTCACTGGAGGTGTAGCAGCCACAGCCTCCAAAATGCAGCTCGGTCAAGAAGAAGAACTTGTTTGGCATCATGCGATCAGGATGTGTGATGGGAATGCCCTTGGAGCGCCAGTTCACCGCGACACCACTGCTTTCATAAACTAGGTTGGAACCATGGTAACTGCTCGGGGTCTGGAGGTTATGGTTTGGCACGAACGCAAAAAGGCTGTTGGGATTTTTGTCGCAATTTCTAAACTGGATTGTGTGGCCGTTGGATTTGAAGCCTTGGTAGTTGTTATTCTGTGCGGCTGATGAAGGAATGATCCCAAAGAAGATGTAATCTTTCATGAAGTGGTTCTGTGGTGTAGTGTAGCCAGTGAAGCTGTTGACCAAAACTCCAAAATCAGTGTTGGCGAAGGACGGATGGGGCTGGATCAGAGTGTAAGACTCACTGCGATCGACTTTTTTCTGCAGCTTAAGCAGAACGTTCTTCTTGTCCTTGAAAAGGGCGTCGACAATCTGCTGAGCATCTGATCTTCTGGTGAGACTGCGAGGAAGGAAGGTGAAGCCACCCCCACCTATTGCCATCTCACAGTACACCTCAATGGGTTCAGCGTTTGGCAACGGTCGGATCTTGTACACGTCACTCACAGCGCCAGGTGCATTATCTTGAATTTCCTGGCAGCTGCTGTAAACTGGAAACAAAAATATATACTATAAATAGATTTACAAGGCGGTTATTTGAAGGATATAGAATAAGCACAATAGTCTCCATTTGGCTTAAGAAATGTGTAAGGTAATTTGTCCTTGAACGTTATGTGTTCTTCGAGCTTTTTCTTGGGATAATGTCTGCGAACAGATTTTCGCGCATATTTTATTTTCTGCTGTTATTAATTTGGTATTTAGCATTCGGCAGGAAAATTTGTATAATCTATTTCTCTTATTTGTCGCTCACATCTTATGTCAGAATGGAAAGATGTCGTAGTTTGTTTCCGCCGGCTATGATGGCAACGCTCGATGAAAGTGCCTATGAAACGATTTTTTGTATTGATACACAGCTTATTAAAACAGCTCAAAGTACGCCAGTTAAGTTGAAAAGTGGCTCCTATTTTTTGGGGAGATTGGAGCTAATTGAAAATTGACGAAGAAAGGGGTAAATTATTTTTAATTGTCAAAATTGCCTAAAAGTATTTTGTTAGGTGGCCATTTTAGTTTTGGTTTTGTTATACAGAGGTCGGACAGCGACGAGCATGTGATTTTATCTCTTTCTCGGTGTCTGAACATAGCAAGGGTCAATTTGATGAGTTTCTTAACCAATTGACGTCATAGGCTTGGGGACACGCGCCAAATGGAGCCACTTTTTTTGCGTGACGATCAAAACTTCAGGACTAAGAAAAACCTTTTTGATTCTTTTTTAACACTTAAAACCTTTTATTTTGATATCTTACATAGCAAATCCTCCATGCTTCAAAAATAAAACATTTCGTGGGCACCTGAATGTGTTTTGTGCTTCATTCTTATGGTCCAACAGAACAGAGTATAAAAATAAAAGTCTATGTTATGTTAAAAGTCTATGCTAAACTGTCCGGCACAGTTTTGAAAAAGAGTCGGTGTAGACTGCAAGGAAAACATAAGGTATCAAAACAGATTGTGTTAAATTACCTGGTTTGGAGTCCATCTTTTCTTGCAACTCACCGAGCTTTTCGTTAAGCTCTTTCACCTTCGAGCAAACTGAAATGTAATTGAAAGCAATGTTTAGTATTTACCTTTTGTAGACCGTGTTTTTTTGGCCCTTCACGACCGGTGATGTTGGGGGGAGTGGAAAAGTCAGATTGCGCTCTCTTTCCCCTCCGTAACTGGAAGAGGTTTGCAGGTACAAAGAAAAACATGGAAAGTGCATAGAACGACCAGAAAATGTTTCCCTTGAGATCGCAAAAAAGACACGGTGACGTCATATGACACTGGAATTACGTCGTGATTTCCCAATAATCACCATCTTGGATTTTTCATGACATCAGACGACTACCAAAACTTACTCGAAATTAATCAAAAGTAATAAAAAAGAATGCTTAAAGCCAGCTTTTTAAATGTAAAAGTTACGCCAAGAAAGTTATTTTCTTCAATAAAAAAAAAACAGAAAATGAAGAGAAGTAAATATACAGAATTTGATTAACCAACCAACTCGAACTCTTGAAATATGTATAATAGAAGTTTTTCGAAATGCAATTTCATTTCAGGTTAAACGTCGTCTGAAAGAGTTACATGTTCTATCGAATCCATCTCCTGCTCTTGTAATAGAAAAAAAAATTCATTTCATTTGCCATGCTTATGCTTCAATCAACTATCAAATCCACGGGGAACTGTTCAAGACATAGAGTATAAGCTACCTTAGAAAGTATGAAGAGCAGTTGTGTGGAACTAAATCTATCTTTGAAAATTTAAGACAAACGGCTTGAGAGCGGTGGAGTTATTACCTTCGCATTCTTCTAATGCTTTCATCTTTTGTTCCAACATTTTTAACCTTTTTCTTCTCCCAGCAACGGCCGGTTTGGCCTCTTCCATCAAAACGAGCAACACCAGACAAGTGACAAGAACAAGCTTTGGATAAGAAGCCATCTCTGTGAAATTAAGAAAACGTTGTTATACGCAGCTAGTGAGACGCTGTTTTCTATTGGACGATATCACGTGACTCTCTTAGAGCCACACTAGTCTGTCTCAAACGTGATCAAGTCGTGTGCTTGATAAGGAACTATTTTTAGCTAAATTTGCATAGGTAGCGTTCAATTCCAAAATTTTGGGCTTGCAGCCTGGTTTGTTAAATTCTAAACAGAACTTGAAAAATTAAGCTCTCTACAGAGGAAAGCTAAGAAATATACAAAGAACCTCAAAGTCGCGAAATCCTGTGCCGATTACTGCACGCCCCGGCATCATGTCAGAATGAAGATTCCACAACCGGTCCTGGCTAAATTTGCTGTTAAGGACGAATTATTTTATGTGGCATGTGTTACATGTGTTTATTTTCTGGAAACGTTGAAAATGTCAGACTGTTTTTAATAAATTATCTCTTTTTCTTGAATAATGGTAGTAGTTTGGTTGGGTTGTTTTCGTCCTTTTGTTTGCGAAGGACTATCATTTGCATGCGGCATAGAACATAAACGAGCGTGCCTTCATAGGCTTATTTAATGCATGATCTCATGAATAAAGGGGGAAGAATCTCATTAACGTGTGGAGGAATATATTAAGTGAGAGATGTCACAATGACGTCACAGCATATTGTCTTGTCCCATGAGTAAAATGCGGTGGATTTAATCAACCGATGGTTGATGTCATGTCGTATGTTCTATTTTGTGGCAATCACGGTTGGTATAAATAGCTTGATGGTTTTTTTTTTTGGCATCGTTGGTTTCTATCCACGGTTTGCTTTTTCGCTGGAGTCTTTCTGTAAAGAGATTTTGTGCGTAGTGCGCGTAGAGTGCGTAAGCGGGTCGTACGCGGGGTTCGGATGGGGAATCCGGGCGTCATGTCCAATACACCCGCACTGACACGAGTAAAATTATTTCGTACGGATCGTCATGCGTGCAATCAGCCAATCAAATTAAAGGATTTAGGATTCCCTACCGGCGAGATGCTTGGGATAAATATAAATCGCGATAATAATACTAAAAACCACCACACCAAAATGTTTTAAGAAGTGCGGGCTTAATCATATCAAAAAACTAAGTAATACTAAGAAAGAGGCATTACAGTGATCCCTCTCGATTGATTTGTTTGCGCCAGAAAATATGCAGCTTGTATTCAAAAATCATGCCCAATGATCATTTGGATTTTACATCGTCATGTAATTTGTTTGCTAGAACGTTCTATTCTATCTTTGTGCATAAATTGAGATAAACAAGCGCTTTGTAGTTAAAAGGGTGCACCTTATGTACTCAAAAGAACACACTTCTTGCAAAGTTCCTGCAACATTCTTAGTTTACCAATAAATGAAAGCAAAATATTTAACCATGTTTTTAGAGTATTTGCCCATTATACTGAGATCATTCAATTTTCTCTACCCCTGGTCTCTACTTGGTCTCTACCTACCTTAGATATTCATGAAATAAATGTTTCGATTTTTTTTTACAGATGGCAATTCACTCAAACTCAAACCTTCAAAGAAACATATTTGAAAATTTCGCAACGTCTCAAATTTAATCCTAGCTGACTTTCTGTGGTACGCATACAACCTAATAAAAAAGGACGTGAGTAAAAGTATTATTGGAGATAGAATATGCTGAAAATGTCTTTCTTTGCAATTGAAATGTCGAGTTAGTTTATTGATTGTATTGAAATGATCAGTCTAATTTATGGTTTATGACCAAATAAGTCTTAATTTATCATTTTTGATGCTGACTCAGAAGAGATAGATGATTGATTGATTCGAAATGGCCACATTTGATTGATGGTTTATGACAAATAAGTCTTAATCCATCATTTTTTTGACACTGATTTAGACGGGTCAGATGATTGATTGCATCGCAATAGTCACATCTGATGTATGGTTTATGACTAATAAGTCTTAATTCATCATTTCTTGACACCGATTTAGACGAGTGAGATGATTGATTGCATCAAAATAGTGACATCTGATTTGTGGTTTATGACTAATTATTCTCAAATTATCAGTTTTGACGTCGATTAAGACGAGTAAGGTGATTGATTGCATCGAAATGGTCACATCTAATTTATGGCTGATGACTATTAAAATAGGTCTTAATTTATCATTTTGACGCCAATTCAGACAACTTAGATGATTGGTTGGTTCAAAATGGTTACTGAAATGAGATGGAGGACTCGTGATTTTCGCCCTATTTTTCATCTTTTGCGTATGCAGGATTTGAAAGCGCTTGTCGTCTTATAAATGACCTACCCATTAGCAAGTACATAAGAAAATGTATTTTTTTGCAAGTAAATGTGAATCATCATTTTATATTTCTATAACTTACAATATAGTAAGGGAGGCCATTATTGTGATAACATCGTTTTTTAATAAAACGTTTTGTAGCATTTTCGTAAGTGTAACTTTGATAATTTGAAATTATAACCAATCCTACCCTCGTCTTTTATTCCGAAATTAGAAACACGAGTGATCTGAATAATTATCGACCTGATTTTTGCCATGCGGGGGCTGTGAATAAGAGTGAGGCCTCGAGTTTCCAACGTAAAATGTCAGAGAAGTCACACAAGTGAAAACAAAATTGGGATCCAAAAATAGCATTAATTTTCCCTTCTTTATTAGACAATTTTTTTTGCAATTATCTAATTTTTGCGTTTGGGTTTGATAATGCGTGCTTAGAGTGCACGCAGTTCTGGAGTATGCGATAAAGTTAAAACCCGCGAGTAAGAACCAAGATTTTTCCAGGTTAGTCTAAACAGATTCTTACATAATTGGTCGTTAACAAAAATTTAGGCTATTTAGGTTCTTAACAGGTTCTTATTTTCTGAGAAAAAAACTAACATTGTTGCTAATAGAACTTTTAGTGATATTCGGCCTATTATTTGTATAAAATTTGCATACCACTCAAGTGTTTATTTAAAAATGAAGCACAAAATCATTCAGAACATAACATTGTATACATGTACAGTAAAGCCTTGTCCAAACTTATTTTCCCAAAAGTAAACATTTTTAATCAATTTTAGAAAATAAGAACCTGTAATTTGCAAATTTTAGCCTAACATGGTCTTAAAAGTTAGGTTCTTACTCGCAGGTTTTTACTGTATTGGCGTTGTAAGTCTTTAAAAATTCTTCAGTTCTTTTCTTCTGTGGATTCAGTTTAACGGCTACAACAGCGATTGCTTTCACAAGAACTCCAAAAGCGGCCTGAATTTAGTTTGATAAGCGACAACTACACGTGCAAGTTTTTGAACATTATTTACTTAAAAAACAAACATAGTTGGTTTGAGCGTATGTTACTGTTTGTTCAATGTATTGAACATTAGAACGATATTTGCATAGGCTCTTTCAGCACCGAATGACGAAGACGCTCTGCACCGAGGAAACAGAGTATTCGTGTGCTTTACTGTAGGAGTGTGGGCAGGTCATTAAGATATTCCACTTGATGAAAGAGTGGGGCAGAATTGAGGCAGCACAAACAATACAATATCCGCCAAAATTTACCCTTCTTTTAAGGCGAAGGTTAGGCCGCACCCTGCGTGTCCTGGTTTGTTCCCGCGGTTCTCGCCTCTCGTTTGATTTGTTTGCGCCAGGAGACATGCACCGTTGTACTTAAAACTCATGTCGCGTGATTAATTATCTGGGTTAAACGCAGCAGCTGTACGTCGGTGAAATTTTTGCAAAAAAAAGTCTGTGAGCACAGAAGATTAAATGCGGGTGACTTAAGCATCAATTGTGGAGCAGATTTCATGTTGCGCTAAGGAGTACAAGGCTCTTATAGATCACGCAAGTACTGAGTTGGGAGGCGTTGCATCGCTTTATACGTAAAATGCAGCTTACCGTTAAATTCAATACGCTGCAGTCGAAGAGGCAGCAAACAAGTAGAGATGTAAAACGACTTGCCTTTCGAAGAATATAGAACTTATTGCATATATCGGGCAAGGGAACACAATAAACAGCAAATACAAAGATATGAATGAAACAGTTCGTCCAAAATCATGAGAAAGAGGAAAGTTCATGGTTCGTAATCGTCCCAATTTTGTTACGACTCTTTTTATAACGACTCTCGTTCTGCCGCACTTCTTATTTAGAATGTAATTTTGCACAAAGTTTTTTCCGGCATCGTGACCAAGAAATGTACCAACAAAATAAACACTTTTTATTTGCTAATTGCCGTAAGTACGGTAAATTCCAAAAGAGGTCTGCTGTGGAATCAAAGATGTTCAAAAATTAATAAAAGTAATGGTAACCGACCTTGTTTGTTGGCCTTTTTGTTAGTTTCTTCACTTTGCCTCACCAATAAGGGACTCTTCTTCTCAGGAGAACTTCCTTCTGGGCGCAGTTTGCTTTATGGCATCGTCACCTCGTTTTTAAAGACAAGTTTACCCCCTGCCTCCGTGGCTACGATAAATGTTTTCCTTGCGTTTCCACGATCGAAAGAATTCACATCCTGTTTGGTTTTCCAAGTTCAAACATTTTCACGCCAAGTCCAATAAACACTACTTAAAACAAGAACTTAACTGGCAATGTCACTGAAGGCGATCCTTCGTATTTCGTGTCGGAAAAAAGTTTTCCCTCAAACTTTACCCAGTGAACTACTGTAGATGATCGAGTAAGCGCCGCTACTCGAATAAACACCGCTCTCGAATAAGTGCCGCACCTTTACCGAAATAAGCTCTCGAATAAGCTCCACAGCGCTAATTTGGGTATTTACAAAGAGACTGTGAAACTCTGTTCATGTTACCTCTTGTATTTGAACAGTAATACTTTCACAAAGAGACTGAGAAACTATGTTCACTTTACCTCTTGCATTTTATTCAAAATAATTTTATATTAGATTGTACATCCTAGTAAGCGCCTCACTTAATTCCCTCTATATTTTATTTTTTTTTTTATAAAAAAAATTCTCTCTATATTCACCTCAGTGTTTTACCCGGTAGTTGAAGTAAGCGCCGCTCTCAGATAAGCGCCGTACCTTTTACAGGGAAAATTAAATAAGTACCGCGACGCTTAATCGATCATTAACGGTATTTTAGGTTTTAGGTAAATGCAACGACTTTAGTTTTTGAAATACATTAAAATATATTTTTGGAGCTCTCAACAGTGAAGGCTACAGAAGGCCTCTTTTGAACGCGGCCAGAACGAAAAATTGCACAAGTTGACGAGCTCGCCACTCAAAAAGCCACCAAACGCAACGAAATATTATTATTATTTCTAAGTTAAATGATCCTTCAAAGGTTGGAAACGCATGTTAATTTTGATATAGTTTGATTTACAGGTCCGTTAAAAATAAAAAAATAAAAACATCAGCAACCGTTAGATGGCTTTTTGTAAACATGTAAGAGTATGGTGTCTTCGCCGGCCTTTATTTCACAAGTCCAGAAGGAGCCATTCTAAATCCAACTAAATCTTGCTAAACAGATGTTAGGTAGCATAGAAATATAAAAATACATTGCCTTTTTGCCTTCCTTTACCACAGCGACTTCGAACATTTCGTATTTCACACACATTATGCAAATGAGCTTACTAAACAATCGCCAATAGAACCGTTTCTATTGTTAAATTTTACCATTTGAAGTCGAATATATAAGACAGTCCACACAAATAAAACTTGTAAAACGATCTAAATAACAAAAACAAGTTTGGTGTGCTACGTTTGGTCCGGTTTCTTGAAACCTTGCGAATTATTTCAATTTGGCAGTTTATTGTTGATTAAATTACAAACCATTATGTGCTATGCAAAATCTGTAGGCGCTTAGGTATAAACATTCGCAGATCCATTCAGGTTTAACAGGACGCAGTAATGTACCTTTGAAATTGACAATTTGCGGGTTTTCAAATCAATTGTGTTTTTAGTCTGTATTTCAGACGCCTTTCTCTTATCGGGCACTCTTGCGCGACCAAGTAAGAGAAAAGGTGAGTTTCGTTTGCCCGAGACCCTAAAAAATAAAAGCTTTTCTGTCTGTATTTACCACTAAATTTTCCTTTGGTTCAAAACGACATAAATTCATTCATTGAAATTGTTAACACTGTGCGGTGCTTTGAGCTATTGAATTCGCATGGAGAAATATCCTTCTTTGTGAGTCAAATAAAATTTGAAAACAAATCGTCAAACATTTTTATATTTCAACTGTCGACTCCCGAGTACAAACAAAAAAAATAAATAAAAGCTTGCAATAAAAAAAAACAATAATTGCTTAGCTTTTGTCCACAACATACCGTAGTCTCAAGCAGCACGTCCTGATCACGTGCAAGGTCAAGGTTCAAGCTGTTGTCTCCCTTGGAAGTTGGTGATTTTTTTCGCCAGGATGTTATACAGGTTTGACGCGTCACGTTATACACTCTCGTCCAAAAGAAAACTGCTTTTACCAGGGATGTATAACAATTGGCTTTGAATCACAGTGACCTCGTTTTCATGTAAGCAATTAAGACAATTCATTTCCTGCCTTTGTCGCCAGGAAGAACATTTCCCTTGCGTTTCCAAGATCGAAAGAATTAACATCCTGTTTGCTTTTCCATCAAGAATGCGAACGCTTAAGGAGGCCTTTGCCCGTTTACAGTATCCAGAATCCCTCCGACAATTTATCGAAAGTTGTATCGGAGAATGTCCGTCCTCGACAGCAAATCCCTAGTCCGCGAGAGGTGCCTATGGGAGTTGTTTTGCCGTAACTGAAACTGAAAAAATCGGCGAACTCAGTACGCAGACAACTGATCTCACGGCAAAAGATAAAAACCAAGATTCGCCCAGTTTACACCAGCAGAAAGATCAAAGACAAAAGCAAAGTGAAGGAACAGAAACCGCCCATCGTAAACCAACAATGCGCTGTTTAAGTGTGATCTGTGTGATGTAGTCGGTATTCGTGTCGACAGTAAACTGTTTCATTGGGTGCTGAATAAAGATTAATAAATAAATAAATACTTACTGTAGCCTTGAAAATTGTATCATCACGTAAAGGGCAAATGAAATAAATCTATTTATAAGTAATAAGTATATAGATATATTCATCTTGGCTAAATCTATCTAATTTTTCATTTTTTATATTTTGTTTGAAAGCTTTTTCTAAGACCGTCTGAGTTGCTTTGTATTAGTGGGGATTAGCATGCATTAAATAGGCCATTTTCGAGTTACCCTTTGCCTCTGTTTCAAAACGAGTCTACGTGCGAAACCATTCAAATGAAAATGAGTTTGATTTGCATGAAAATGGACATTTGAATGGTTTCGCACGTAGACTCGTTTTGAAACGGAGGGAAAGGGTAACTCGGGAATGGCCTATTTCCCAATGCCAGAAATGCGCACTGGCTGCAGTTACGTGAAAGGGAGGGAGACTAAAGCTCAATCAACAGTGCAACATAATGTTAAGTTAAAAATCTTTAATACTTATTTTATAAGTTACAAGTGACTTGACAGAAGACAATAGCTTTTTTTTTTAAGAGATCATTTTACGAATTCCTGTGAAATAAGAGTTAAGTGATATCCTCTTGATATAATATTATGTAAGTTAATGTATAAATAAAAAAAATGTATCATTGGTTTTAGTCCCGCAATTGCATGCGAGCTATACTTACTACTTAAAAACCTCTATGATAGTACATCTTCTTCATTACAAAATTACTACATTGCATATATTTTATTTCATACTATAAATAAGAGCGCAAATAAAGAATTCAAGTTTAAACATCCATACACTGAAGAGTTACAAATCAGGTGCCATATAAACACACTCATACGGCAGAATTTAACTCATTCAGCGCTCTCACAAAGTAGTTTTTGGGATGTCACACAACGCTCCTTTTTGGGGGGGAAGGGGGAGGGGGCGTTGCGTGACACCCAAAAAACGGCTGCGAAGGAAACTACTCACAAAGGGGAAGGATTGAAATAACGATATAGTCTCCTTCTTCATAAAAACTTCGTACGCTTTCTAAATAATCAGAATGTATCGTTTCGGCCAATCAGGTCAAACAATAGAACAAACCGGGATCTCTGACGCGACCTTTAGCGTTTAAATTTAATTTTACTTATACAAGCGCAAAAACAGGTTTGGTAAAGCAGGTTCGTTTTCAGCCAATTAGAGCTTGCACTTCGTCAAATATGTATAAAAATATCTGTAATAGCTGTGTTCACAGATGGAGTCTTAGTAAAATGTTTGTTTTTGTTCCACCAGGAAATAGGAAGCAAGAAAACAAGTCTTGGGCTTTGTGTGCGTTGGGCGCTATAAGTGATGACGATAATGATGATGATGATGATGATGATGATGATGGTGATGATGATGATGATGATGATGGTTTTGACGGCGACGGCGATGTCTACGACGACCACGACGCTAATGATGAAGCATTCTACCAAAAGCCTTGCACAGAATTACATGGGGAGTATTATTGATCTTGTCTTGGTACCTCCACTAGGGGAGGGAAGGGATTTCGTCCGGTGCTTAAGGTCCGCGACTGGAGATAACTCGTGTTCTTCACCTCCTCGTCGGAAGTCAGGCCGTCTTCAACTTCGCGAACGTTCTGGTAGAACTGCGATGTGTCTGATGTCTGGTGCAGGTAAAAGAGAAGAATCAAACAATCACTGGGCAGAATGTTACTACAACCGGGCATTGTCCAACCTCGTGTCCAACCGTGGGAACGAGGTTGGGCATTGTCACTGTCAGAAACTGTCCACTAGTTGAACCATTTTTAGGCGATGAAAGGCCAACGCTGAAAACATCAGCTCTCAAAATCACTGCCGCGGTTACATTTAAGTTGTCAGAGCGATTTTCACTTGAGTGTCGAAAGTAATTGGCATTTGCTTTGGTTTTGCATTACTACACTTAGTGATTGGTTTAAAAATCTCGCGCCACTTTCTCAGCCAATTGGAACTAAAACCATAACCAATCGTGTCTCGCTAGCGCACGTTTTCCCGCGCCACGGGTCAGCTACATGTATTTGCTTCGAGATTTGATCAGTTCACTAGATTGTCTATGTCCTTTGTAATTCGACAGAGTAATAACTTTGCTTTTGGTTTTACGCCAGTTAATTGAAAGCTGCTCTAATTAACTAAATTAAAGTTCTGTACTTCACTTGTTCCCCGACGAAATGAAGCACAACAGCTTCTTTAGAAATTAATTGTTTTTATCTCTTTGCTTGTTAGCCGGTTCGTTTAGGATGTAAAGATTAGTAGAAATACTTTGCCTACAACCCTTAAAGGGCTATTAGCCTGGTAACTGTCTCATTCCTTGCTTTGGTTACTGGAAAAGCATAAGTTATGTTACATTATACTAGAACATATTTATTCGGTTATAAGGCGCACTCGGTTATTAGGCGCACCCCAAACTTGGCAACTTTGTTATGCCAAGTTTCCAAACTGAAAATTTTCCAAAAACACTCGGTTATAAGACGCACCATGAGTTGGAGAGTTGTAAAGATTCGGTGATCAATTTAAGGACAGTTCTTCTTACAGAATTTCAATGATTGAATGTTGTTCATACTCCTTGGCACAATCTTCGAGTGAAAAGGTAACATTTCTTGCTACAATAGACGTAAATCCACTTGAGCAAAACATCTTTCCATCGTTCATGCTTCGAATTTAGCTGCTTAGTAACCTGGCAGATGTGTAGTTTCCAGTAACCACTGAGTTTGTAGCTTGGTTACCAAGTTCTCAAGCATGCTTCGTATCGCTTTGTACTTTGTTTATGGCCCGGGGGGGGGGGGGGGGGGTACTCCCTAAAATTTACCACGGGGGTGTGCCGCTGAGCCTCTGAGACTCTGGACCTGTTCCAGAGAAAAAAAAAAGCTGAATTTGCGACCCTGTTCCAGACAAACACTGCAAAATAGGTACCCTGTTCCAGACAATATCCACAATGGAAATATATGTAGATAGATATAAAAACACTAGCGTATACATCACAAAGCGCTCACTCTGGCTCACTTGACTTCTTCTGTGGGTCGGAGATAAAGCGATGAGAGGAGCGGAGTTTAATAGCCAAACTTGATCGTGTTTAGTCCGGATTCTGGGAAAAAAAAAACGACCCTGTTCCAGAGTCAAAAGGGTGATTTTTATACCCTGTTCCAGAGTCAGAGAGGCAAAAAGCATACCCTGTTGAGCGGCACATACCCGTATAGCCCTTATATGGGAGTACCCCCCCCCCCCCCCGAGGTTTATGGAGTGGTTTTGAAAGATTCTCGAGCTTTTTTGGTGTTTTCCCTGTCTTCTACAGTCATTTCCAACATTCCACGCTTAGAAAGGTTGTTTCAAATGAGTATGCTTGATTTTCTTTGTCTGTTTCAACAAAATGCTGGCATAGACACGCGTTGCTAAAACTCGTTTATACGCGCGATAATAAACTTTACATTGAAACTTGCTGTTTCTTATAACTTATCTGTTTTCTTGTTCAAAAAGTCAATGACCAACATTAAGTGTTTACATTTTTCTTGTTTTATTTGTAAGTTCCGGTAAAATGGCGGTCATAAGATTTTGTTGGGCGAAAATACTCGGCTATAAGACGCACCCCAATTTTGGCATAAACTTCCCACAGAAAAACAGATTTTCCTCGAAAAAACCGTGCGCCTTATAACCGAATAAACTGTATGTAAAGGGAACGTATTGGCTTACCTCTTGTGCCTCACTATTGCTTAGTAATGGTCTACGAAGTACACTTGCAAGATTCTCAGGCTCCAGATTGGAAATTGTCAGGCCAACAAACACCAGCACTACACCTACAAAGACAACTAAGTTCAGAGACAAACAGAACAAGAAGCTTGAGAAGCTTAAAATCGGGCGCTTAATAATTAGCTATCTGTTTTGACTTGAAAGGCAGGGTACAGTACAGTAAAAATCACTGCAAAAACAGTCACTTAAACCTATTCAGGCCGGGGGGAGGGGGGAGGGGGGAGGGGGGCTTTTGAGGCCCTCGCTGACTTTTGACGCTTATAACTTTTTCAAGATTCAACCAAACGCTGCCAAACTTTGCGCGTTTATCGAAAATTTATCTCGCAATAATTTGGTAGGATTAGTTATTGTGCCAGTAACTTGAAATCACCATGGCAACGTCATTTTGACAGGCTTGTTTTCCCAAATTTGAATTTTTCGTGTTTCTATTTAATAATGAAAATCTGGAATGTTTTCAAGATTGCATTATTACTTAATGACATAAATGGTCTCAATTTATAAAAATATATTTCGCACAATACAAATAAACGATTGAACTAGACGTCTAGAAAATATAAATTTGTAACACTTAGCAAAGTGCAGCCTTTTAATAAAGGCGGGGTTTTACCTGAAGACCAAGCTTTCCAACGCTTTAGGTGGCTGACGCATTTCAGTATTTTCCAGTCCTTACACTTTAATGGAACAGTATACAACTCCTAATCAGGTACTATTGTCAAGAAAATGATCACAACTTATTGACCAATGATTAGGTATTTGTTTCATACCATTACTGTAATAGAAACTGGTGAAGAATAGTAGTACTGACCCAAAGTATAAGGGCTGGAAAACACTGAAAACCATTTCAGCCGCGTTTCAAGGAATCCAAAAAAGCTTTACTTATCCCATATATATTTGTTTTGCAGTATTTTGTTAATTTTTGAACGATTTTGGGGGATGTCTGGGAGGCGATAGTTTTTCTCAAAGGATTAGTAAAATGTAGACAAATAAGAAATATTGAAGATTTAATGTGATTTTAAAATTTGAATTTGAAGTTAAAAATTGGTGGACGGACACCAAACAGTCTCCTGACAACCCGGAGTGCTCTTGCGAGGGGGTCAACTGTTTGAAGGTGTTTCCATTCTTTTCTTCAATCCCTTCTTTAAATCTCTTAAAGTTCCATTCAAATTCAGGTAGAACCCCATCTTAATTTTTGTTCTTGTGAGAAAACAACAGAAGTCAAAGGTTGATATAACCAAGCATGGATTTTAATTCTCCCTCCCTTTCCATCTCCTTAGCCTTTCACCCCCACCTGTCCCTCCCTTTCTACTCTCATTCAATTTAATGTTTGTTTAAATTTCCTAACCAATTAAGTATCGTACTAATCTGTGCCAAGCAATCAGATAATATCAGAAATTTGCCTTAATTTTGATCTCCCATTCCAAGACCTTGGAGTATAAACCGCTAATAAAACAAAACACACTGATAATAATTCTCTGAGGTTATACACCTTGCAGTATTAACGTACTAACAAACTTGATAACAAGCCCCATGTCGTACTAAGGATTTTTACTGATCAACATAGAAAATGAGTTCACAATGGTTTGTTCCCAAAACGTTTTTTACTGTACAGAGGGTCTGTTTATTGACCTGTAACTTGTATACCGTATTGAAAAATTCAGAACGAACCGACTTCTGCCCGCTACCATACAGCCGTTTACTGGCAGTCTTTGAAAATCCTGAATTTCGTCAAAATGAACCAAAATAAAGTTTTAAAATTTCCTTTATCAATATGGTTCTTATCTTTTTATTCAATTCTATAAACTGCTTTTATGCAGTACTGTCCACAAAGATTTCAATTTCCTCAAAGTTTCAAATGGATACAAAATATTTCGTGCAGAATGTAATTTGATTAAGCGAATGTTTTCACGTCTATAAATACTTCAAGCAGTGAATGAAAAACCGTTTTGTTTTCATCGATGAGAACCACTTTCAAATAGTTATGCATAAAAAAAACAATCAGATCAGAATACAATAATTATTAATGTAAGGTCTGACGCTATTATGTCTCGGCAGAGATACTTCTTTTTTGCAAGTTCAAATGTATGCAAATTTCGTGTGAAATGTAATTCGATTTCATTGTCTTGTTTACAAACTCATTCTCAAGAAAGTTGTATTTTCGTGAATAAAACCAATTGGCCTGTTTTGTTTTCCTGATCATGTTTGTCTGTGATTTTTACCAAACATGTGGTCTTTTTTTCGGAACTTTAAGTTGTACAAAAATTCCTATTTTAAACACAGATGTCACTTCCGGAATTTCTCATCTAAAATTCCATTGGTATTTAATTATAATTATTCGAAGTTTTCATTTTCAAGTCATCTTTTTATTCGAAAGCTTTACTGATCTCGTAAAAAATTCATTCAAGTTCACACCAATACTGTACACTGCCAATGTTTTGCTGATGTCTTGAGAAGTGTCTTACTAACGTCACTAGTCAAATCTAAAATATATCCAAACCAAGTTGTGCAAACATTCTAATCTTTGTGACAGGCGACTTTGACGCCCAACTGTGCGGAAATGAAAATCGACATACTTCTTGCTAAATATATAAAAAATAGTTTTAAAGTGGAGTCCGCCTCAAGAAAATGTACCGCCGATCACACTGCTATTTGTAGAAACCTGCAAAGCGTCTAGTTTCAAAAAAGTTTCCCACAAAAACATTGCGTGACATCAATGACGTTACCCCTTTTATTTACAAAAATAGCTTCAACTTGTCAAAGCAACTACAGTTTCACAATGGTGATTATTAGTACTTTACCCCTTAAGCTTTTTCCTCTGTCCTCCCGCCGAAGCAAAGAAGAGAACCAGATTGCAGATTAGCCCAAAAGTCGACCCAGTATTCCTACAACGATTTACTGTCAAAACTTAAATGAAACCGATTGGTCCAGGCTATCCCCGTAATTTTTAGCCGACAGGAGACTATCGTCTAGGACGACCAAAGGGTAAACTATAAATCGGCCACGCCCGATTAACAAAACATGCCGTTATGACGCCGGAAATCCAGCTCACGCATACTATACCCCGTGACTCACGCAAACCTCCGACTTACGTGCTACTACAGTCATTCCTTTCTAAACATTTTTTTTTTGACCACCACCGTATCTTTCTACCCAAAAAACTCATGAAACCGCCCGGTTTTAACCTGTTTTAACCTTTCAAAAATTAGAGCGTTCGAAACTAAATAAGATCCGTAATCACAAACAACATACAGCCGTTTACCAGCACTCTTTAAAACTCCTGAAACCCTTCAAAATCAGGCAAAATAAATCTTTGAAATAACCTTTATCAATGTTTCTTATTTTTTATTTAGTTCTATAAAATGCCTTTCATACACTACTGTCAAACAAAAATTTCAATTTCCTCAAAGTTTCAAGACAAAAGAATAACAAATATTTCGTGCACAATGTAATTTGATTAAGCCAATATTATCACGTCTAAAAATACTTCAAGCAATTCAGTGAAAACCCGTTTTTTTTTCGTATCAACGAAAACCACTTTCGAATAATCAATACATGAAAATAACAATAAGATCAAAAGGAAGAAAGGAACCTTTCTAATTATTTGAAGACTTTCAAAGCCGTGATATTATGCATCCAATCCGCGATAAAATTTAATTACAACAAAATCCAAGTTCTCATTTTGAAGTCCATTTTTTTCAGTTGATACCTTTATCCAACTTGTGAAAAAATTCCATTCAAGTTCCTATTAATACTGTACATTCCCAATGTTTTGCTCAGGTCTTCAGAAGCGTCTTACTAACCAAATCTAAAATAATTCCAAAACATGCTGTACAAACATTCTACTCTTTGTGACAAACGACTTGACGACCAATTGTTCAGAAATGAAAATCGACACAGTTCTTGCTAAATAAAAAAAAAGTTTTACGGCGGAGTCAGGCTCAAAAAATATACCGCAAGATCACACCCCCATTCATAGTCAGAAACCAGCAAACCATCTAGTTTGCTAAAAAAAAACACTGCGTGACATCAATGACGTTACCTTTTTCATTTACAAAAATAACTTTAACTTGTCAATGTAAGTGCAATTTCACAATGGTGAATATAAGTACAGTATGGGGCCCAGTTCTCGGCCGGGTCCAGTTCTCGGCCACTTTGTGTTTAACGCGTTTTTTCACACTCCAGTTGAATTAAAAGAAAAAGGTATTTCCTTCAAACGATAGACTGATTCATGTGCTTTAAGTATCTTGAGTTTGATCGTTCAATTCGATATAGAAAGCTCACACGTCGAGTTTACGCGGAGGTAGGTGAATTTGCATTCCCGAAAAATTTGTTTGTTTACGGCTCCTTAAAATTCATGGATGTAGTTAAATTCGTATTTTATCCAAAAGCCCCCACCATACGAGCTAATTTTTGGCATGTGAAACGTAGAATAATTCAGCTTTCTGCTTTAGTTAACTTTTCGTTGAACCGTTGTATTTTTTGGTCTTAATTTACTTCGAAAGTTTTTCTTGCGACGTTTGCGTATTTGCCAGTTCTCGGCCACCCTGCTCGCTATCACAGCTTAGCGCTTGGTTTTTAATATAATTTCATCTGCTGCTGCCAGAATGAAAGAAATAAATGTTTTAAAAATAAAGTTCAATCTTATCTCTAAGTTTTGAGCTGACTCTTGTCTTGTCTATTATTTCTACAACACCTAAATCTTTCAAGACCTTTTCACTGCAAAATAAACCATCTAAATGCACGGGTCACACAATGCGTTGCTAGAACCTGCACATAGGCAACTAGGCGCGTTAAAATCCTTCTTTTCTAAAGTAAAACAAAGCCTCATAAAAATAATTTGGGATCGATATAACATAAATAGGTTTACAGAGTGATTTTATGACTGTGAAAATTAATTGAGCATTTTTTTTACAGATAATTACGCACAAGCTTTTTAGTGGCCGAGAACTGGGCCAAGGTGGCCGAGAACTGGGCCCACAAATGGAGCTTTTATTTTTATTATTGCTCGGGCAAATTAATTTTTGACCGGTCGATAGCTTTACACCAAAAAGCTGAATAATGTAGCTAGCTCTGGGAGAAATTTCAAGTTCCTGCGGTTCTTCTGAGGTAAGAAATACAAGTTTACGTCAAAAGTGGCCGAGAACTGGGCCCCATACTGTACTTTGCCCCGTAAGCTTTTTTTCTCTGTCCTTCCGCCAAAGCAAAAAAACACAACCTGATTACACATTAACCCAAAAGTCGACCAAGTGTGCCTGCAACGATTTCCTGTCAAAACTAAAATGAAAACCATTGCGGTATGCGTCACCCGTAGCGGTTTTGTAGCAACCCCAAGCTATCCCCGTCTTTTTGGCCGCGCCAGGAGACTATGCTCTAGGACGACCAAAGGGTAAACTATAAATCGGCCACGCCCGATTAAAAAACAAATGAGCAACTGAGGAAAAGTTAGGGACCGTTCATTTTTTATGGGGTAGGGGGGGGGGGGGGCTGGTGGGATTTGATAGATAGTCACTGTTATATATGATGACCCCCCCTTCTTCAGCGAAAATTTTTACCTGGCCCCCCCTCGAAATCCAATTTTTTTTCCGATGACCCCCCCCCCAAAAAAAAAAGAAAAAAACAAAAATAATGAAGTGAAATTAAAATATATCGAGCCTTGTGACTAAAGAATGTATCAGTGTACAATCCCCGAATAGCTGGCATTGCCTCAGCTGTTTATTGTGGATGCCGTCTGTTAATATGGGTGCTCTGCATTTGTAACCAATAAGCTGTTGGGTTGAGTTAATGGCGTTTGGTACATAACAAAGTAGAGGGGTCCGGGGGCATGCTCCCCCGGGAAAATTTTGATTTTCAGAACCTCAGGAATGTCATTTTGGGCATTCTGGCAAGATTTTTTTTCTTACAGAAGCCTCTTTACAACACTTAAAAGTATAATTATTTTTAGTGACCCCCCCTTACAGACCATATTTTTTTGGCTGGCCTCCCCTTTGAAGCCAAATTTTTTTGGATGCCCCCCCCCCCTCAAATCCCACCAGCCCCCCCTACCTCATAAAAAATGAACTGTCCCTTAGGATGGCTTGGCACGAAGTTGTCGTGTTGTCATGCGTGACTTTGCCAAGACCATCATAATAAACTATGCTGAAATTCGCTACTAGAACCTGGTTTGGCGTTCAGTGCCAATTATGCTTTCAAAATCAACCCTGCATGCATTGTAACTGGCCTATTGTAGCCTGCAGTCCCAAGAATTGTGTCAAGCCTGCCTATGCTTGACCAGAGGGCCAAAGAAAGAGTGGGCTGGAATTTACTTTCAAAATTTGGTTTGGCATTGCCAATTACAGCATGATCTAAGAGGTACATTTTTAGGGTTCAGGAGAACGTTCAGGTTTTTTGCCATGTACATGACTGAATATTCATTGCAACACTGGTATTCTGATCAGTTATGCTACTCTGGGAGCTTTGCCCATTGGGAATGGCGCACAGGGGTACTCCCACATAAAAGAAGTGGGGATGCTTATCAAGAAAAGTAACCCCTAAAGGAGACCAATCTGGGCGTGGCTCAAGCTTTTCTTTGACCCTAAAAGACACCATTTTTCAGGCCTGATTGGTCTATTTTGAAAGTCAGGGGGGTGTTCTGTCCTATCTTACACCCCCAAATGAGGTGATGAGCATCCCCATGCCTTTCATATTGATGAGGGGGGGGGGTTAATTTAGTTTCATTTACACCTCCTGCCTCTTCCTTCCTCTCTTACCTACCCTGGCAGCAGTTATAATGAACTGAAATAGCCATCATTAGCATTTTTATGTTTCAGTTTTTAAAAACAATTATTGGTTTCTTTAGGCAGCACTAGCCAATTATATTTTTTTTATCAAACAAAATCTGGGAATATATCAGTGTCTTTGAGATAATGTTTGCTGTCGGTGACCTACCTACAACCTCAATAGTGACGTAAACAATATCCAGCATCTGAAATTTTCTAACAAACATCCAGTCTTCAAACCAGGCAACTAGTGGCACAAGGCATAATACTCGGTTGGTTACCAAAGCACCTGTGAGATAACACAAGAGTACACAGGGAGTTAGGGTAAAAGAAGCCAGATAAGACAGGTATGACAGCTCCATACTGGGCTCTGTATGCTCTTATGTGCATAACATTTCAAAGAATATCTGGGATAACGCACAGGCCTAATACTTGGAGAAATGACTTTGTGTCTCTTACATGTATCTCATTACATCTCATTTTTTTGACGAATCATTCACTGAATGGTTTTTTGATTTGTATTTTTGTTGTCTGACAGTGAAAATGATCTAAAGTATAATTATCTTCCAAATGTAACTATTCTGTTTAATCAACCTGTCAAAGTGCAAAAAATCCCAAATACCGTAAAGTTCCGTGTATAAGCCGCACCTTTTTTCTCTAAGTTCAAGTCAAAAATCGGGGGTGCGGCTTATCTACGGAAACATCTCTATTCGGAGTTCTCAACGGCCTAATTAATATTCATAAAAAACTTTTCAAGACGTCACTGAACAAACAAATAACAACCTGAAAACTTTGTTGTTGTTCACTGCCTTTAAGTTCTTCTGCAAAGCTGTTTGCGGTGAAGCCTGCCGGTCACTTCGAAGCATGTCTTTCCGCCGCGTGCGAGAAAGCACCAAGATAAACGAAAGTACTCACAAGAAAATTGGCCAACCGCTTCGCTTTTTTATTGACCTTCACAGCAAATGAATCTTTTGGATTATCAAACTCCTTTTCTGCATGAAGTTTTTATCCTGCTGCGGGTAGCAGTTTCCAAAATCTTTGAAAACATGGTTTCTTCCCAAAGAAAGAAGAAAGTGCGGCCATCTTGTTTTTAATGCCCAGACTCCTCTCTACATTTCAAAGCTTGGCTACTAAGCATTCATCATTCGCGTACGGTTCATACGAATTTAATACAAGTGTTTCAGGAGTGTTTACAAGTGATAATCTCGAAAAAATGATGTCAAGAGAGCATCCAAGTTTAAGATATTGTGAACTCAAACTAAAAAGGAGGTATGACAAGTGAAATTTCGCTTTCGTAAGACTTAATTTATATTAAACAATGCAACAACTGCAGTGTCAGTGTTTTGAAACCGTGCTTGTTTGCCCTTGTTTGTTTACCAATAGAACTTCACTTGAACTTCAAACTTTATTGTCTGTACATATTTTTTCCGAAATTTGACCATCCAAATCGGGGGTGCGGCTTATCTACGGGTGCGGCTTATACACGGAACTTTACGGTAAGTCATCAATGGACTTTTTTAGCTTTGTATGTAGATTGCCCATTAAAGATCATGTGACCTTTTTCAGAGAACTTTTCCCTTATCTATGTGAAAATTATTCATTCATTTCCACATGGCTTTTATTGAATTGTGTAGTTCCATAAATTACCCATACCTCCCTCATGGAGGGGATGTTTCCTAAGACCCCCACCACCCACCTAGAAATTCCAATTAAGAAGCTTCATACATTTCCTTTAAGTTTTCAGCCTTTGATTTCCCTCTCATCCCCAGGAATTTTCGATCCATTCTGTGGAAGGAGTATTTTCTGAAACCACACATTTGAAAGAAGCAATTCTCAAGGGAAACAACACATGGCCTGAAATGGAACAACAAACAAAGCTAAAAAGGGTCTATTAAATTGTTTTGTAAGCTTATTCAAAAACTCACCAACTTCCTTGTACATATAATCCACGATGACAGCTGCCAGCCAACCAGATATCACCGTGAGAAATATTATGGAGAAAACTGCTGCACCATCATTCCAATGTATCTTAAAGAAAGTCATACAATGCTTATTTTTTTACAAATAATAATTTAATATTGAAATTACATAGTCTACACCTCATTAAGAGAGCCTTGAGCCATGCAGCCAATACTGCCGGAGTAGACTAGTTAGCATGTTGATAGGAATATTTCTACTTCCCTCATATGGAATGCTGGTTCATCGCAGGGTACCCCGCCCACCATTATTTCCCAGCTACCCATTTATACACCTGGGTGGAGAGAGGCACTATGATCGTAAAGTGTGTTGCCCAAGAACACAACACAGTGGCCCAGGCAAGGGCTTGAACCCGGACCTCTTGATCTGGAGTCCTGCGCGCTTACCATTAGGCCACTGCGCCTCCCACCTACACCTCATTAAAGTATCAAAAACTGCACATGTTGTTTGTAACATGAATAAATGTCAGTGTGCCAAATCCCTCTTCAATGTTAAAAGTAGAGAGGTAAAGCATCACATTTGTTTTTCCCTCAAACAGAAAACATTGCACCATTTAGGATCCCAGGGGGGTACTCTGGCTTGTAAATGACGGGGATGATCGAAGGATTTTTTTGGGTTTGAAATTTTCGATTCCGGGATGTTTTTGGGTTGGAAAATTTGGCAAGTATTTTTTTGGGTGACTTGATTCAAATAGGGGATTTTTTTGGGTATTAAAAACGAACTAAAGTGCCTTGGCGCGGCCTTGGCGTATTTATGGTATGATGAATAAACAAACACGAGCGTTCAATTTTTTATGTTTTTCTTTGTGTTATATTATTGCCCCTCCTGGCAATTTAGGGGTAATTTGACAAGGGATTTTTTGGAGGGTTATTTTTGGTCCAGGGACTTTTTTGGGTAATGTTGGAAGACTTAATAAGGATTTTTTTGGGTCCTGAGTTTTGCCTCCATTCGATCATCACCGTCATTTACAAGCCGGAGTACCCCCCTGGGTTTAGGATCTGGTACCAATTGGAATTGTTTTATACCACATACCTCATCAGATACCTCATATCGCTGCAGTATAAGGAACAGTACCAGAGCAAAGAGTCCACCAAATAAATTGTTGCCAATACCACCACTGACGTAATGAATGTTCCCTCTCTTGGAACGCCAAAATACTGAAAAGAAATTAAAATTTTTAAGGTAGGTAATACTAAGTAATAAGCACTGTTAGTTCTCAATTTAATGTAGTTATTGCAGGAAACCCCTTTACATTGTATTTCTAAAAGGGGAATGAAACATATTCATACAGCAAGCACGAACCATCTATTAACTCTGTCTTCTATGAAGTCTTGTCATTATTTACTTGAACCAGTCATCTGTTTTTTCTTGTGAGGGAACCTAAGCTTACAAGCCCTGTGGTTTTTTATTAGGTTCCCTCGCCATTTTGATTCTATCTTAAATAATCTTATATAAAATAATTATTGTAGTCTTCTAAATTTATTATTATCTTGTATATTGATTTGTATTATCTATTTCTTCATAATTATATTTTTTTGTTTGTGTGGCAAAAAAAATTAAAAAAAAAATAAAATAAGGGATACAAGCATATCTATACACAAAGAGGCTAGCAAGGGGGGGGGGGGGGGGGGTGGGGGGTGTGATTACATTTCACGCACAAGGTATACTTGAAACAGCAGAATTCATGAATAATGCGTCTTTTCTAGCTATTTTCACGTGACATGGTCTAATTTTTGCCCTATTCCTACGCGTCACTTTCCAATTTTTGCCCTTTTCACAACTGACATGCATAAACCCTTTGTTACCCTCCACAAAAATACAATGTACCACCCTTAGTTTACAGTCACTAATATCTGCTTAACAATTCAAGCTTTCCAAGTTGTGATTGGAAAGTGCACTAAGAGTACAGTGAGAGTTCTGTAAAAAAGGGATAGCTTAATTACCTGAACTGATTGACCACATCAAAGATCCACCAATAAGAGCCAACAAAGCTGTTGCTAACTCCACAGCTGTTAATGGGGTACAGTTCTGTTCTCTTAGCGTAGCACCTTCTATATTGGTGCTGTTCACACTGCTGTCCTTGACTGAAGTATAATTTCTCATAGGTGTTACTTCTTTATAACTGCAATGTCCATCACTCTCTGCTGCTAAGCCAATGCCAGATGCCGAGACTAGAATGATACCCACACAGCCAACAGTGATTGCACCAAGCTTGCCTGTGGATACTGGATGACTGGTCTGTTGAAACATAACAAACATGAGCCAAATACAACTCTCTATGTTACATTTGGGTTCATTCACAAGCAACATGGGATGGGATGACTTTTATCATGAGCCTCTGGCTATAGGAAGATTGGGAAACCACTTCCCATGTACTTGACGTAAAAAAAAAATACCTTTTGCTTAACATACCTCTGTAATACAGTACCAGTGACCAGACTAATGCAAAAACAACATCACAACTGACCAACATCTGATTTCTCCCTATTACAGTATATCAATTCTTGTGTAATGTCCAAATATGAGCTTACTGGCCCATCAAGCCATTGTTTTATTATTCAGGGCTGCAAATAACAGTCGGTCATCGGACATTGGCCGACCAAAATTTGCTTATGTCCAACGAAATTCCCAAGTGTGGTCGAACATGACGTCCGGGGAATTTTTTTGTTTGTAAATCATTTTATGGCAACAATAAATAAAAATATGTCCGACCACAATAATTTTTGTTTTGTCCGACCAAGATGATGTGTTAGTAGGACATACATGTATGTCCTTTCAAGTGAAAAAAAATATTTGCAGCCCTGTAACTCAACAAATAATTGTCAAACAAAAATATTTTAAGCTGAAAATTCTGTGGTTGGGCAACCTACATGTTGTGTATTTCAGGATATCTTTTTTTGTATGAATGATGGATAATAAGAATGTTCTGACAATATTTGGGCATCATGACAACTTGTTAAATAATAATTGACCATATATACCGTCGCTTGCGTGCATCTAAGCGTGAACACTGGCCGCCGAAACATGATCTAATCGGGTATCAAAGGTTAGCAGACCGTAACGGCAACTTTCGCACTCAAAATGCTCACCATAAACACTGAGTACAGGCAAAACTTTACACCAGAAGTGATTCAAGTGAACCTGCAAATGCATATATGGACACAGAGCAGGATCAATTTGTCCAAAGAAATTTTCATATCCAATCTTTTCGCCATTTCAAAACGGGAATGTGCTGAAATTTCGACGCGAAAGTTGCCGTTAAGGTCTGCCAAACTTCAAGGTTGGTGACAAATCATGCCACGTTTAATACCCAATTACGGTAGATCATGTTTTGGCAGCCAGTGATCACGCTTAGATGCAAGCGTCGGTAACTGATATTCATGTACCATCAACACTTGACAGATTTGACTGAAATATAGCTGGTGGACCACTGGCCAACACCCAGTCAATCATTGGTCCATATAGACTGACAGTCGACCAATAATTGACCAATATATATACAGATTGATTATGGCCAATGAACGGTTGACTACAGTTTCAGTGTCAATAATATAATTATTGGATCACTATTCCAACAGTGATCCATTTGTTTTCAGAATCTGTTCTCTTAAAAAATCACCATTCCGTGTCTTCTGTTATCCTAAACCTGAGTAAGAATATCCAAAATGTCTCTAGCTAAATAGAATTGAAGAAAAAAAAAAAAACAGTTTTCCTCCTCTATCCTGTAAACTAATTACCAGCTTATTTTGCAAGGGTTTAAATTCAAATCAGTTACTTCCGGTCATTTAGAACTTAGCACAACATCCTTTTTAGCAAGGATAAGAGCAATAATATTAAAAGCCTACCAAACACATCACTTAACAAATCACTCACCCTTACAAAAGGAAGTCTTTCTAACAAAATGGTCAGCCATGGAGCTGCCGCCATGAAACAACCCCCGGTCGAAGGATTCAAGACTTTTAAACCATACATAAATAACATATACGGTGCTGCTAACTGCACAAATCCCATCACAGCATACTTCCAATAATTTTTTGCAGTTCTGAAGTTGTTGTGGAATATTTCCCTGATTTCGCTGTCTCTTGTAGAAAGGAAAATCATAAAAACAACATACAACGCCACCGTTCCAGGAGTTCGAAGAAGAAATACGAGGCTCGGTGATTTATAGGAATGGACTGCAAAGTGAATCGCCACAGAGAAAGTTCCTCTGATTATTCCGAGGAAAATGAATGCTGACAGGCTTCCTGTTGTAAAGTATCCTCTCGGAGCCATGTTTTACGCAGCATAAAAACCTGTTTCAGAGCACGATTTCATCAACTCTTATTTGCTTGTTTTGCTAAATAGTTTCACTTCCGTTACCTTCCCAGTTGACTTTGCGAGCCAGCGTCCGAGGACTGGACCGACTCATTCCCAGTTTCTTTTGTTGCACGCAGTCGATTCCAGGCAAGAGTGGTGCAAGAGCCATAATCGCGGACACCTTCCCCGACAAACTTTTTTCATGCTGCTTGTAAATCATTTGTTTGTGTTAATTGCCCACCAGACCTCATTTTGGAGTTCAAATTCTGTTTGCATTTCGTGCATGCTAATTTCAAACAATTAGAAAAACAGTTTGGACCACGCAACGAAGAATAAAACTACTTGACATGTCTGTTGTAGATGCTCATATGAGACGTCACTCTAAGTGTTAATGATCAACAACGTAACATTTCTCTAACAAATGTATGTACATTAGTATATTTAAAACAGAAATAATAACTGGTCCCTCGGGATACAATTTATTTTGTTTCCCAAGGATCTCAATTTTTCCCTGGGCTCCGCCACGGGAAACATTGAGATACAATGAAAACAAAATTAACATAATTCCGGATTGACTTTCATTCCGGAACGAAACTAGTTCTATAATGAAATTCGTTATGCATTCACATAACAGAGTCGACCGGCTCAACCTAAGGCGATATCACTTGTTAATCGTTGTAAATACGTAGTGCAATATAATAAAATCTAGAATCTAGATTACTTTAGCACCGTAGACACTAGCCTGAAATGGGGACTAGAAAGAAAATGTTGAAATCTCTAGTCTCGGAAATGCTATTTTCAACATTCTCCATGATATATTTCGTCGAAAAATTTATCTCATCAAGTAGTTTTAGAGAAATCGATCAGACTGAACTGTTTACGTTTTATGGTGTTTATTCATTCCGTCCAGACTTACAGCAAGTGATCAGTGACGTAGAGAAAAGGTTAATTTTACGTACATAATTAACAGTTAATGTACTGATTTCATTACACCCTCCCGGGCCAGCAATAAAATGTTGATCATAGACAATTATAAAGTATTAGTATTTAGTTTTAAAGTTCATTAAGTTTAGAAAGTTCATTTATTTTTACTGCAGCCCTTTGAGCGGCAGCTCGCTGTGTTCGTTTTTCGCTTGTCGACCTTATTTCTTCAGGGTTCTTGATGTTTTCTTTACAGTCTTGTAGGTCTTCCTCGGTTAACACCTCAAGTGGATAAAGCTTCTCGATAGGTCTCGAAAAAAAATTTCCTTTTGCTGTTCTTAGGGTGACAGAGCGTACCAACTCATCCTTCCCTTGATGTAGTTGAATGATGACTCCTAGTTTCCATTGATTTCGCGGTGTTTCGTCATGTATCAACACAACTTTACCGCGAGCTACTGGCTCTCCCGATATGTTTTTATTCTTCTGGGATGAATGTTGTTCCCTGAGGCCAGTTAGGTATTCCACTCCCCGCCTCATTTGCATTCGTTGGTGAGATGGACAAATGTAAGAAAAATCACCGTTACACAATTTTGAAAGAGTAACAAAATATGACCAAAATAATGCGACAAAATCAGTGGTAAACTGATCAATTTATTTTGAATTCACAACATAGGTGCCGAAAACATACATGTAGCGTTTTAGTCAACAAAGAGCGACTCAAGTCCAAACTATATTATAATCAACAGTTACATTATGAGATCGCAGTCTTTTATATTTATGGGGTGAGAGTCGTTGAGGCTGTAGGCCGAAATAGGGGGAAAAATCACACCATAGCATCTCGAGCAAATTATCTAATTGTTTAAGTGGAATTCTAACTAAATTTCCTATAAATAACAAATTTCATTTTTTTTACATTTAAGTAATATAAAACTTTAAGCCTGGTTTTCACTAGCGACGCAAGCACAGGCGCAAGTAGTTTGTGGGAAGTGAAAACGAACGTCGACATATAAAACATAAGCACAAGCACACGATGTTTACTAGTTACAAGGCTAAAATGCTCAGACGCGGGGGGACCTGGAACAAGTGCTTTAATTGGGAAGACATTGCCAGGCGTCGTAAATTTCCTTGTGCTTATGCGTTGTTTCTTTTTCACACGGCATAACGCAAAGCAAGAACAAGCCGGGAGCGCAGGCACAAGAAAGGTAAAAATTTTGATCCTTGTGCTTGCGCTTGCGCTTGCGCTTATGCTAGCGCCGAGGCCGTTTTCACGGTAAAGTAAGAGCTGTTATACTTGCGCTTGTGCTTGCATCGTTAGAGAAAACCAGGCTTTACGCTTAAGCGAGATCGTGCACGTATAATGAGTTATTAATTAAAGCTTGCAGCTGTGTACAAGCACTAATTTGTTCATTCAACACGTTCGAGTTTTTAAAGTCGCATAACATTTTCTTTCCTTCTTTTAGTTTCCTCAGGAATTAAATTATCCATTAAATATTTCTAAATCTACCTTCGGAACATCTGATAAACAAAAATCCCTACCATTTTATAACTGATTTTCAGCCACTGCAGACCACCACTGAGGCAAACGGCTGATGGTGTACGTGTACGATAGCTCAGCCAATCAGATTGCAGCATTTGCATCCAAAACCAAGAATCTCATTCGTTCTCCCATTGTGTTCTTTTCGCTGATAGAACACGATGACGCTCACGTTACTCTTAAAATAAAGAAAAATTATTTGTGATTTTGGCTTAAAATTGCATAGAATAGTTCGGTTTGGAATGCGATCCTTTGAGTGTCGTGTAGAGTAATTGGACTACTCGCCTTCGTTCTCTATGTGCGATCAAATGTCAACTCGGCTGTGCCTCGTCGCCTATTCCGGTCCCTCATAGAAACCTAGTCTAATATTGTGAAATAAACTTTTAGGTGCCGTCTTATTTCAGAAACCTTTGAAACCTTTATTCCGAGTATTAAGGTCGCGCAGGACCCTTGCTCATTAATATATTCATTAGCCAAATTTCTTGTTGGAGTGCTATCTTGTAAAGCTTTAATTCACTACATTTTGAATATCGATTCCTCTAAAATTTAATAAGGATACTCATTGATGATGGAATTACTTCATGATTGTCCTATTACTGAGAGATGACCGCTGTCTGTGATGTTACAAGCCCTTAAAACGTTTAACTGCAGATAATGCGATTTTGTGTCCAAGTTTTTAGCTAGCACAGCGCACCAAATTAAATGATTATATAGCCTAGTGATAAATCGTAACTTCTTTTGTGCTCCCACTAGAGCGAAAATTTCGATTTCAAAAACTGCTACAAGTTAATGGCTTCTAAGAGAGTAAAAATGTGAAATCTAAACTTTGAAACATGCTATCTTCATTTTGAGAAGGAAATTTAAAAAAATCGCTCCAGCCAGAGCACAATAGAATACACCAAGTTATCAACGCGAATCAACTCTTGAAATTCTATATAGGCGGAGAAAACTTGGACACAAAATTACAGGATTTTCCGCTTCCGAAGACCTTCCGAGTCACTGTTTACAACAACGTGCGATATATTCAAAGCTGTGAATCTAATTATGATAATTCCCTATGTTCCAACGCACGTGGCACAAAGCTGAGAACCATTACTAGTAATTACTTGTACAAAAGAGTTTAAAAACAAATATTCTCATGAATATTTCGTTTGTTGTCGGCTTCAGTCGTCCGGCAGTTCGTGCATATTCTTTAAATAAATACATGCTAATGATTGCAAGGGTCCTGCGCGACCTTAAAATACAAACACACAGGGAAAGCTTTTTCGTTTTTACTTTCACTGAGAAGTCAAGACTTTTGTTGCTAAAACAACAAGGACGTTTCCTATACTGTGCAAGTACCTGCAGTTTTCCAAGCTAGCCTAAACAGGTTCTTAAATAAGTGGTAATTAGCACAAATTAAGGCTATTTAGGTTCATATTTTTCGAAGAAAATTTTGCATTGTTGCTAATAGAATTTTTAGTGGTATTCAGCCTTTTCCTTATATGAAATTTGCGACCAAAGAGTATTTGCAAACAAAACTTCTTTTTTCTTTGCACTTTTTGTCGTGAAAGCCATGATCTTGTTGGTACTCTCCACAGTTTTCCTCCAGACCTCCATCCGGATGATCACCATGCCATAGTGGGTCCAGCGTGGGAACACTTCCATCCATCCACACCCAATGCCCCTCTTCTGCGATGTCTGTCAAGCCCACGAATATTTTCTCACCACCTGGTAGGATGCTGTCAAGGAAGCGTAGCTCGTCGAAATTGTTAATGGAAACCAATTCAGCTCCTTCATCGATGCAGCTCGAATTGGCTTCGGGAAAGGTTACAGAGTTTTCGAAAAATTTGTAGCAAAAGATGTCGTATTCTATCCAGTCAGTCATACATGAACCTGGAAAATAGCGTAAGAGAATGTACCACTTGTAAAGCTAGTTAGCTATGGAGTTCTTAATTGATCGAAGTATAAGTTGAATGAACGTTGAACAGAACTGAATTGGTTCCGTTATCAAATTCATTTGTAGATTTCTTTGCACAGCCAGTCTTAATAATCATACTACTGCAATGTAATTGCTTCTCTATTCGATGCTGCATTTAACAAAAATGGAGGACGGTTTATAACATTCTGGAGCCCATGTTATTAAATGAGTTTGAATAATTACCCGGCACGCGCTTCAATAGGAACATCAGTAGCACCTTTATTTTTCGAGTTTTTTGAAAATTCACGGTTTTCTGTTACACGTTATCAGCTTGTTTGCTCAAGCTTTAAAATGTCAAACTCTCAACACGCAGACACTCTGAAGAAAGTTGTAGCATAGATATTTACTCTTTGGGAGACATTACACTGTTTGATCTGTGTCGAGAGTTTTAAGAGATTTTTTCTTCGAACGTTCAAGTTGCATACTGTCACAAAACATAATTAAGAGCGCTTTATAGCTGGTTGAGATTTGGGTGCAATGTTACAACCTTGAGTAAAGCATTTATCTAATAAGCCAGAAAGTTCTTTTTTTCTAAAAAAATTATTAAACCATTCCTGTGCTACGGCCTTTAGAAAACTTATGTTGAACTTTACTCACTCTGTTCTGAGCAATTCTCTCCTTTCCAGCTACTTGGGCAAGCGCATCTCGGCGTGTTACTTGCATCAATGGTGAAACAAATGCCATCGTTTTTGCAAGGAGAGGATAGGCACTGAATAAAGACCGTGAAAAATTAAACTCTTAGTGTTATCAGTTGTACTATAATCATATTAATAGTACTAATTACATTATACAGTTCAAGAGTTTCAGGCTTGCTTTTCTCAACTGCTTAAGTTGAGTACATTACTACTTAAAAAACGTTCTGTTTGAGAAAATATGAGGAATAAATTGTACGATTGAACAGATCAGACTTTTAACTAATTTAGAAGAAGTGAGATATGTTCACAAAAGCAATTTTAAATTGCCAATTGTTTCGAGAAAAAAGGACAGATTTCCTTTTAGTAATAATGCTACCGTAAATAGGAGCTTTTGAATCGAGCAAATTTTCAAGTTTACACGAGTTTAAATGTGCCGGGCATCCTTTCGGCGTTGTTTTGCTCATCATGTCTTTAATAGTCGATGAAAATGATTTTTTTATTAAAAAGAATACTAAATGGTTTCTTTTTAATTTTCCAGGTTAAAATTGTTGGTTAATCCCGTCAATGTTCATGGTTTTCATATCGATATTTGACGATTTTGCAAAAATTAAAGCAGCAGACGGTGGTAAAAGGCAACTTCTTTTCAGTTGGCGCGAAACTCAGAAAGATACAATTCATTTTTAACTTTTCAGCTAGCCATACAATTTGGAATAATTTTTTCTGCCCCCAACCAATCAGAAGAAAGTATTTATGGAAGGAGAAACAATAATTATTAGAAAAAAGGCAGGAAAAAGATTTGAAAAACAACCCAAGCTTTAATCTTGTTCTCTGGGGTCCCTTTTATAAAACGATTCGTTAGCAACAAAAAAATAATATAACAAAAGAGTCGAAAAGTCACCTTTCTTGCTCGGAAGCTCCACCCCTTTTTGCGCTCTACAATGTAGCTTTGAACATCAAACCTCAGGATCTGGCAAGTGTATTGGAACGAGTCATCAAGAGGACCCAGATTGAAGGTGTCGCACTTCATGCTTCGAATGCACGCCATTTGACATTCTTGATCGCTAGAGACGAGCTTGGTCATGACAATAGGGCCTGTCAGGACAAAGTCCTTTACTCTTTGGGAAAAGACAACTTGCTGAGGGCGATCACCTTTGCACACACCATCTGAAAGTTAAATTGGATTATCAATTTTACAATTATTCCACGAGGCCTTTTCCAAGAGATTTTCCCACAAATCCACCATAACAATGTATGATATTTATGTATTGACTAATTTGACAGGACAGATCTGACTAACAACGGAGTTCTATTCTCGAATATACCAGTCTGGCCGGCCAGCTCTGAAAAATGGAAAGCGCTCTTAGATACTTTAGGAAAACGGTTTGGGTGATTCAACGTTTTGAAATCGAGACCATCTGTTCAAATGTTTTGGCAAGCAAAATGCTTTTACAAGCCGTTCAAAAAATCGAGACTTTCTGTTAGAACGTTTTTCTAAATAGTTGGAAATTTTTCTCACCTGTTAAAACTGTTTACAAACATTAAGAACGTTTTGAAAAACCGTCTGCATTTTCGTTACTCTGAATTTTTGTGAGAATGAATTTTCGTAACCATTTACGAAAATAAGTCGCCTTTTCGTTACATTCCACCAAAATAGCACTACATTTTAATTTTGAATTGACGGCGAACTTTACCGATAATTCAGTCGCGTTGAACAAAGATGAATTTAATTCATTTGTTGCTTAGTACTGTATGGATGTTTCACAAAGCAAACCCGCGTTGCAATAATTACTAAGTTTAACCTTAAGTGCAATACAGTCGAAGCTTTCGTAAGCGGACACCCTCGGGACGCGAAAACAGTGTCCGTAACTGGACCTGGCCGCTTACGAGAATGGTCCCCGTAAGCGGGTCTAGAGGTGTAGGGGATACATAGCCGCTTACGGGAGCTTACCCAGCTAACAATAACTAGACGGACGTGGTTGACGACAAAACAAGCACTGAAATATGGTGCTGTAATTACTGTAAAATCATTGTGATGAACGGCGATGCGAATTTGATTGATTAAAACAAGATACAGAAGCTGTTAATTGGATTTTCTTTGGAGTGTCCGCCTACGGGAGCCTAAAAAGAAAGAAAAAGTCTGACTCGTTATCTCTGAAAGTGTCCGCGGCCGCTTACGGGAATGTCCGCTTACGAGAATGTAAAAGTACAGAGTTTGTATGGAAGTTAAAACGGGTTCTCAAACAAGGTTGCCGTAAGTAGAGCTGTCCGTTTACGAGAGTGCCGGTTAAAAAAGTTTCGACTGTCTGTAGTGAAGTTTTGGAACGGTCTATTGCAATTTATGGTATAGGTAGCATATTTAGACGCTTAGCTTTCGTCACCGAAAATTATCCTGAACGGAGAAAACATCTAAATAGAACAACATCTTGTTACGTAACAAATAAAGCTTTAACTATAGACTTACCGCTTTCAGCCGGAAGGGAATTGTAGAGCAATAAGAAGACGACAAACTTCACTCGCCAAATAAGAATCATCCTATGTTTAAACCGGAAAATGAAACTAAAATCAATCGCAACGAAAAAGAGAAGAATACGGAGTGAATGATTTAGTGAACTATTCAGAAGTCGTCGGAAAGCTATAAATAATGAAATATGAAATACCTGAAATGAGACAGAGTCGAGTTTTACTAAATAATAAAATATTAAACAAAGTATAATGGAAATTAGATTATGTTTTGAACCCAAGAATTTGGGTTGTGCATCAAATAATTGAAAAAAATGTAGGGGTTGTTGTGTGTTTTTGTTAGAGTAAAAACACAAGTAAAAAGCAGTTAGGATTTTATGCCAAAAGCACTTTCTTTTACGTTCAAATTCAATTTCCCTCAGTTATTACAAAATTAATAATGAAAGCTGTTTATAGAAAAAAAAAAGAATGGTTTCTTTTAATCTTCTATTTGTAAATTATGAACAAAAACAATAAGAAACTGTTTTCGGTTTTTACAGTAGTATTAGTTATATAAGTCAAACTGTCTGTTGACAACTGTTTGCAAAATTAAGAACGTTACGTTTTCACTAATATTAAAGGATAAGGGCGATTGATTTGAAGTTTGATCTTTTATCTTTCATAACCCACTAGTGCTTCATTGGTATTCAACACTTCTTCCACTGTAAAATAAAAACCCTTATCCACAGGATAAAGTTATCCATTTTTAAACGACTGGGGACTCCTTTCTATTCAACGAATCAAAAATAAGTTTCTATAGAAACGATTTTATGTTTGGAGACTAAAAGGATGAAAACAAGAAAATCGGTAATATTTTGTATTTTCTAAGCGAGTTCAAGGCTATGTACTATTTCGTGAAAGTTCTTTGTGCGTGTGCCTAATACTCACAAATATTGCAATTTCGGCCGCAGCGTTGGACATCTTTATTATTTATTGGGAATTGTGAGTGCCTCTGTTCATGGGCCCAGCACCCGTTCCGTGTTTTTCTCTACAGCTTAATAAACCAGACACTCCAATACATGATTGATGAGTAAAAGACATAAAATTGTTACTTATAAGCAAATAAATAAGTATCGAATATTAAATTGATTTTTTTACACAGAGCTTTTTAATGACACGTTACTGTGAAGAACAGATGACGGAGACTTGCAAGACTTCATGGAAAAGTATCCGAAATCAGAAGTCATCTAAACTAATTAATTTTTTTTAAACAAAAGCAATTCGTAGCACATCCTATTTTAGTAAAAAGAACGATTGCCAACAAAAACAATGAAAATTGTTTCACTTCGAGTGAAACAGTTCCTCGGCATTAGCAGCAGATGTTATAATAACTGATCCCTCCAAAACTGAATTAAGCGGTGTAGCTTGTTTTGTTTTCACGGCAAATAGGTTGGAAGTTAAACTATTTTAAATTAAGAACCGCGTTTTTTTCGAAAAAAAATGCTTAATAAAATTTTGTTTTGGATAAAAACGAAAGGAAAAGAAAACAGAAAACATTCGATCTGATTGACTCTAAACAAGTCTCGTTTTTTACAATAATTTCGAATTTCAAAAATTTTTTAGGTAAAAATTAAAATCATCAATTCTTGCCTTTAATCCCACTTTCTCCATTGCCTTATAAAGCACCGCTATTTTTGTTTCGATAAAGCTCTTACCGCCACAATGTAATCTATTCTCTTGCTAGCTATATAGTTTACCCTCCTTAAATAAAGTTTATTGGTCCTGTAAAAGCTTTATGGCATTCTGTCTTACAACCTGGAGATCTCATATGATATCTGCACTGTATGACATGCAATACGTGATACTCTTACAAGTCTTTGACGTTCATCGTTGCGCACGCAACTTTTTGCATGCACAACCCGTGTAAACAACACCGGAATATTCAGGCTCGTAACCAGGTATATGGGATCAGGGATCACAGCCTTGGGATCGGGATCACAGCCTCGGGATCGGGATCACAGCCTCGGGATCCCGGGCACAAGTCATCAGCCAATCAGATGGGACAGAATTGGAATCAGGGATCAATGTTGCCACTTTTGGAGATCAGGAATCAAAATTTATAGCTAAAATTTGGGATCAGCGATGAAAAATATACCTAGCCTGGTTACGACCCTGAAATATTGGATAACCTCCGAAAATGTCTGCTAAGATCTAGAAATAGTGTAAAGTTAATTAATATAAATGAATGCTTCGGAAAAAAAAAAACTATTGAAGGCTATAACCTTTTTTTTTTAAATAAGGTTTTTCAATAATTCTTATTCACATGCTACCAGGTGTTTCGATCTATCACGTTCATTTCCGTTAATAAGACGTAATTGTTTTCACCAGGGATAAAGCAACCTGTCTTTTGTGTTATAACTGAACACGATAAAGTAGTACAATACATTTTCCAAATTGTTTACATTTGAACAAGGAGACTTTATGATGCACAAAGAATTTATAGCGCCTACTTGCACACAGATACCAGGCCGAAACGTCATCCAATATCTTCTGGTTTTGAACATTGAAACGTTCAAGCAAAAAAGGTGAAATATAAACTCGTTTATTTTTTAAAATTCGTGTCACTTCTAATATAGCTTTTGACCTTAGTTCAATCGAGAACTCCTACTGGTCAATAAAAGCACTTTCTTTGCCCGATTTTTTGACAATGCATGTCTAATTTTTTCAAATAAGTTATATGATAAGTTTGTGAAAACGTGACGATAATTTATTTTCTTAATTGCAGTTCCTCTTTCCCTTGTGGGGAATACGATTTACAAGGATAACAATTATTTCGCAGCAAATTCTAAAATGAATAAAAATTAAAACCTTCAATTTCTTCTGAGTGTATAGGACATACTCTGTCTCTTTTAACAAACCAAAGATAGATTCTACGCCAAATTGATAATATTTGCACAAAACAGGTGTTAGCTTTTTCTTAATTTTTAGGCGACAGTTATAAGAACCTTTGTGCAAACAGCAAGATCTGTGTTTGCGCTGTGTTTACTTTGCCTGAACGTCTTCCCTAAGAAAACACTGTTCGTTTCTATGATGTTTAAAAACCTCGTTAGTCTTAGGCTGCTTGTGACACTTCTCCAAGGAATAAGTACTGCATTTCGACCGGCAACAGAACACAACCATGTTTTAGTCGGCCATGTTTTTCGACAGTTTTTCGCTACAGACTGGTTCAACTGTATTCAGGCCTGTCATGATGAACCAAGATGCATCTCGTACAACTACGAGAGATCAGCAGGCGCCAATGGTCTGTGTGAATTGAATGACTGTGGAGTTGAAGACTTGTGCGACAGAGATAAATCTCTTATCTACATGGTGGGATTTGTGTTTCAGCAGATAAGGGAAGGCAAGGTAAGCTGTTTATGAATTAAGCACATTTTCGTCACTTTTTCAACCTACTTCTTGTGCGAAGTTTTGAAAAATATAGAAGGATGGACTAGATAGCAATTTTCTTTTGCAATTACTCAAGTCGAAGCGTCGAAAAATGAACGGTGCTGCTCTCGTGATACTTACAATTGTGTTGCATAAAATATCGACTCGAGAACATAAATTTTCACTGGGTTATTAGTGGTTAATGTTCAGTGAGACAAACTTGTAGACAAACTACAGACTCCACATGCAAAAACCAGTTTTTACATGGAAAGTAAAGGTTCTCAGCTGGTTCATGCTGTTATATTTTGATGCACCAATAAAACCCTCCCCCCAGCCTGTTTATTGCTTGGTGCTACAAGAATGGTATTAAACGACTGCCCAATAGGTTACCATAGCAACGTTACTACCTGGCAAAAACACCCTTTATTTTACTTTTCAGTGCCTTTAACTCAAAAACGAGCTCAGTGATCCCCGTTTTATATCATCGCTTAATACTGAGCATGCCAAAACGTACGTCGGGCGTGTTCAGAACCACCTTAAAGGCAAGGGTATAATGACAGTCAACCGCCGACCGGTTAGCTCAGTTGGTAGAGCGACGGACTACCGTGCGGGAGGTCTCGGGTTCGAGTCCCAGACCGGACCAACGCTCAGGCTCTTAAAATAACTGAGGAGAATATGCTGCCTTTGCAATAACATCTGCAAATGGTTAGATATTCTAGTCTTCTCGGATAAGGACGATAAACCGTAGGCCCCGTCTCCTGCATCTCAGTGTTATGGTAAGCAGGGGACGTAAAATAACCCACACACTTATTGTAAAGAGTAGGGCATGGAGGTCATGGTGTTGTGTTGTACTGTGCTTACTGTAAAATGCTCGGAGATATTAGCTGTATAAGCTACTCTTCAAATCCGAGGGTAAAAAAAAGCGATGATGATGATGATGATGACAAGAAAATTTGCAGGCGATAAATATAACGGGTCCAAATTAAAGAAGAACTTAGTTTTATCTTTTGAATATTATTGCTTCACTATGTGTTCCGCAAGCGAGTGAAAACATGGGCACGCTAAGCGTGCAGGAGTTATTTTTTCAATTTATGGGGTGGCTTGGGGTGAGACTGGGTGATTGTCCTGTTGAGATGGTTTATGTCAATAAATGGGTTGAGCAATTTGTGTATGGCGGCCCACGGAGTCACTTTTTTGCACGAAATTTACTTGCAAACACTTACGTGCACTTTGTACGTCAGAACTGTTTTATTCAATACATGAATTTTCATCATTTCATTGAAAAACAAGAACTAATTTAATTATCAAAATATCACGGAATGGCACGTTCTTATTCTGTTTTAAATAAGCGCTTTAAAAGCGCTTATTTTGTTGCTAGCTTTTTAACAACCGTAACATGATACTTTTGTTTGTTACGGTATATATACTTTTGGCTTTTTTCCCAAACAGAGTAACATGATACTATTGTTTTTCTCACTATTGTAACATGATACTTTTGTTTTTCTCGAAAAAGCCATGTCTCCATTTAACATGCTCAATAGTCATTTAATGGAAAATAATATACGACGTAATAAACGAAACAAATCGAAAACCATCTCTTCGGGAAAGTTCTTTAAAGCGCAGTACACCTGGAGTATTTGTTTCCTGTGAGAACTGTTTCGACAAAATATTTTATTTTCTTGTATTAAATGTTATTCAACAAACAACAACTAATTGAGTTATCAAATTGTCACGGAATGGCACGCTCTTATTCTGTTTCTGCTGTCGATCGTAGTTGCTTTTAACAGCAAGGTTATTACTTATACCTGTTTATTAAATGTTTGAACGAGTTGTTTTAAAGGTATAAACACAAATGCCACTTCTGAATTGGTGAATTGAGCAAGATGCTCAAGAGTAATTAAATTAATTGCGGTTTGCAGTTGGTGCGACGGAGTCTCCAGTAATATTTAGGAATCTAAAGAAGATTCCTTTCCATTTCTTCGACTCTTTGTAAATATGCCTACAGTATTAACATCATAATGACAACATTATTCTTTAAATCTGCTTTGTACAAATGCTTTATGTAATTTTTAATTTTTACGACGGTCAGGAAAGCTAGCCTCTCCAAAACAAACGTTCGAATAAGTTGAATAACAATTTTGTGTTGGGCCTTTTGCTGACCGGCGTGTGCATTGTAAGCAGGGGAGCGTTGCGAAAAACTTGTTTTTAATCCAGGGTAAATTCACAACTCACCAATTCCGCCTCCAACAAACCTAAAATCTTCGAACGAAATCGCTCACTTCTACTGTGTCAGATTGCTTCCCTTTATAAACTACAATTTGATTGGTTCTGATAGTACCTGAAACCTGACTGGTGTGACAAACATACTTCACTGACTGACTGACTGACTGACTGACTGACTGACTGACTGACTGACTGACTGACTGACTGACTGACTGACTACACGGTCCATCACGACGGCTAAGAGCTATTTTTGAAAAAAAAAAAAAACTCAAAAAGGGTACTGACAATTCTAAGTTTTATGCAGAAATGCTTTTTCAGTTGTTTGTTGCATTTTATAATTATGTTTCTACTTAACTCCTTAGAATGGAAAGACCTGCGGTATGGTTGATCAAAATCCCAGCGCAAAGCCACCAGACTCAGGTACGTAAATTTCCATTATGAAATATTACATCATTGCACGACAACTTTAACTTAATGGTGTTTTTGACATAAATACCTTTTTTTAAACGCGCACACAAAAAGAGCACACGGATGGCGCTACGAGATATTTTGCGCTTCCAAGAAAAACGGCCATTCGATAACGTTAATGTTATCCCTGTGACGGATATTCCTACCTAAGTGATACAATATTTAAATTTATCGACCATACAAAATATTAATTGTAAAGATAGATGTGATAGACAACTTTATTTAAAGAGGGTAGCACATAACAGAAATTCTGAAAAACCTGTGACCCTCTATTTTTTTAAAAAATTACAATTTCTTAAAATATAAAACTAATTAATTAATCTAAATAATCTAAGTACAAAAATTTAAAACTCTAAAATTACAAGTTTTAGTAAAGTTATATTGCTGGTTTTCACTTTCACGCAATCAAAAAAATAAATTCGAAACCATTTAACTACAGAAGCTACGAATTTCAAATATTATAGACGATAAATAGATAAACAATTTCTCCAAGTTTCAGGTCTGTGCGGTGTACCGTTTGCGAGTTATTTGCCGGACTTTTCCACACAAATTTATAAAGCATAGTATGGAGATGCCATAACTGTGTCCTTCCGAGGGACACAAATATGGCCGCCGCGATGTCAGAGAAATCATCTGGAACTCAATTCTGTTTACAACAGCGGCAATCTTTGGCTCATGAGCTAGTACAGTTTCACATAAACACCACTTATTATATCTGAAATGTTCAATCTACTGAAAATGGAAAGGAAAGGCTTTTTTTTCAAACAAAACAGCTTTTTCACGGCACTCAGCTTGATGTCACATACGACGGAAAACTCAAATATTCAAAATGCTCTGTTTAAAAAACGAATGACACTATCGATCTGGAAATTTGCAAAAATGTATATTTTTAGTTTATCTTACGTCTAATGACAACGAAAATTTAGTAGGCCTAGTGAATTTTGATTTCAGAATTTTATGACATAACATGAAAACCAAGAATTAATTGAAAAGTTGACGCTTCATTGAATCTTGAAATCGAATTTCATTTTTTTTGCAGATTTTGCTATTCAATTCCCATATAAAGGGACAGCAGACTATATTCAAGTATGGGGTATGCCCCGTTTGACACAGTTTACAGTGTGTTCCTGGATGCAGTCAAATGCTACTGTCGGAACAATTTTCAGCTACGCAGTACCCACACAGTTCAATGAAATTGTGATTATGTACCAAAATGGTTTTCAACTGCATATAAATAAGAACAGCAGGTTTGTCATTTTACTCCTTGAAAAAAAATTCCTATCGTAAAAAAAGTCGTATCGCCCTATTGCCCCATAGGCTCATATGGTTCGCTATCCTGGTAGAACGCCCCCGGTGTTGTTTTTGTTGTCAGGGGGCCAAGGGATTAGTATCCCAGAAGTCTGGGAATTCGGCGTTGTGGTTGTTGCAGGGGGCCTGGCGATTGGGACCCCAGTAGCCTGGGTACCAGGGTGATTATGTTGTTGTAGTTGTTCTCTGGGGGCCTGGGGATTAGGACTCCAGTTATTGAATTAGGACCTCTCTGTAGCCTGGGAACTCGGACCTCCTGAAAGGAGGGAGAAGACTCAACCCCTTGTTGCCAACCAACTGACCTGTGTTGTCCAGCATGATTCCTATTGGCAACTCGAGCACTTTGTCCCTTACCCGCCTTTGAACTTGTTGTTGACTTGTTTTGCTCTCATGGGATTATAAGTCATAAATAAAACCAAACCAACCGTGATTAGCTTGCCCACGTTTTCTCGCGACACATGTTTGGTTTTACTGCAACTCAATCGGAAAACGCTCTCAACTGGTCAACAAAAATGATTAATATTTTCCTCCGTATTATATCTCTTTTTTCTTAAGGATAAGATCATTGTCAGTAAATGATGGAAGGTGGCACCATTTATGCGTGTGCTGGAACAACACTTCAGGCGTTTGGAAATTTTACAAAGATGGCCAGGAGAGACATCGGGGCGAAGGACTCAAAACAGGTCACACAATACAACCAAACGGAACTTTAATTCTGACTCAAGAGCAAGACTCATTTGGAGGACGTTTTAGCAAAGATCAATCATTCCAAGGAACGCTGACAAACGTTAACATGTGGGACCAAGTGCTTCCTCCAGAGAAAATTCAAGATATGTCACAATCATGCCTGTCAGGGGAGGGGAACGTGTACAAGTGGTCTGATTTCAAAGATAACCTTAGAGGCAAACCCAGAATTGTTATCCCATCGCCTTGTAAATCTCCAACTGCTTAGTGCCCCAGTTAAACGTCATTATTAGTTTTAAATCAAAGGCAAAGTATAAATATCGGATAAGCAAAGCTTGTGGGTAAATGTTTAGTACAAGAATTAGCGATAAAAAATACAACGTTTCGACATAATTCACGAAGTCATTATCAAGTAAAATACGTAGGTCAGTTCATGCTGTTTAAATAAATCTACAATAATGCTAATAAGGTGATAAATATGAAACGTACAAGAAAAGGTTACTATTTGGAAACAATGTTAATTACAAAAACAATTTTGCTCGGATCGAGTCTGATGAGGTGTTAAAATGCTTAATAACATTTCGGTTTGCATGACAACGAAAGTAACACGAAAAGAAAAAAAAATGCAATATTGACTTTAATCGTCTTGTTTTTGTCGAGTGTAACACATGAGGTAGTCACGTGTACACACAGTTATGTGGTGAGAAGCGGTCACTCACGATCCACAATTTTGTTAGCTAATCTGGAGATAAGACAGTAATGTATATTATTTCATTTATTTTGGTATGAAAGTACGCCGAAATGCAAGTGAGAGGAGAGAGTTCTCTTGATCCTTTGGAGTACAGAGTAGAGATTGTCTGGGGGAGTTAACCGGAGGTAGCAGATGAAATAAAACAATGGCCTACTCTCACGGCTAGTAATACAACAGTTCGCACTGAGAACTGTCCCCGGTTCTTAATTGTCATCTTGTTAGGTTCTCCTGAACTAATAAGCTTTTATAAGAATTTATGTCTTCTTTAAAATATATTCAAGATTTTGGCTTGAATTTAGAATCATATTTTTTTTTTCCAAATTCTCAATAAAATTTTGGTTTGTATAAAAAAGAAACATGAAAATAAAACAAATCGATATTGACCCTAATTAAGTCTCGCTTTTTCAGTAACTTCGAATTTTAATAATTTTTAGGTAAAACTCAAACAATTCTGGCCTTTAATCCCACTTTGCGCGTTTTTCTCTATTGCTTTTAAATATAAAGCACCGCTAATTTTACAAAGAAGACTACTCACAGCCACAATGTAATCAATTTTCTAGCCAGTTAACCTTTGTCAAATAAAGTTGCTTAGACCTGTGAAAGCTTTATGGCATTCTGACCTACATCCTCAACATCTCAGTATAATGTCTGCACTATATAAAATGCTATACTCTTAAGGGCCGCCTTTGACGCGAATCGTTGCGAACGCAATTTTCGCATGCACAACCAGTATAAAAATCGCTAAAATATTGAATAACCTCCAAAAATGTGCGCTTAGAATTAATGTAAAGTGAACGCCTCAGAAAAAAATATTAAAGGCTATAACCAGTTTTTTTTTTCAATAAAGTTTCGCAATAAACCATATTCATATGCCCCACTAAAAACAGTCTTCGCCAGCTGTTCGACACAATGTATCACGCTTATATCCATACATAAAAGAATATAATTTTTCTACCAAGGATGCAACCCGTCTTACTGAACACGACAAAAACAATTTTTTTTTTCCCCCAAATTGTTTACATTTGAAATTAAACCTTATAATACAAAAAAGGCTGTAGGGTGAACAGGACGCCACCGCGAGGACATTAAAAGCATGAAAACAATAGCAACAAGAAATACATCTCGCTAATTTTCTTAAAGTCGACAGTGTCGCTTCTAGTATACTTTTGACTCTAGCTCAGTGGAGAGATCGCATAATGTGTTTTTTGGTCCTAAAAGTATAAATGCAAGTCAAGCATACGTAAAAACACATGCAGAAAAATGATTACCTAGGAGAGGTTTGTCTAATCAGTTTTTTAAATTAGCTCTATGTTAAATTTGTGAAAACTTGACGTCTTTTCCTTGTGGGGAATAGGATTTACAAGGATAACAATTATTTCGATCTGAGTGTATAGGACATACTCTGTCTCTTTGAACAAACAAGAAAGATAGATTATACGTCGATTGGTAATATTTGCGCAAAACAGGTGTAAGCTCTATCTTAATTTATAGGCGACACTTATATGAACCTTTGTGCAAACAGAAATATCTCTGTTTGAGCTGCGTTTACTTTGCCTGGTGCTGTTTCAAAGAATACGAACGAAACAAAAATTTCTTTTTTATGATGTCCATGAACTTCGTTAGTCTTAAGCTGCTTGTGACACTTCTCCAAGGAATAGCCATTGCATTTCGACCTGTTACAGAAAACAACCATGTTTTAGTCGGGAATGTTTTTCAACAGTTATACGCCAGAGACTGGTTCAACTGTATTCAGGCCTGTCATGATGAACCAAGATGCATCTCGTACAACTACGAGAGATCAGCAGGCGCCAATGGTCTGTGGGAGTTGAATGACTGTGGAATCCAAGACAGGGATAAATCTCTTATCTACTCAGTGGGATTCGTGTTTCAGCAGATAAAGGAAGGCAAGGTTAGTTATTCATAAATCAAGCAATTCTCCGTCACCTATATTACCCAATTCTTGTTTAAAGTTGTAGAAAAAGCAGGATAAATAAAAGAATTTACTTAGGCAGTGAGCTAAAGTGTCGGAAAACGAGCGGCGCTGTTCCCGTGATACAGTTCTATTACACAGTAAAACATTCATTGTGTTCGGTGGGATACGATAACCTGACAAATTACTGATGAGTAACCTGCGATGGACAAGTTTTTCATCCAGGAGGAGAAGAAATACTCGTTGCTATTAAAACTGAAGTTAAACGCCGGCCTCTTAAGCCACGGACTTGTCTTTTATTTTACTCTCTTGAAAGCGTAAAAGTGTTTCGATTATCAAGCTTTCCACTGCTGTTTGTATGGACCATTTAACTTTAAATGGCGCTCTTAAACTTTGATGCATCAATTACCCCTGTTTATTTCTTAGCTTGGCGCTTTGTCATTTACTTGACATAACAGGTTACCATTGCATATAATATTACTGTCAAAGTGCTGTAAACTCAAAAATGAACTCGGTGATCCTCCGCTTATCAATAAGCATGTCAAAAGACAACCTTTTCTCGAGGGGGTGTTCAGAATTACCTTTAGCTACAGGACGAGAGTTCATCATGACTTTTGAGAAATCAGGTCCTTTGGGGGGGTTTATTGCTGTTTTGAGAGCGAGTGAAAAAAATACGACATTCCTATTGTTATGAGGGAATGATACGTTGTGGCATTTAGTATTTCTGTTTTTACTTTATTTACATCCCTAGAATGAAAAGACCTGCGGTATGGTTGATCAAAATCCCACCACAGAGCCACCAGACTCAGGTACACGTGAATTCCGTTTATGAAATATTACTTCATTGCATGAACAACTTTAAATGAGATTTCTTTTTGAAATTATGACTTTGGAACAAAACAACAGTACGAGATAAAAGTGTCATAGACTCGGTATTTTTCGTGGAAGGAGGCGGAAGGATCGTACAAAGAGGGAGCTTACGTGCGGCTTTATGCACCACCAGATTGCCACCGTATGATGATGATGATGATGATGATGATGATGATGATGATGATGATGATGATGATGATGATGATGATGATCGATGGTGATGATGAATCTTCAATTTTAAACTTTTTTGCAGACTTTGCTATTCATTTCCCGCACAAAGGAACAGCTGACTATATTCAAGTATGGGGTATGCCCCGTTTGACGCAGTTCACGGTGTGTTCCTGGACGCAGTCAAATGATACCACACCTTTTGGAACTCTTTTCAGCTACGCAGTCCTCAGACAGTATAATGAAATTGTGATTAGTTACGGAAATGGTTTTAAACTTCAGATAAATGGAGAGAGTAGGTTAGTAATTCTCTTCCTTGAAAAAACAAATAAACAAACAAAACAAAAAAAGTTGTATCGCGAAAGATAAACGTTTAGCGTCACTTTGTAACCCGCTTTGCATCGCAGTCTCAGAGAAGATAGCCCCACTTACATATTTCCTTTTGGTTTTTAATTGCCTCTCTGGCAGTTCTCGCCCTCGTACCATTTGGAGTCTTTTGACTACGATTTCGTGCATCGCGAAACCCGACTTACGGTGGCTCCTTAAACATTTCAGCTAGCCTAAACAATGGCGATTTTCACTTCAGTGATTTATGTTTGCTTTGCTTTGGTTTTCCATTACTCCGCTTTATAGCGATTGGTGTAAACAATCTCTCGCCGAATTCTCAACAAATAAGAAGTAAAACCAAGCCTAATCGTGACTCGCTTACACACGATTTCCGGTGCTACATGTAGTTGCCTAAGGGTTCATTGGTTTATTGGTTCACTAGTGTCCTTTGTAATTGGCTAGGGTGATCACTTTGGTTTTTGTTTTACGACACTCAATCGGAAATCGCTTTTTACAGGCCAGCAAAACAAATTTTCAATGTTTTTTTTCTTTCTGTTTTATATCTCCTTTCACTTTAGGATGACATCAATGTCAGCAAATGATGGAATGTGGCACCATTTGTGCGTGTGCTGGAACAACACAAATGGTGCTTGGAAATTTTACAAAGATTATTACGAGATACAAGGGGGCAAAGGACTCAAAAAAGGTTACGAAATACCGCCAAAGGGGTCTTTAATCATGACTCAAGAGCAAGACTCATTTGGAGGTGGTTTTAACAAAGATCAATCATTCCAAGGAATGCTGACAAACGTTAACATGTGGGACCACGTGCTTCCTCCAGAGAAAATTCGTGATATGTCACAATCATGCCTGGCAGGGGAGGGGAACGTGTACAAGTGGTCTGATTTCAAAGATGGTCTTAAAGGCACACCCAGGGTTGTTATCCCATCTTCTTGTAAATCTCCAACTGATTAGTGCCCTAGTTTAACGTCATTATTAGTTTTTTATCAGAGGCAAAGTTTAAATTTCGGATACCTGTCCTCTATAAAAATTATTGTTGTATACGCTAAGGATGGCTGCTCAATCTCATTAGCCAATGGTCGTTATTTCGGGCAGCTATGTACTTCATTTAATTTTATCTTTATTTCTCTTAAAAACTAAATTTAATTTAGTGGTAGAAACAAAGTTGTTGTTGTTGTTGTTGATAAGCAAAGCTTGTGGGTTTATCTTTAGTACAAGAATTAACGATAATAAAATACAACGTTTCGACATCGTTCACCGATGTCATTATCACGTAAAATACTTAGGTTAGTCCATGCTTTTTAAAAAGATCTACAGTCATGCTAATAAGGTGATAAATATGGAACTGACAAGAATATGTGACTATTTGAAAACAATATTCTGGCGTGACGATAGGTCATGTGACCTCACAGACCAATCATATTCGTTTCAGCCCATGTGCTTCTGGGGCCTGGCTCTGTGAACTTAGTTGTTTTTTTATTCTTACGCGTATCTTGTTGCGTTCAATAAATATAACTTATGAAAACTTTACATGTGTGTTGTCATTTGAACTACACTCACATCATAGTTACTTAATAAATATTCTACGAGCGCTCGCGCGCGTTAGATATGAGATGGTAGATAGCCAACGAGGCGCGTAGCGCCGAGTTGGCTATAACAATCTCATTTCCAACAAGCGCGAGTGGAATAAATGTTTTATTAAAACGGCCAAAGAATTGCAATATTTTAGCACCCAAGCTGTTTTTGTTGACGCGTATCGGCTACCATATTTGTGGTCAATGGTATATGAGCTCATATACCATTGGCTGTCAACCAATCAAAACGCAGGAACTGCAATATACCATTGCTAGTTTTTAATAAAACAGGATAACTTCACACTAGGAGTGGGTACTAGTATGTTAAGAAATAGATGAGACAGTAGGTCACTCGGTAGTCTTAAGAGTTAAAGGAAAACTGATTTAAGAGAAAGATAAACAAAATGGAACGTGAATGAAACGTCCCCAACGACATCTCCAGTCAGAAAAACGTTACAATCCATTTGGTTTCCAGTGGAGTACAAAGGTACGACAGGCCAATTTCCTCAGCAGTTGTCAAACAAATTAGTTTTCAGCCCTTCTTCAGGACCGTGGAGTAAGCGAGGTAAATTGAAATTGCCTTTAAGCTGTTATTTATGTGCATACCAAGTAGGCCAACTTCCACAGCAGTTGTCAAACAAATTAGTTTTCAGCCCTTCTTCAGGACCGTGGAGTAAGCGAGGTAAATTGAAATTGCCTTTAAGCTGTTATTTATGTGCATACCAAGTACTTTATTGATCGACAAGGATCAAGGTCAAGCTCCACTAAACGCAGATCTTCTCTAATGAACATCACGTTACGCCGGTACCCGCTTGAATAAACGGAGGGGAATTAATCGAGAAGGACGAGTGAAAACGTGCTATAAATAACGATAGATGGTAACAAATGATATTTTGTGGGATCATAAAGGGGTGCTATTGACCACATTACCGAATATTTTAGTACTGTATGATTTGATTCAAAAACATTAGTAGCAGATGTTGTAATAAGCCATTTTGCCGAATTTAGGTCGGAAGTTTACTGGACTATTTTCGGTTTAGAATCGTGTTTTTTCTCTAAAATGCTAAATGAAATTTCAGTTTGGATGTCAACGGAAGTAACACGAAACAAAAACAATGCAATATTCAGTTGACTCGACTCGTTTAGTTTTTAATAATTTTAAATTTCAAGCATTTTTTAAGCAAACATCAAACGCGTCAATTCTTGCCTTTAATCCCACTGCTGCACGCACCGCTATTTTTTCAGATAAAATTACGAGCTAGTTTATCCTCGTTAAATAAAGTTGCTTGGACCCGAAAAAGTATATGGCGATCTGACTTACAACCTCTTAATTTGCACTGTAAAACAGGCGATACCTGATGCTCCTCAGGCCTTTGACCTGTACCTTTGCCCACGTAACAACCGGTAAAAACTTCGCCAAATATTGGACGACTTCCGAAATAAATGTAAAATGAATCGGCTTCAGAAAAAATATTGCCCCCTTTGCCCACGCAACTTTCGAATTCACAACCGGTGTAAACACTGCAAAAATATTAGATAACCAACCTCCGAAAATAATGTAAAGTGTATGCTTCAGAAAATAAAAAATATATATATACTGATGGCTTTAACCATTTTTTTCATAAAGTTTCGCAAAAGTAAATATAAACATGCCACCAAAAACAGTCTTCGCCAGGTGTTTCGATCTAATGTATCACGCTAACTTCCATCAGTAATAGAATATTGCCAAGGATAAAGCAACCCATCTTTAGTGTTACAACGGAACAAGATAAAGAAGTACAATATACATTTAAATTGTTCACATGCAAAATGGAAACCTCATTAAACGGAAAGGCTTGAGGGCATATTGTAAAACATGGAATGGATTTAATTGGATTGCTTTTTTTAAAATATGGATTTGTTAAAACAGATGTTAGCTGTAGACTTTTAGGCGACGGTTATAAGATGTTTTGTGCAAACAGGGACATTTGTGTTATTCGCGTTGTTTACTTGTATCCTGGTGTTGTTTTTAACAACAAGAACATTTTCCTTTCAAATTCTTCATTTAAAAATGTTCAGGAACCTCGTGAGTTTTAAACTGCTTGTGATACTTCTCCAAGGAATAAGTACTGCATTGCAACCGGTAACAGAAAACAACCATGTTTTGGTCGGCCATGTTTTTCTACAGTTATACTCCAGAGACTGGTTCAACTGTATTCAGGCCTGCCATGATGAACCAAGATGCATCTCGTACAGCTACGAGAGATCAGCAGGCGCCAATGGTCTGTGTGAATTGAATGACTGTGGAGTTGAAGACTTGTGCGACAGAGATAAATCTCTTATCTACTCAGTGGGATTTGTGTTTCAGCAGATAAGAGAAGGCAAGGTTAGTTGTTTATATTTAAAGTAATTTTTGTCACCCATCGAACCTACTTTTTACGTGAAAATGTGAAAAACATAGCAGGATGAACTAGAAATGATTTTTCTTTTGCAATTAAGCAAAAAAAAAGTGTCGGACAACTAATGATACTGTTCCGGACGTTTATACATTAAAATTGTTATACAATTATCCACTATAGAGCATGAATTAACTTTGGGTTATTGCCAAGTGGAATATGGTAACTTGACAACATGTAGGGGTGCAGCCTGCGGTGGACAAGTTTCCCATCCAGGTGGAGTAGAAATACTCTTAGCTGTTTAATACTTGGCGATATAAGCTAAAAATGGTATTAAACAACTGCCCAATCGTTAGAGTACAAGTTGTGGTTATTAATTGTATATGAATTCTACCATAGCAACAGCATTACCGGTCTAAAGCACCCTTCATTTTCGTTTAAAGTGCTTATATTGCCGAGGGTATGCAAAATCACCATAAGCGACAAGGTGAGGGGTAATATCGTAAAAAAAGTTGTGGTAAAGATAAAGTTTATTGATCGTGAACCACACTGGTACACACGCAGGGTCAAAGAGGCAGTTCAGATAAAACTTCACACTAACAATATCAACAGGGTTAGTGAAATTGGAATTCACAGCTGTTGTACAAACCAACCAATCACAGCGCAGCAGCGTGCTTTATAAGGTTACACCTGACCAGTCGACCTTATCACCTGATGAAGACTAGCAGTGTACAGTCGAAACGTCGCGATCTACCTAACAAGTGACAAAGTCGTAAAACAAACGAAAAAAACCTTTATTATCACTCACTCACTCACTCACTCATGCCCATTACGCCTAAGTGACATGTAGGGCAGCAACGTGCTCCCTCCACATCTGGCGGTTCCTTGCCATGAACATGATGCCCTCCCAGGTCTTCCCCATCTCCCTTACTTCCTTCTCAACCGTCCGTCGCCATGTGATCTTTGGGCGACCTCTCTTTCGTTTCCCTTCTAGCCTGTTCCAGGCTCTCGGTAGTTATGGGAGAGCGAATAACGCGCGCTCGCCCGCGTGTTTCACTTTCCCCTTACCGTGAGCCTGGAACAGGCTATTTCCCTTCTGGCGTCCAGTGCAGGGCGGTTTTTGCAATGGAGGTTTCCTGGCGAGCGACGTGGCCAATCCACCTCCAGCGTCTCCTCATCAAGATGGTAGCCATTGGTTCAGTTCTACAGCGTTCAAAGAGATCTTTATTTGAGATTACATTGGGCCAAAAGATGCGTAAAATACGCCGAAGGCTCTTGGTGTGAAATGTGGAGAGTTTGGATAGATCCTTCTCCGTTAAGCGCCAACATTCTGAACCATGCAGAAGGGTTGTGAGCACGCAGCTCTGATAAAGCTTCAGCTTAGTACGAGTACTGTAAGTGGGGGAGCGCCATACCTTATTCATCATGTTGAGCGAGTTCCTGGCCTTGTTGAGACGGCTCTGGATGTCCAGGTCGGTTCCTCCATCCGTACTGATGATGCTGCCGAGATAGGTAAATCTGTCGGTGTACGGAAGTTCTTCATTATCAATCTGGACTGGTCGTGTGCTGGTAGTATAGTGCAATAACTTTTATTTTTTTAACCTTATTATTAAGGTGAGAGTTATGACCGAGAAAAAAAAAAATGCAGGCGAAAACGGCCCCAACTTAAGAAAAACCTAGTTTCATATTTTAAAAAGTATTGCTTCCAAATGTGTTCTGCGAGTGAGTGAAAAAGAATTCTTAGCGTTATACAGAAGTGCTACGTGGTGCTATTTAATGATTCTGTTTTTACTTAACTTTCCAGAATGAAAAGACCTGTGGTATTGTTGATCAAAATCCCGGTACAAAGCCATCAGACTCAGGTTTGTGAGTTCCTTCGATGGGCGATGAAGGGTTTGGACGAGAGAACGGCTGACATTTCAGACTATCACTTTCTGTCCAAGAGCCCGTTTCATACAGACGATGCGGACAATTTGGCATGTTCCCTTGGTGTCCGTATTAACAAGGCTCCACTGTATTATTAAAACACTACAACAAATCGTTATGTCTTATTGTGGTTTTCAGTGACATGCGAACTCTGAATTTCAATCCTCAACCAACGGTTTAAGCTTTTTGCTGCCGTCAATCATCTTGGCGGACCACTCGGGAAATAGAAGTTCACTTCATTCGGGTCAAAAGGTCACATCCGTTAGTTGTGATTGGTAGATTTCGATCCATTTTGTTTATTTCTGTTTTTCGTGGTTCCTTGGCTGTCGCCATAATTATGATTGACAGCAGCGACAAACGCTATCATTAGTTGGATTTTGAATTTCATAGTTTGCATATCACTGAAAACCGCAGTAAAATTATTGTATATCAATGTCTAACGCTGCGTGTCGGTCAGCAGTCAGTGGTGCTAGGAGTTGAACTGCAGTACATGAAACTGACTCGTGGTCGATGTTTATTTCTTCCTGTATGAAGTTGTTTTGCAACTGGTTCCTCTTGTGGTTCATTCCCCGTCTCATCAACTGGAGCTGTGAGGAATATTCCTTTAATGATAAAATACCTAGATAATACAATATTTTGAATCTCTAGGCTATATTAATTACAAAATTAGGCGTAATTTTTGTTATTTTTGCAGACTTTGTTATTCATTTCCAACACAAAGGAACAGCTGACTATATTCAAGTATGGGGTATGCCTCGTTTGACGCAGTTCACTGTGTGTTCCTGGACGCAGTCAAATGATCCTTCTCCTGTTGGCACTCTTTTCAGCTACGCAGTGCGCGGACAGTTCAACGAAATTCTGATTATATACAAAAATGGTTTTCAACTGCATATAAATGGAGAGAGCAGGTTTGTTATTCTATTCCTTGAAAAAAAAGTCGATCAATAAAACGTTTAGCGTGGAGCGTCGGTTTGTAACCAGTTTTGCGTACCACAATCTCAGATAGCAGTACTTATTTTATTTTTTTAAATACCATTAGAAGTCTTAGAGTATACGATTTCGTCCATGATAAAAACAAATTAAGGTGGCTCCATTACCATTTCAACTAGTCCATGGTCAAATGTCTTAAAGTGCTACTGTGATGCAATTTTAACCTATTGATTTTTTAGTCGTTTAATGGCGTTTTTAACGAAAAGTTTAAAATTGCGTTTTCCGTTTTCAAATATCTATTTTAGTTCCGGAGATATTCAAGCTTAAAAAAATCGCAAAATATGCAAATTAGGGAACTGATGACGTCATCTACTCAACCCAATTTTATGTCAAGTACAAAAATTGAATTATCTCAGTCATTTTTTTGCAGAAACCAATGAAACTTGGCAGACTAATAGTTTTACAGAAAACATACTTTCAGTTAAACTAAAATTACGTTACCATGGCAACCCACTCTTTTCCAGTCCCCTGCAATTTACTTTTAATATTTTAATTTTTTTAAGTTCGGAAAAATGCAACCCAGCCAAGACGACTGCCAAATTCATTCATATGCTTGCCAAATCACTCATGTAAACCATCATTGGCAAATATCAAAAAAGAATGCTAGAATCTGCCAGAAAAGCCTTTAGCATCCAGGGGATCTGGAACCTAGTATGTCGCCATGGTAACCAAATTATTAGTTTCAAATTGTGGAACACAACCACCAGAAGGTTACTGCAAAAAATCAGAGACTTGTGGTAAAAATTGGTTGAGATATCACTTTCTTCATATTTGGTTGAGTGTATGACATCATCATTTTGCTAATTTGCATATTCTAAAAACTCTAATATCTCTGGAAAGAATAGAGATATTTGAATAAAGTGAACGGCATTTTTCTTCTCATAAAGTGTTCTTGTTAATATGTTAAAACGGACACAAAAGGAAAGATACGAATTTCATCATAGTAGCACTTTAAGTGCCGTCGGTTCGAATGCTTTGTTAACGTAATGGTAGAGCGATTTTCGCCTTGAGTTTCAAAAGATACTTGCATTTGCTCTGGTTTTGCATAACTTCGCTCAGTGTATGGTACCCCACCACTTTCTCAACCAATCAAAAGTAAAATGAAACCAATCGTCACTCGCTTGCACCGGATTTCCCGCACGTCGTGTATTTGCTTTCAGTTTGTTCACTGAATTGCTTCCGTCTTTTATAGTGGCAAGGGTCGTTAATTTGGATTTTGTTTACGACACTGAATCGAAATTAAATCTTGCTAAACCAGTCAACAAAAGAACTTTTTTCTGTTTTTTATCTCTTTACTTAAGGACGACATCGTTATCAGCAAATGATGAAAGGTGGCATCACTTGTGCGTGTGCTGGAACAACGAAAAGGGCGTTTGGAAATTTTACAAAGATGGCCAGGAGAGACATCGGGGCGATGGGCTCAAGACAGGTTACGCAATACAGCCAAACGGGACTTTAATCCTGACTCAAGAGCAAGACTCATTTGGAGGAGGTTTTAACATAGATCAATCGTTCCAAGGAATGCTGACAAATGTCAACATGTGGGACCACGTGCTTCCTCCAGAGGAAATTCGTGATATGTCACAATCATGCCTGGCAGGGGAGGGGAACGTGTACAAGTGGTCTGATTTCAAAGATGGTCTTAAAGGCACACCCAGGGTTGTTATCCCATCTTCATGTAGATCTCCAACTGTTTAGTGCCCTAGTTTAACGTTATTATAAGTTTTGAATCAAAGGCAAAGTTAAATCGTCGGAGAAGCAAAGCTTGTGAGTATTTTTTTAGTGCAAGAATTAACGACAATAAAATACAACGTTTCGACATCATTCACGATGGCCTTAAAGAATTAACGACAATAAAATACAACGTTTCGACATCATTTACGATGGCCTTAAAAGCATACAATGGGTTGGTATCCCATCTTCTTGTAGATCTTCAACTGTTAAGTGTTCTAATTAAACAACAAGCGTGTACTATGTTTTTTTTAGTTAATGGCTATTTATACTTCGTTAAAGGGAAAACTTTGATGAAAACTAAAATAAACACGTTTTCATTTGTACGTCATTTGTTGCGGTTTTAAGTGGTATTAAACTAATAAACAAAATAAATTGGCGTTATTTTACGAGGGTAACACATAACAGGACTTGAGACTGACAAACCTGTGGCCCTCGGATTCCTGGTCGATTTGGAATTTAGAAGTGTTGGTTTTTGTGGAAGAAAGAAAACCAGATGAACCCGAGGAGAACCCTCGGAGCAAGGGCGAGAACCAACAATTAACTCAACACACATCTGGCACCAGGCTGGAATCGAACCCGAACTACATTGGTGGGAGACAAGCGCTCTCACCACTGCGCTATCCCTGCTCCCCTCACTGGCGTAACGATTAATATTCTGGCATAACGTTTTGTCATGTGACCTCGCAGATCAGACCAATTATATTCGTTTCAGGCCAAGTGCTTTCGAGGCCTTGTTCTATGCACTCAATTGTTGTTGAATCTTATGAATCTTACGTGTATCTTGTTTATTGGACGGAAGCGATCACTTGTCGTTCAATATATGCAGCCGGATCGCACATGGCGTTTCTGCCCAACAGCGGCGGCTCATTTCTGTTATTCCTGTGGCATCATTAGTAGGTGCAATCATCACATTACCGAATATTTAACTACTACACCTTACACGTTTTAAAGACGAGCCGAGGTACGTATTTGAATTGCTAACATAAATTTTTCAAACAAAGAATATCTGATCTCATAGGAGCTTAATTTTTAAATTTTCGCTATCCATTCACTACGCTATAAAAATGACTGTTTCCCTAGATTTTAATCTTATTTTGATGTTTTTCTTTCAGTGAAATTTTTAAATAGTAACAAGTTAATTCGATCAAAGCAGAGATACATTTATTGTTAAAGCTGATGGAGTTACCCTTTTGAAATAAAGGCTTACTATACATTCAAGCTGAAAACCAACCTTTTCTCAGGAACCGTTCAGAATTATTTTAAAATTAAATAAAAGGTTCCCTTTAAAATTGAAGTACCATTTATAAGTTTAAGCTTTCTTTCAAAGAAAACGAATGAATTTTCCAAATTTAATAAGGGTCATGCTAGAAATGAAGCTGAAAAAATAACCCTGACATATTCAAATCACTAGTGAAATGTTTTTCTACACTGAAAAGCTGGGTGCAAAGTAGAATCTGTAAGCTTGGCTACTTCTTTTATAAAATATCACAAAAAACTGTAGTGAAATTAGTTTGCAGCTTTCTCTGTTATGTTAAACCCTACTTTTCAGTACGGAAATAATTAGTGTGAGCAATTTCTTATTTGATTTCGGGACAATAGAAAATTCAGGATTACCAACGCTAAGATTTTAAATACCCTGGAGCAATAACTTTGAGGTGGTTTTAGGACAAAGGAAATGAATTACAGTTTACTTGGAAGCACAAGGAAATGAATAGGGAATTGCCAAGTTGATGTCAAAATGTGCGAGAAAGGTGGTTTGTGATGTTTTCTGAGAAAACGCGGCCCTAATAAATTGTTCATCACAAATATATTTTATCGTTCCTTCTTTACCTACAGTGTTTTATCGATTGGCTTTACAAAATAACGTAAAATAACGTAGTTTTAACAAGTACAGTTGTATTGCTATTTTTCCCAGTTGCCTTCAGTTTAGTTCCCGCAAGCAGAATGTTCTTGAAACTTTTTCTGTGTGTTGCGAATAAGTTTAAATTTAAAAAAAAAAGAAAAGCTTAAATTAAAAAAAAGTATCAATATAAGTTTAAAGGCAATAAGTCCCAAAATTAGTTTAAGTGCAATAAATTGTTCGTTCAAGGTGCTTATACGGTATCTTTTAAATATGAAAGCTCTTTTTGTTTCTTTGTCATTTTTCACTTTAGAAAAATCACTTTTACTTTGTTGTTTACCTTTCAGATTTGTTAAATTGCAAAAACTTATCAAAATGACAATTTATGGAAAGCTATTGTTCATCGTGACTCTTTGTTCAGTGTTTGAAACACTGATGGCAACGAGTGAGGTTAGTGGCCAATGTATGACAGAGCATAATATACCTGGCATGGCTCTCAAGGGTCACACTTTTAAAAGGTCTGTGGTGCGAGCACCGTATATGTGCGACTTCAAGTGCGAACAAGACGTCAGATGCCAGAGCTTCAACTACGTTATCCAGGAGAACGTTTGTGAGCTGAACAATGGAACGAAAGAAGAGAAACCGGAGTATTTTGTTCGAGATCCAGAACGGTTCTACATCAAGCGTCTATCTAAAGTACCCAGGAAGGGTAGGTGTTGTCTTGCAAAAAGAAAAATAAGAAAAAAAGGGGAAAGAAAAACTGTACGTATCTGAAACTGTATTTGACTAAAATAATGAATGTCAGATTACTCTATAATCTTGGCGCACAATTCCACTCAATTTAATTTCAAAATCAGAAAATTCATCCTCAATGGGCGTTCCGATTAAGACAAAACGGCGTTAAATATGGCGTCAAAAACAATTTATCTATCAAGGCAGGCGCCGGGGGTTGGTCGGGTGTTGGGAGGAGGGTTATGGAAAAGGGACATGGCCGTCATTTAATCTCCATAAAAAGTTCCGAAGTTCATAGTTTGTAATCGAGGGAACCTGGATGATTCCACAGTTTGCCTTTTAATGATCTAATGACTACTCGTGTAATAATAAATTAATTTTTTTTTCATTAATCAAATTCTTAAATTCTCTTGGCCAAGCTTGGGCAGTTATTATGGCTTTTTATATAATTTAACCATAATTGGAGCAATTGTATAATAAAATTGAACGCTACAAAATTAGAACGACGTTTCGACCTTTCGACGGTCATTTTCAAGTTAGGTGTTAGAATAAAATTACATGTGTAAATATTGTAAAAGCGCTAAAATATGTACATACAAACAATAGACAATAAGAATAAAAAGGCTAAAAATGGCTAAAAAATAGCTTTGCGCGAATGGCATGCATAGTATAAGATTTTAAGGAAGTGCCAAAGCAAGCTTGTTAATGTTCTTATTCTCGTCGTCTTATTCGCTGCGTTTTTAATTATATCTTTTACAACTATGCATGCCATTCGCACAAAGCTATTTTTTAGCCATTTTTAGCCTTTTTATTCTTATTGTCTATTGTTTGTATGTACATATTTTAGCGCTTTTACTATATTTACACATGCAATTTTATTCTAACACCTAACTTGAAAATGACCGTCGAACGGTCGAAACGTCGTTCTAATTTTTTAGCGTTCAATTTTATTATACAATCAACTTCCAAAAACTTGTTAATGGGAGCAATGTTTTTTAATTTCACTCGTAACCATTTCATTACCCAAGTTGCATACAAATAAAAGTAATCGTGAGAGTGAAATATACATATGCGGATAAATTTTTCCTCACAGCTTACGCTTTCCAATTCCTACAAAATGAGAGTGACGATTTTGTTCACGTGGAAGGCTTGCCAGATCTGACGCAATTCACAGTGTGTCTCTGGATGCAGTCCGACGATACTGAGAGCCAAGGATGTCCAATAAGCTATGCGTTACCAGAGGAACACAATGAGCTGGTTATTTATAACTACAATGCATTTCGTCTTTGTATTGGTGGCCTTTTCAAGTAAGTAAAGAAAAACTACTTTAGTTCTTATATCCTTCCCTCCACAGTAACTAGTCTGCGGTTTTATGTTCTCGTTTTATTAATTTTTTTCCGAGTTCAGTGGCCGGCTGCATTTTGAAAGTATAAAATTGTACCCCCTCTATATATATTTGTGACATGATTGACTACCCCTTTAACGTTTGGAACTTTTTTTTCCTGATGCGTTATGCAACCTAACTGATATTAACCACTTCGCTAAGATCTGCACAATAACATATATTTTAATAAGGGGTATACCTACTATGTACGGAGAGAAACGACTTTTTTTATATTTCTCTTTTTAACCTTTTAACCCATTTATTTCAAAGCCATGACTTTCTTTTTATTTTTTTAAATATTTGTTGTGAATGAAAAACACAAACTGCTATTTGTATTTCAAGACGTTTTGCCCTTTCGGATAAAATGTACATGCATTCCGGCCAGGTTTAAGTATCTAAACTTAAAAAATAACGATTTTGCAGGTAGTCTTGAGCAGTGGAAAAATAAAACATATCTTTTTTTTTTACAGAGCAACGTCAGTGTCCGCTACTGATGGCAAATGGCATCACATATGCGCCTCTTGGGAAAATACTGCAGGCTCATGGAAATTCTACAAAGATGGTGATGTAAGAGCACAAGGAAGTGATTTGAAGACTGGTCACGTGATCAAATCGGGAGGATCTTTTTTACTGGGAATAGAGCAAGATTCTCCCGGAGGTGGCTTTGAAGTTTACGAGTCGTTTAGAGGGATGATGACGAATGTGAACTTATGGGATCACGTGTTATCGGCAGAAGAAATTGAGAGCTTGTCAAAGTCGTGTCTGTCAGGGAAAGGGAACGTTCTCAAATGGTCACATTTCACACATGGTCGTAAAGGAAATACAAAGCTTGTAATTCCGTCTCCTTGTGAGTCCCTAAATGGATAGGGCTTGTGAATTGACAGTTTACTCCGTACAAGATTTTTCCGCTACGAACTTGACATCGAAAGCCAAGTCATTTGATTGTATAAAACTATCGTAAGTACTAAAAACTGTTGTTTCGGTATTTAGTATCCAGTTTGTTGCACACATGTACAACCACATAAAATATAATAATTAAATCATGTGTTCACAAGTATCTGTCAATCCATTACAATTTGAATATTCAGAAAAGTAAACAGTAATGTAGATGTAAGGTGATGTCTTTCGCATGGCTATTAATAATGCAAATCTGTTTGCAAATGCGGAAATGATTCCAGCGCCATGAAATATTTTCATTGTTAGCCGTATTACAGTTTGCTCCAATTTTCACAAGGTCTCTTTCTGGCTGGGCTGGATGCTTATGAGAAAAGTTGGACCACAGGTAACCAAAGCGTACTGTAAGAGTTTGTATGGGAGTGTCCTATTAGCCCGTTTGTATGGATTTGAAAAACATTGATATCTCCATTTTCCTTAAAAAAAAAGTTTCAATAAAGTTTTAAACCTGGTGTCCTTATTTTGTTTCTTTTAGTGCTTCAGAAAGCCGCATACGCGCGATCTCGTTTCAACTGTCTAGCGCACACTAAACGTAATAAGGCCAGAAGAAGAGATGCACAGAGTAGAAGATAGAGAGAAAAATAAGAAAGCAGAGAAAAACGAAAAGGAAAAAAGCAAGGAAAAATTTTTTGGAACGGTTCAGCCAAAAAAGTCCAAAGTTTGGCTGCACGCGCCAAAGGAAAATAATGTATATTTTAACAAGGAAATTTCTTTAAACGGATCCTTTTTTACTATGGATAATTAATTATTATTATGGATAATTAAGGTGTACTAATAATTCGGATTAATAGAAATCGGATTGATAACCGTCAACCGTCCGGACCTCAGAAAAAGCAATAAAAAGCTATGAAAGCGTTTTTAAAAAATAGTAAAGGAAATTGAGGCATGGACGACTAACTTCAAGGAAAAATGGAAAACTTTTAATAACACTTACATTTTTTTGAGCTAAAAAGTAAGCATAACACTAGAATAACGGAAATCATCCATCTTAAATCACAATAGATAAAAAATGCAGTCTGCGTGAACCTACCCGTACACAAACTAAATACACTCGTTTACTAGTTGTCCTCCTCCATACAGGAAAGAAATCCGATTGCCAAGTCCCTTCCGTATGCCAAAGTCTCAAGATGTTTGTTTTAAACACCCGTATAACGGTAAGACCGAACCTCAGCTCATGAAAATGAAAAAAATTATTCATTGATATCACAAAGGATCACAATCACTGAAAAGTCAAAGCCTTACCAGGTGACAAGTCTACTTTAGAGATATGATGGAAGCACTTTGGCACTCTTTGTGATAATTTACTATTCCTGAATATAGATCGTATCACGTTTAAACAGTCTTAACAAAAAGTGAAAGTATTATAAATTCACTTCACTGTAATTTGAGAGGTAATAAACGTTTAAGTCCAAATGGAGCTATTAAAATTTATTAATCCACTTACGAGGGCCTTTAAGATATAGTAGCTGTCAGTAAAATATTTGAGAAAGAAAAGACGTTCTCAATGCCAATCACTACGTATACGGTGTACGTATCTTTAATTTCTTGGAGAAGTACGTACTTAGACTCAAAAGTTTGTTTTCACAATTGTTGTTAACCCGTGTGATAAAATCTTCCTGCACTATATGATTTCTTGAACAACATAAGTGTTAGGCATTTTCGTTCTGAAAGATCTTTTAGCCGGCGAGTTGTTTCTTATGCTAATGCCACACCCTTTTAAAGGAAGAAAGAGCACGAGCTCCGAGAACATGTTTTCTCAATTTTTCATCGGCTACAGGATTCTTAAAGCCGCTCGTCGCTTCGTAGATCTTGAAGTCCCTATTTTGTTACAAGCAGGATATTTAAAAACTATGCCACAATTCACACCCAAAAGTTAAAAAGTAGTCTTCAAACTAGAAAAACAATCCCTGATACGTATTTAATTTTTACTGGCCTGCAGTCTTCTGTAAACACTACGTAATCATTACTAGATTAATTAATCAAATTTTGCAACTAAAGACCACACAAGTGATGGTACTAACTCTAGTTGAGCTCCAGCTATAATAGCGCGGTTTATTTGAATTTCATTTAGGATGCTTTGTTATATATGGTTTGATATTGCATTTAGACCAAGCCATTACATTGACCTCTCTAACTCCACCACCTTTGTAGTATCGTTAGATTAAAAGTCAACTGACAGCTATTTTCCTGATCCGTGCAAATGATGAGACAGACAGCTGGTCTGTCCTTCCCGGTCTTGGTACGTGCCGCGGCCACAGGCTTTGCACTTGAAAGTTTCTTTGTCATAAAACGTTCCCACGGGACATGCAACTGTGAAACAGAAACATACGACACTAAATTAATGGTTTACTTCAAAGCGTCAACCTATTTAGACCTTATTAGTAAGGAAGTGAAACTTTGTGCAAATAAACACATTTCGATTCGACTTTTTTTACGAAATCATCGCTAGCGTGTGATTGCAGTGTTTAAGTTGGAAGCATGGCATAGTGGAGTCGAGCACGAGTAAAGGGAAAAGAATGCTTGAAGCGTACATTATGAGTTCATCTGTAGTTTTTTTTTTTTTTGGAAGACCCAAAACATGGACTAGACTTATAAGCCATTTCCGAGTTGCCTCTTACCTCTCTTTCAAAACGTGCAGGTAAAAACGTTTCTATTTGAAAAGTATTAAACTGGTTGTAAAACAGAGGAAAAGACGTATCGGAAATGACCTACTATCTCAAATTAATGCTTTTAAGAATGGCCAGGAAAAAACTTAATTCTCTTACTAGATAAAAATGTTGGAAAACAACCGGCTTGTCGGGACTAAAAATTGAAGCCAGAGAAAGCAAGGCTAGTCGATATGAAATAAGTTATTATAACTATTGGTCTAGTTTCAAGTGGTGAATATAAGAATGAGGCATTCTGATTGGTCAAGAAGCTCTTGTTTATGACGTTATATTCACCTCATTTAGAGGCAAATATGGCATTTCAGGACTTTGTTACCAAGCCACGCCAACTTTGCCATTCAGGCAAGTAAATATTACGGCATTTCTTGAACGAAATTTTCGTTCATTCGAAAGAAATCACGTCAAATTCGGAGTATTCAAAACAGTTGGAATGTTGAAAATTGCCTTCGAAGGGTTTTAAACCGAAGATACTTTCAAGAGATGGTTGTCAAGGCATTAAAATTGTTGCTAAGGACGGTGGTTTTAGAGATCGTACGCGGCCACAAGAAAGTCAGTGGCAGATCAATTGACCAAAATTATTTAGTTCTTTTCTGGTCAGAGCTACTCGACGTATTTCAAGAGGATTTACACAATTGCTCAGAAGTCGCCAACGATTAAACAAAGGTACTAGATATCTGTCTTTTACGTAGTGTTTGTTTTGTTTCGTTTTATTGCTTAAGGAGGCTCGATGTAGTTTTTTTAGCCCTAGGGTGGCCGTTTTGAAAATGAAAACTATCTAGGAAGCCAATATTCGATTTTTGCCAAAATACACCATAATAATCAAATATGACCAAAGTTTAATTTTTTACGGGTCAATTAGTCACAAAGGTTACCATAGCAACGATTGTCGTTTTCTTTTGTTTTCAAACAAGCTTGATTTTCTCGAACTCTAGGTTGACAATTGGTATTTAGTTTTTGATATGTTAAAGTACAGTGGATTGGCTACTTGTAGACAAAATTTCAGAAAAATCTGTAAGAGCGTTTTAGAGTTAAACGAGAATTAAGTTTTTTGTAACTTCTTGTAGTTTCCTAGTACAATTGGCAGCCAATATATTTTAACAAATTAAAGCAAAAACTCTCTCGCTTTTAGTTAATGGTCTTTGATGGTGTAAGTATTTATATTTCATTTTGAATAACTGCGTTCAAATACTACGAAACAATTTAAAAGCACCTATTTTACATTAAAACGGAATTTTTCTGAAAATTTCATTCTTGATTTACTTGAAAACGCTAACTACTCTAACTTACAGATTTTTTTAAAATCCTGTCAACAGTTAGTTAATCTACTAATCTTTAACATATTTAAAAAAAATACAAAAAGTCAATATAGATTTCGAGAAAATTAGGCTTGTTTAAAAACAAAAGGAAAGAACAATCGTTGCTATGGTAACCTTTGTGACTAAGTGACCAGTAAAAATTAAACTTTGGTCATAATTGATCATTTTGGTATATTTTGGCAAAAATCGAACAAAAATCGAACATTTGCTCCCTAGATAATCGATGAATTAAACTTGTTTACACGTATTCAAGCGAGTACTTGTGTTTGTTGTTTCCGTGTTTTATTTTTTTTATTTTTATAGTTCTTGATATTCACCTCTGAAAATTAGTCTAAAACAAGTATTCCCCTCAGGCTCGGTGAATCTCGGCGAATATTCGAATATTCGCCGAGATTCACTTCGCCTTCGGCTAATAATATTAATTGTTAAATAACCATCATATTCAACATGGGTAATTTACTTCAGGTATTAAAAATCGGCAGATAGACATCTTTTTTCGACTTTTTTTGCTTGTTTACAAGCAAAAAGAAGTAGAATAGCGTTTACCTGGGCTAAAATCTGAACCGGAAGGGATTGCATTCTTGTTAACTCTCAAGGGACTGTTTTAATTTCTCAAGGGAATACTTTCCGCTGTGGGTGATCAAAGCGCGTGACTTGTAAAGTGTCACTCTATAGTTGTGCTTCAGCACTTCCGTTCTTGTAGAAAAACGTGACTTGTCAAATTTACAAACATTATATAAGAATCAAAAACGTGAGTAGCCCAAATCTTACGTCACATAACCAATTAAGAATGTAAGGGGTTCAGCGCTCGAAGGCAGCGAAGTTTAAAACGATTAAGAACGCAATTTTTACTAGTACAAGTCTTTAGGCGCTAATATTAATTTAACCTAAAAACACATAGCGAAAACAAAGACCGCTTGGACATGTCCAAGCTATTTAAAACTACCACTACGTCAGACCCATGTCACGCGATCTCTCGCTTGTAGCTATAAATAATCATTCACCTATTTTCAGTTTGAATACTCTGCGCTCTGTTTGTGTGAAATATTTATTGTTGTGTTACTCAAGCGTTTGGCTCCGAGTACAAGTCGTACAATTTACCCGGAACGTGTTAAATATTGCAAAACAACGACTTATTTTCTGGATATCCCAATTTTTGTTTTGAGTTTACGGTATTTTGAGAATCGAAACGTTATCGAAACGTAAGTTGCAAGCTCAGCAAGAATGTGTCAAAGCACGGGATACAGAAACACAATGGGATAGCCTTTATAGTCTACTTTTTATTTTGGTGTGATTTGGCTTTCTTTTAAATGAACTGGTTTGGGTTATTTTATTGAACATTCGGAACAAAATAAATATTTGCATGCGTAAGCTGGCATTTTTCCGGCTTGGCATGTGGTTTTAAAAAGCTAAAGATGACGTGGTAAAGGAAATTCATGTCACGTTCACTCCGTGACTAACGCAAACACGACTTGCGTGTTTCTCAAGTGAGTGCTTTTCTAAAGATTTTACTGTGCGGCGCCGTGCCTTTAATTTAGCCAAAGCACTGAAAGAGGTTAGGAGGTCAAACATTACCCGCACGAACACACTAAAACGTTGCTAATAGTTAACCAAAGGGAACTCATTTCGTGACAATTGATTATTTCTGCTGAGTTACACAATTTAGAATTGCAACATCATCTAGCAAAGCGCACTATTACTAAAAATAGATTTCGCCACATGATACCACCCCCCCCCCCCCCCCCCTGCGTGAGTCGGACAACAATTTTAGTTTTGGCAAAGGCTTTGTATGGAGGGACGCATTCTTGACAAGAAAAAAAGGGCGAGAAAGGCACAATGAATGATTTGCCACTAATCGCATCCTGTGTTTTGCGTGGAGGATTCTGGGATCGCTAGGGGGCAAACATTGCAAGTCGCTAGAAGAAAATGTATGGCGAAAAGTTGTTTTGACACTCAAAAATACGATTTTGGAGGGAGATCAAGGCTTTTTCACCAGTATTTTATCAGAAATGGATTCGGGCAATGTTGGTACGTTGAAAGTGTTAGGTTTTGTTTGAATAACCGTAAGATATGCGATAAAATCTACCGCTTTTATGAAGGTTTACATGTATTGTGAAATAGACATCGCGTGTTAAACTGGGGTCTCGAAATGTTATAAAATTGGAAATAGCTCAATAAAGTCCTTTCAGTAGTTGAATAATATTTAACGTTTGCACAAGCTGTAAATTTATTAGTCGCGTCTTTTATAAACAAAGAATTATTATGGCTTCGTAATATTAAAGGTGACAGACATTCACAGACTCCTACGATCGTGACTTTTATAAATTTCCCAATCGCTTTTGGATTTGGTCGTTTATTAAATCTATTTTTTTTATTACTAGTTTATAACGGGAACTATATCCTTGTCAGCTGTATTATTAAGAAGTGTTTTAAGTTGAGTAGAGCCCTATCAATGCCGCCAGCAAATGTGTAGAGGTCGAAGGTCTGCGTAGTTCCCCGGTAGTACATTTTTACACCTCAGTCGGATGACAGTGATCGCTACCGGCCGGGCATATTACTAAAATTATTTGTATAACTTAGCATAGAAATAATCCTGTACACACGTAAATACAACCCAAAAGGCTTTAGTAAGTAATTTCCTCCCGATATATACCTAACTTCTAATATTTCGAGACCATTTTGAGATGTTAATTTCAAAATAAACCTTACGAAAGCAAGGAGGTTTATCGGTAAACTTGATCACATATTTCACGGTTATTCAAACAAAAACTTACACTTTTGAATATCAACAATGCCCAAATCCATTCCTGATAAAATACTCGCGAAAAAGCGTTGATCTCTCTCCAAAATAGTATTTTTGAGTGTCAAAAAAACTTTTCGCCATACATTTTCTTCTAGCGACTTGCAATGTTTCCCCCTAGCGATCCCAGAATGCTCCACGCAAAACACAGGATCCGATTAGTGGCAAATCATTCATTTGAGGCCGAGATTCTCGAAAGACTCGAAAAATGATAGATTTCAAACATTTTTGCTTTAGTAAGTGAAAAACAGATTGAAGGTATCCAAAAAATGGCCCAAAATTGAATTTATTAGTCGAAGATCCGCTAATGACACCTTGATTTCCACTGCAAAATTATTCAGGCTGCCGAGAAATTTAAGCGGCGGATAGCGAATTACTATCGAATTATATAATTTCGAAGGATAGCACTTGTATGTTTGCTTCATTTAGGCACCGGAAAGATCGTCGGTTGCAAGAAGTTCAGAATTCTTCCCGAATTTGACGGCACTGATCGCCGGCCATCCGATCTGTTTCGACACATGATAGATAGAGGGCGAAAATATTATGCTATTCAAACGCCTTTCTAATAGAATTTACGGTGGGTTTGATTTAAATAAAGCTATTATTTATCCCCATTACTATTACAGACTGCAGCTACAGCTGCCGAGCTCGAACAGTGTATATTAAATAGTATTTGCCGCGACAATTGTGTAACGAAATTGACCCCGTTTAATATTCGGGTCAGGCAAGGGGACCGATCGGACGAGCGTTTCTTTGTGTAATTTTGTGGTGGCATATAAAATCTGAGGTTAGCTCTGTTGTGTTGCAAAATGTGCCACTAAGAACAGTGTAAACGTTTTGCATTTCTCATAAAAATAAATGTTTTCTGTCAGCAAATCCCGGCAGCAAATCGGGCCTTTATAATCCATTCAATATCTGAGAGTAAAACATTTTACACATTTATTGAATAATCGCTCTGTTTGTCAAACCTTTTGTTTCAAACCACGGTTTGAGCTTTCTACGTTGCACAGGTAAGGCTTTCCGAAGTCCGAGCCAATCTGGCCATGGTTTTGTGAAACAATCGCTAAATATGCCTCCAAAGTGCCCGCCAACCATACATTGCTCTTACAGAGCGGTTTGTTTGTCCGAATTTTGACTCACACCGGGGGTCAAATTCTGTGACGTCATTAGTGCGCTTCGCTAATTGCAACATCATTAAATGTGTTAAGTGATATTTATAAGTGTTTTTGTAGCCTGTTGTGAAATTACTTCCGGTGGAAGCAGTAAACGTTAAACGTTTCTTCCGTTCAGAAGTTAATGCATCGCCATTAGAAAAATAAACAGCAACTGTTTTGCTGGAGTCGTTAGAAATGGAATGTGTAGCCGTAAGGTAAAGAATAACGAGGAGAAGCGGCTTTTGGTAATATCCAAACGAAAATTTACTTCTCAATGTGGGGTTAAGATTGCGTGACGAGACAAAAGGTAACTCTGTCGTGCGTAACCTAACCTGCGATCAGGCGTTATTTTTCTGCATTAAGCCGAGTAGAAATCTTTCTAACTCGAAAGGAAACAACTATTTCGATTAAACATGTTAAAGGCAAACGTCAAAGTTTACCTTTTTTAACCAAGCCAAAGTATATGAGTCGCAAAGCACCCAGCCGTCGCAACTGACAAGTACAGCATTTACTCCGCGAAAATAAAAAAATGCTTGAACTGAAAGACGTTTGAATTCTTCCATGATATGTTCGAACAACAATGCCCAGGATAAACCTTCTACTCATACTAACTTCATGCAAAAAAAGTCGATATCTCGAAGAGATCTTTGATTTTATTTCCTGGGTTGTTGCATTTTTTCACTCTGTCAAAATTTTAAGTTTGTGTTGCACGGCTCTTTTACCAGCTTTAAAGCACTCTAAGTTTTTTTTTTATTTAGCTCGTATCATTTTGGTCTGCATGGAGGAATTCGACTTTGAGCAAAGAAAAACTGCACATGCAATTGACATTTTTGCGTGGGTAAAGATCGCCAGTTTTTTTTTTGGCTATATTGTAATAGATTCGCCAGAACAGAGGACTATGCTTCAAACTAGTTGTCCGCAAACCAGAAAACCTGAGCACTTCGTCTTAAAAATTTGCGTCACCATAACCATTTTTGCGTGAGTTTCAGCCAAACACATATCTCTTTACCCTTCCACCAGTACAGTTACGATGTTTTCGGTATGTAATCGAGAACATCCGAGTATTTCAAAACATAAAAATAATTTTATCATTTAAACTTACCGCAGCCCGTTTTGCCGCTGCTTAAAACAGATCCAGGTGAGCATTTAAACTGGGTGGAAAGGTGTGTGAGTGACGACTTTTCCGCAGTCATGTAATTCCCATTGATACTTATCCCGAACTTCCCCGTGGAGACGGTGTACTGCAACTGGAACAAGACAGCTTCGCTGGTTTCCTCTATGGTTGCCTTCAACTTTGAATGGCTTTTCTTGATCGACACCAAAAACAGAATCTGTAAAGGCTCATTTACAGTGTAACATGTAGACGTCCTGACAGCCTGGGTTTCACATTCATCGGCAAAAGAGCATCCTGGAACACTCTTGAGCGATGTTTTCACTTCACGCTGAATTAAGTAGGGCAGTTGCATCAAGTTTTGGCTCCTGTGGCACAATATATTGCGAAATTTCAGAGAAAATCGATGTTTGATTTCTCTTGGCGAGACAGCACCTAAAAAGTAAACATAAAACTCAGAAATGAAAATCCATTCAGATTAAATAAAACGCGTTTAATTGGGTTTATTACTCGGTCTTGAACACCCCTACAACAATGCTCGTTTTTACATCAAAATGTAAATTACGTACGGAATGTCCGAGGAGGCAAAGCAAGGTAAACTTTGCAGTAGTAGAACTGGTTATAAATTCTTCACAATTATGTTTTTGTTCACCATATTTTTTTTTTTTTTTGTAGAAATATATTGTTAGTTTGACATTATACGTATTATTTTGACACTAAACATGCCTTGCGTAATTATTAAGAGAAATTAAGAAACCAATAAAACATGTAATCATTTGTCAATGACACGATTTTCAAATTTGTTTCTACACTCTTGTTTTCTATAACAATTAAATTTAAAAGAATATCGCGGCTCAAATATGCGAAATTAAAAGAATATTTTAAGAATAAACTCGAGGCTGAGATTTTGAAAAGAATATTTTAATTTGTTGTGTTGAAAATTTGTAACATTATTAGCAGTATTAACATACAATTATATGTTTTAACTAAACTGTATTAAATTCGTCCTTTCTCTATACGGCAAAATCAGCCAATTGCAATAAAAGGATAACCTGCACTAGCCAAATGTTTGACATTATTCTTATAGAAAAAAAGAGTGTATTATAAATATTTTTCCCCTTGCCGGACTGAAGTCAGATATTTTTATATAAGGGAAATTTTAAAAAAACATTTTCCAAAATTAATTTTTTTTTTTTTTTTTTTTATTTTTTTTTTTTTTTTTTGTCGGGCCTTTTAGCGCCACCACGCGCATATAAAAGCTGAGTTTAGCGTCCCTTTAAACAGAATCTCGCAAGATTTCGAGTTGACCAAAAGTACCTTTCTTTTTTGACCTTTTTTTAACCTTTGACACAAGCGGGACCGATATGTAAAGGCCTGGAAGAACGAGGAAGCATGTTTCTAGAAACACCCGTACCGCGTAGTTATTTCCCCAATGTTTCCCAATTTTGCCACACGGGAGCGTCGATCCAGCGTCGATCTTGTTTGCAAGAAGCAAAATTTGCTTCTGCTGCACGGCATAAACAAAAACATAAACGAGGAAACAAACATGGTAACATGTTTCCGCGTTTTGCCGGGCCCTGAGTTATTTTCTTTGTTTTTTTTTTTTTACTTTTTTAATAGCAAAGTAATTGGGCCAAAGTACACGGATGATTTTTTTTTTTTTTTATTGCACAATGCTACATTTCAATTGATTTATAATCGTAAAAGGAGAAAACTGGATGAAACACTATGTGGATCATGGAGTGAACGCCCACCATTTAGAGTAGCGACTAGAGTACTTTGGGCTGTTGATCAGCCTCACGTATCAATCGTGTAATTATTATGTTTAAATCTCGCTACTGAAAAGCACTGAAAACTAAAATAAAAAACAATGCACAGAGTTGTAAATATTTACCGTATTATTTGTAAATATTTGTAAATATTTGTGTATTATTTGTGAATATTTGTAAAACTCGATTTAAGATTTACACTGTTCAGAGGCATCTTTTATAGTCGTTTTATTCAGCGGTCTCATTTAACAGATTTCAATTTGGGGTTTTGTTTTCAGTGAAAGTTACAATTACAACTGATACGAGAAAAGAAATGCCAGACTGTCTTTTATTATTATTAACTTACCAGAACACATGGGTAGCTTTACTTTGTCTAATCCATTCCATCTCCACTTAGTATCAGGACCACATACAAACGTAGTTTCTGCATATACGTCGAACGAATGCCCCTCACGGCACTGCAGCTTGCAAACAGGCCTTCCAGCAGCCTTCGAGCAATTTTTATACCCCTTAAATGGTTCTCCCAGTTTTGGACACGCTGAAAAATAATGTATGCATTTGCTTATTTATATAACATTCGTAACGTAGGTGTGTTCGATTGACACGCTTAAGCTCCTCATTAACCCACTGAACGGGGCGAGAGGAGGTTATAAGCCCTGGCCTTATATATTTCATAAAGTTTAGTGGGTTAATAACTGGGGAAGGGAAGAGGGGTGGAGATGGAAAATGAGCTAAAAAGAGTTTTCGATGAGCGATATATAGAGCCACTCTGATTAATCGTATTGATCTGCACACTTATTCATTTGTATTTTTCCTGCGAGGACAACAGTAAGTTAACATGGAAAAGCTGGGTAGGGGAGGGGTTACATTCGGGTGGGGGATCGAGGGTCAGTTTACAACCGAATATTTTGTCGTTAGGCATAATCAGGGGCTTATACATTGTATTAGTAAAAATAATATCACAATCTGCCTTAACAAAATTAGATTCAGAATATTCGTAACCAGCTCTTACCTCTAACAATGCTCATCTTTTTGTCGCAGTTGTTCCCCCAGTAGCCATTCTGACAAACACAGTCATATTGGTTAATACCGTCAACACATTTCCCATGGACACAAGGATTTGAGGCACATTCATCAATATTGATTTTGCAGTGATCACCGGTAAATCCAGGCTCACATGTACAGAAATACTGAGCGTTATGGGACCCGCATCTTGCAAAGTGAAAGGAATTCCCTCCAGTCATCTCCAAAGCTGTGTAGAAAACATAAAAGTGGTTGGCAATAAGCGAGAATATCACATAACGGTATGAATCACAAAGCAAGTTCTACAGTCGTTAAATGAACATGACATGTCTCTCAACATACTGTAATGGCAAAATACAACACTCTTTCTTATAAGACATAAATTATAATAAAAAGTTTTTGTAAGCCCACGTGCATATATTCCTGCGGAGAGGTTTATTAACCTAATGAGAATTTTTTGGGGTGAGGGTAAAGGGCGGGGTTTTTCAGATGGACTTATCATCGGAATTTTACGATATATCACGAGTAAAAACATGCTTAACTTTCTTATTTAATCAAAATAGTGCTTTGTGATATCTACAACTGTCTTAGTCTTGCGTAATTAGCGACAAAATTTCCACATGCAATGTAACCAAGCCCAAGTCTAAAATGTAAGCACAACGTGCCCCTCACTTCTTTCATTTTTTCACAAGAATAGTTAATTTATTGATATTATTTAATTGTTAATCAGATGTTAAAATTTACATCATAGCACTGAAGCATTTTTCCGTCTTAGTGGGTTAGAAGAGCACTCCAAACAAACCATCACAACAGTGCATTCTGCACTTAAAACTGGGATGCCCCCTTTTACTTTTTAACAATTAGACGGCACGCTCGAGGTATCTACAGGCTGATAGAAATCCGGTAGAAACCGGGAGCGAGCCGTCTAATTGTTTTAGCATAGCCAGTAGCAGATTTTTTGAACACACGATATCGCGAGAGTTGATCTTTTGAAGGATTTGTTGAAAAATGTCTGCGTAAAATTGAGCGCCCGCTCCGAGAGCCGTATAAAAATCGATAGAAGGTACCTGTATAACCAATCAGATCGCGCGTTTACCAATAGACGGCAACTGGGTTATGCTAATACTTATTATTAGGTACCTTTGCAGTCCGATTTGAATTTCTTCTCCACATTTCCTTTGATTCCAAAAAGGAAGTCTGGCCAACCTTTTGTGCTACCTGGAATGGGCCAGGTACAGTTCTGAGCCGCCAACCACATGTGATCAGGTTGCGCTGCAGTGCTCCAGACATTCACCTCGTGTAAAGTGCCAGAATAGAAAGTTGACGGATCAGTTTTGTTCTGTGTAGCTAGGAACCTTTTGCCAAGTGAAATCCAACCACCACCTAACATAAGACTTCCTTTGTAAACATGATTTTTCTTTCCAATCTCCAGTCCATCAAAATACACAGATCCAACTCCTGTCACTCCATTCCACACCCCTGCAACGACATGCCATTTATCATCGGCTATAGTAGCATTAGCGCTGATTACTTTATCTTTGACTTGAAGGTGGATTTGTAAGGCTGAAAAATAGAGTAGTATCATTTCGTCGACTTTCTGTTCCACGCTATATCCAAACAGAGTGCCTGACTTGAACTCCGAGTCTGCTCGGACCCACATGGCGACGGTAAAGCGACGCATGCTAGGAACTCTATTCATATGAGGAAGAAGAACCATGTTGTCGGTGGTGTTGCCTTTAAAAATCAGATCAAAGTTGCTTCCAAGGACTGTAAAGATAAGCAATAATTTAGTCACATTAGTCACATATAGTCCATCACTTCAGTAGGTATTTACCCATTTCTTTTAAACGTTTGTGAAAGAGATGAGCTTTAACTGAATAAGAAAGATAATGTTTAATGGACACGACCCTTAAACCTCACCAAACGGGCGAAATGCAAAATATAACTTTTATGTCTATATACTCTGATACCGATCAGAGCCAGGCCATTTCGTTTCAGAGATGGCTTAAAGAGAAAATGAGTCGCAGGCCAGGGTGCTCTCAACTATCGAGGGAGCGAAATGACGCGGCAATCATCTTTATTAGAACATAAATAAGATATAGAAAAAGAGGTTTCAGTCCTCTTAAATTGCTACAGGAGAAAAATACATACCCAAACCAAATTCGTAAAAGTGAAATTCCCCCTTACTAGAATCCAGCTATTTTTTTCTTAAATAAATAATTTACCACTGTCTTAGTACTATACAGACATTTTCCATAGAGGAAGCCAGGCGGAAATTACTGAAAGAATCATAGCAAAAGTAACGAAAGCAAGCTTTCCACGCGGCCTCCGACTTATTGGTCAGTATTGCTGATGGTAATCAAATCTCTTACATTGTTCGGTTGGTGGAAGCCGGCTAGAAAATGCATGCAAAATATCATTTTTTTGCAAACAAGCCGAATGAAAATGATCCTCTTGCAATTGAGTGCACGAACGCAAGATCTTAAGTGAACTTTCTTATGCTCTGTTTTTTTTTAGTTAAAGACATACGCACGATAATTTTAGCTATAAGATAAACTTGATTTATTATTGACAAACAATGGATACTCACGAATATCACAGTGGTCGCCAGTGTATGATGGAAGGCACTCACATTCGTAACCATTCACTAAATCAACACAGAAGGAATTGTCGGAACACGAAACTGAGGCACAGTTATCAATGTCTTCTTCACACTGCAATCCTTTAAAACCAGCCGGGCAAGTACAAAGAAAGGTACCTTTGGAATAATCAGTTGTGCAATTTCCGCCATGAAGACAGGGTCTGGATTGACATACATCCCAATCAGTCTCACAGTCCTGTCCTGAAAATATGTCAAGACAATCGCATTTATACCCTGGAGCCAAGTTTGTGCACGTTCCGTTGTTTAAACACGGATTGGACTCACATTCGTTTATGTCATTCTCGCATAAAGTTCCATTGTAGCCCTCAGAACAAATGCAAGTGAATCCGTTTATGTAATCGGCACAGCCCACACTGTTCTTGCAGGGTTTGTTTGCACAATCGTCTATGTCAAGTTCACAGAGCTGTCCTGTAACTCCTTCAGGGCATAGGCAGGTAAAATTGTTCACACCATCGATGCAGGTTGCATCGTTAAAACACGGTTCTAGCGAACATTCATCTATCTCGAGTTGGCACATTTCTCCGTAATAACCATTGCTGCACTCACATTTAAACCCTTCAGGAGAATTGATACATCTGCCATTGTGGTCACACCTGACTTCCGCACAGTAGTCTATGGTACTTTCACACTGAACACCAGTAAATCCTTTAGGACAGTAGCACGTGTAATTATCTACTTCATCAGTACAGGTTCCATTGTTGACACAGGGGCTTAGCTCACAGTCGTCGATGTTCTTTTCACATTGACTGCCTGTAAATCCAGAAGGACAAGTGCAACGAAAACCATTCACCTGGAACATTGAAACATAACAGATATGAAGAAAAAGACTGTTTTGAAAAGGCTAACTTTTTTTATCATCGGTTCCTCTTTTACCCACGGAAAACTAAAAAAAAGAGATTTCATTTTCTTAGATCTCTGGCTTTGCCTATACTGCACAAGACGAACAAGCCCAAAGTGTTCAGCTTTTATGCGTCCCCTCTCCCATAAGAGCATGAATATCTTTTAAAATAGGGCAAGGAGATCTGTTTTAAAAATGGAAAGTACTGTTGGGCGGTGGGAGTGTTGACTTGATTCTCGCCATCGATGCTTAACAGGTAAAGACGGCAGCTGCAGAAAAGAGCAAAAAACTCAATGTACATAGAAGCACTTATTTTATATCATAGATACTGAGATTTTCTCACGAAAAAACGATTGTGTACAAATGATACGTAAAATACATTAGCCAATAGAAAAAGGGAACGATGAAAACTCACTAGTGAAAAAACATCGTTCGTCCAATCACAAACGCGCACAACGAAAAATCTTTTTGAACAACCTTTCTTTTTTTTTTTTTTAACACCCGCCCGGGGGGGACCTTTTTTTTTTTTTTCCCCCGTTTTATAGAAAAAAAAAAAAAAAAAAAAATAAAAAAAAAAAAAAAAAAAAAGTACAACATCAAAAAAAAAAAAAAAAAAAAAAGAGAAAAAAAGGAAAAAAAAAAAAAAAAAAAGGAAGGATATATAATATGATTTTCAATCATAAAATTCTGTTTTTGAAACAAGTTCAATGCAGGTTTTTTTCGTTGTTGGGCTCGGCAACTTAACTTCGCTTATTGGATATACTGCTTTCAACGGCTAATGTAACCAAAGTTAAGCAAAACAATTTTTATCCAGACAAAAAATTCCTTGAAAGTTTTTGGTCTCGCCAAAAATATCGGGAATGCAGGCACCATTCAACCTTACGAACTGCGGCTACATTGTTCTTTTTCAAGAGAAAAAAGGTCTGCATATTTTGCCTGGTTTCTTCTTTTGTTTGAATTCAAAATTCAAATCTATAATAACAGTGGCAAAGTATAAAAGTTCAGTTAAAGCTTAACTGAGGTTAAATTCTCTCGCGAAAACACAGAGTACCCCTATACTTTTGTACAAAAATTGGTAAACATATATGGGACATTTTAAATTCAGTCTTCTATTGCTTTGTAATGTACAGAAAACAACGGAAAACACCAGAAAAGGTGGTTTGCTAAGTTAAAAAAAAAGGCTACAGAAAAGAAGTAAGCAAGTGCGAACAATTTCCATTTAAAATCTTCTTACAAACACATTAATCTCTACTTCAAACCTTCAAAAAACGCTCAGAAACAGCACAAAATATCTGAATAGTGCTTCCCTAGCTAACATTGTCTTACCATGTCGTGACAAGTCCCTCCGTAGAAACAAGGTAACGAGTCGCATTCGTTAATTTCAATTTCGCAATGTTGTCCCCAAAAACCAGAAGGACAATCGCAGGTGTAGCTGTTTATTCCATCTCTGCAGACGCCTCCGTTCAAGCAAGTGTCTTCAAAACAATCAATGGCATTCGTTTCACATCGTGATCCCACAAAGCCTTCAGGACATTCGCAGATGTAATGAAATACCTTGTCATAACAGGTTCCATTGTTGTAGCAAGGAGAACTAAAACAGTCGTTAATGTCAAAACTGCAATCATCTCCAGTGTAACCTTCCTTACAGGAACATCTGAAGCCTCCAAGCAGGTCAACACAAGTTCCGTCATTGACACATGGATTTGTACCGCAGTCATCAATATTGATCTCGCAATTAATGCCAGTGAATCCATAGAAACAATTACATTTGTAATCGTCCACCTGGTCAATACAATAACCATTGCCAGCACATGGCGAACTTGCGCATTCGTCAATATCAGTTTCGCATTGAGCACCTTCAAAACCATTTATACACTGGCATTTAAACGAGTCTACCTCATCCAAACATGAACCATTGTTGAGGCAAGGCAGCGATTCACATTCGTCGATGTCTATACTGCAATCTTTTCCCGTATAACCTGGCGGGCAACTGCAGGTATAGTTATTTACTGCATCTTGACATATAGCATTGTTTGAACAAGGATTTGATGCACAGTCGTCGATGTTGTTTTCACAATTTAAGCCGTCAAATCCCGGCTTACAGTCGCACTTGTAATAGTTGCCGGTGTTAACGCATGTTCCATTATTCATACAGACCTCGGAAAGGCATTCATCAATCTCGATTTCACAAGTTTTACCTGTGAAGCCATTTTCACAAAGACAGTAAAATCTGTTAATGCCGTCAATGCAGGTGGCATTGTTAAAACAGGGAGTATTGACACAATCATCAATGTCTGTCTCACATTGTTCCCCTTTAAAACCTTCTGAACATACGCACTGATAGTTGTTGGTTCCATCTACGCACTTAGCCCCGTTTTGACATGGAATGGATGCACATGCTTCAAGTTTGTCATCGCAGTTCGTTCCTTGAAAGCCTTTATCACAGATACATTCATAGCCATTTATGCTATCGACGCATGTTGCTCCGTTCAGGCAGGGTGATGTGGAACATTCGTCAATCTCTGCATCACATAACACGCCAGTGAAACCGGGCGCACAGAGGCAGGTAAAATTTCCTGGTATATTGCTGCACGAAGAGTTATTGATGCATGGCGATGACATACATTCGTCAACATCTTCTTCACAGTTGATCCCTTTATAGCCAGCGGAGCACTTGCAGGTAAAGCCGTTGACAAGATCGTAGCACGTGCCGTTGTTCAGGCATGGTTCATTTTTACAGTCGTCGATGTTTATTTCACACTGTTTACCGGTAAATCCAAGAGGGCATGAACATAAATAGTCGGCAACCAGGCTTTTACAGGTGGAGTTATTTATGCAGGGATTCGAGTCACATTCGTTAATTTCTGTCGGACAATAATAAAAAAGCACACAACTCTTGTGAAATATGGAAAATGTACAACTTGTTTCATTGCATGTCTGTCTCTTTCCTCACTCTACCTTCTGGAACATTTTTTAATCAATAAGTAGCATAAATCCAAGCTTTCATTTCTGTTATTCCGACTCTGACAAAAAATTGTAAATTTGGAACAAAAGCACGCAGTTAACAACACCCGTAATTACGTAATTACCAGTTACAAAGCTAACGAAACCTAAATTTAAACAAGTACCTACAAGTATAATGTCAATCAATAACAATCACTTTACATTTTTTACCCGTACCTATGCAGTCCAGACGACTCTTGGATCCTTCCGCCTTGGTCACAGTTGTCCCAGGACATGGCAAACAGTTTCGTCTTCCTTTGTTCGGTTGAAAAGAGCGCCTTTTACATAAGTTACATGGCTGTAATCCATTTGGAGAAAAGGAACCCATTGGACAAGCAACTATGCAAACAAGAGTCAAGATATGTCATTGCTGTGTACGTATTGCTGTTCTCTTTTCTGACTACGGCACTATAACCAATGTACCATGAGTGATCCTTAAAAATACTCAAAAAAAAAAATAGTCAGGGTTAAAAGTGTTGACTTTAGTCCTAAACACGTGTTGCATGTGCTTAGAACACATGTGACGTACTTTCAGCGCGGCTAGATCAGAATACACAATAAAGAGCAAAAAAAAAAAAAATGCTATCACAAAAAGCTACCCATAAATTGCTACTCTATGTACTCCAAGTAACAGAAATGAAATGTTTAAGATGTTTTATGTATCGGAGAATAAATGACATTTCACATTTCTTAATGATTAAATAAGGTTATATATAAAGTGGTATTTACTTCCACAATCTGCAGAGCTATTGGATCCTTCGGATGAAGTTGTCTGCCCCTCCTTACATTTCTTACAGAAAGTCTGACCTGTGTTTTCTTGAAAAAGACCTCTTTCGCAGGGAATGCAAGGTTCCAGTCCAGTAGGTGAGAATGTACCAGCTTTACAGAAAGCTTATTTCAAAAGAAAAAAAAAAACACAAAATATGGACCATATTTTTCGGCAAGCATTCAATCGGTCAATCATTGTTTAGACAAAAAACAACCACGTGTGCTGTATAGTAAAACTGGAAAGAAATCAAGAAATAAGGCATCACTTATTTCTCTGATAGAAAATAAGGTATATTTGCTTAAACGCATGCAACATAATAACACCATAACACGTTTATTTTGACCGTATATTTAAAGTTCTTATTAATAATGATTTTGTTAAACTCAAACAAGTGAAAATAAGCGAAAGTAACCGACGTTTCGGAGGTCTTCATGACGCCATTGTCAAGGAAGGATTAACAAAGATTACAAATTATGCGATTTCAAAAAGTTGTTACGTAAATTAATAAAATAAGGCATGCGAGGCAAATTACAGAAATACTTTTGCACGTATTGAGTCTGATTGCACGTTGAGAGTTGGTTTTAGTTCTCTGATGTATAACATCTCGTGCACTAAGCAATCAAATGTATTTCTGCATTTCTTGAGAACGTTAAAACGTGTGTGTAGGTGTCCGCTCGTATAACCCACATAACTCGCATCGCACAAGTAACATTGAAAACGATACACAACGCGTTGTTGGTTGATGATTTGCGGCTTCGTTTCTTGTACTTTGAGGCCTTGGTCAATTTTACGGCTAACGAACACGGGTTGAACAGTTCTCTGCACCTTTAGGCCTAGGTCCTTGAGTTGTTTCTTGACATAATTGGCTGACTTTTTGTCTTTGAATGGTATGACCACTCGAATAATGGCTGTTGATTCTTGAGGCGTCCGCGAGGGCTGCTGGTCAGCGACTCTTGAATTCAGGATATTAATGATTGTGGAGTCAATAAGACGTTGTGGGTATTTCAATCCTGAGAAAACTTTATTTAAACGATCACACTCTTCAGAAAAATACAACCAAGAGGAAGATAGTCGGTGTGCGCGATCAAGCATGGTGGTCAATAAACTCCGTTTGTAACGATTGTCTACATGGCTTTTATGGTGAAGTAATAAACCTGTGTTTGTTGGTTTCACATAGACCTTGGTTTCAACACGAGGCGCGCGGTTGAGTAGCTGTGTGCCAAGGAAAGGGAGCATGCTGTTCTTTTCCACCTCCATGGACGCTGTTAAGGGTGTGAAGGAAGTCAGTCGCTGTTGTTAAGTCACGCATTACAGTAAGTGTGTCATCGACATACTTACGATAGAAAGAGGGGAGCTTTCCAGTGCGCTCAAGGTTTTCTTCTAGTGAGGACATGAAAACATTAGCTAAAAGGGGTCCGAGTGGGAACCCCATAGAAACCCCATCAATCTGTTTGTAAAGTGATCCATTTAATTGAAACAGTTGGCCTTTAGTGGCTACTCTCAAGAGATCGACTAGATCCGTTCTGGAAGGTTCAGGTTGTACGTTGCATTGAACCAATTGTCTTTGAAAGCTCTGTCAGCCAGGATCTCTATTGTTTCATCCAGAGGTACGTTGGTAAAAAGCGAGCTGACATCATACAATACCAACATTTCTCCCGAATTGATCTTTAATTCATGAATTTCCTTCGTAAATTCAAAGGTATCAGTTACTGTATACTGATTTTGAGATAAGAGCTTCAGTTTCTCGTCCATCCACTTAGCAAGAGCAAAATTATACGTGTGCGTTGCTGATAATATAGATCGTATAGCCAACTGTTCTTTATGGGTTTTTGGTAACCCATACAGGTGTGCCAATCTGGAGCCTACAGGGCGGAGAGAGTGTGCAATGGACTTTGGTAGAATTCTGCGTATAGTAGAGTACGCAAAAGAAATGCAGAAATAAATTTGATTGCTTAGTGCACGAGATGTTATTCATCAGAGAAGTAAAACCAACTCTCAACGTGCAATCAGACTCAATACGTGCAAAAGTATTTCTGTAATTTGCCTCGCATGCCTCTGCAATTTTGCGATTGTTGCTGTAAGGAAAAGTAAAGAATGAAGTTAAATTCACGCCATTACAAGTTCGTCTACCAAAGATGACATATCAAAAACAGAATAATTAACTTATAAATTAGTAGGATGCAGCAGGTAGAAGGCCGGTGAGCAGTCGTTGATTTCTAGTGAAATCTTCGTTGTTTGTTTCGCGCGTTCAGAGTGATCTGCTGAAAATTATAATTTTGAACGTGGTGAAACTAAATCACATTAGTGCGTAAATTCTTATCGCGAAATGGACTTCCCGTTTGAAAGGCCGTGATTGGTCTATCTCAAGTGGATTTAGATAGACACCAGATAGATCGTACTTTTAGAGTTGTAAACAGCGTTGTTAAAATCCTTTGATTAAGCCGCGTAACCTGAGCAACAGACACTGACACTAAAAAAGTAGTCGGTCACACTTGAAACAGTGTTACACCGTTGTAACAGCGTTGTCAAATGTGCTAAAGGGACCTCAGCCATTAATTTCAAGATCGATAAGCTTTCCAATGCAAGGGAACACTTGAAAAGTCATGTTTCTTTATCCACAGGCTTGCCTGAATGCAAAAATGGGTAGCCAGATTTGACTAAGCTTTACTCAGTTTTGCTACAATTCATTGATTTATATGAGCATTTTTACGAGTTGCTCGACTTAAAACAATATTCATTCATAATTTTAATTACTATATAAAATCCTTCAGAAACATGCAATATGTGTAGACAGAGTTTTTTTTTTTTCGTATATATTGCAGATGAATCTATCAAAACTACAATTAAATACCGTACCCAAGCAATTTGAGCTGTTATCCGTTCTCACTTCTGTTGTTGAGGTACCAGGAGGACACTTGGTACACTCAGTCTGCGCGTCTTGTTCCTGATAGAATCCTATCGCACAATCTTCGCATGTACCAGGATGTTTGTTTAAATATGTACCTGCTGTACAATTTACTATGTAACAATAAAGAAAAGAAAAATGGTCTTTATGTTAAAATATATTTCATTTTATGTTGTGCCGTTATTCAGTCATTGATGCGCAAATGACAAGAAGCAAGCAAGCAAGCAAGCAACATTGCAAGTCGCTAGAAGAAGATATATGGCGTATTGAATCATTTTGCTCAGTATTATAAGTTACGTCAAAGGTAGTATACAATAATACAAACTTACGACAGAATCCGTCTCTGAATGTTTGTCCTCTGGCACACAGTTTTTTAGGTTGAGAGAAGTTTAAAGACTTTTTATCCGGCAAAATCTTCTTTCCATTTAAAGTTAAAGGAATGCTGTCGTCATCCACTGCTCGCATAAGTTGCTTGCTTATTTTTTCGGCGATTTGCACCCCTGCGTCTCCAAGCTTTACTTTACTTTGTTTTGTATTGTCCGTGACAATGTTACCAAGGACCACTACGAAAAATCAGAAGAATCCTTTTCTTAGCAGCGCCATCATTCGATATCATAATTTTTTTCGCATGTCAACAAAACTACATATACCATAAATGAGTTTAAATCTTATTATTCGGCCTGTTGTTGATACCACGAGATTCCTGTAGCTCCGTAGTAGAGCGTCCAAACAGTGTTAGAAAAGTTCGAATCAAACGCGCATTTAAACTTTACGATACAATATAGTCTCGTTGAACATTAATATTTATTATAAAACACATTCCTTTATACTGTAACAATTGACCAATTAATTAAAAATAAATCAATTGTTTTGTCAGCTAGCTTATTTTGCCTCGCCTAATGGTGCATTCGATTGTACAATTCGGATTTCAAATACCTGAAT